>NC_087513.1:171895807-172211680 GCF_963921805.1 Phalacrocorax carbo
GTATTTTAATTCACTGCAAAGTGTCTGAAATAATGTCATGACTGTGTTGCAGCCCATCATAGAGGTATTGTCATGGCATAAAACAAGGAGTGAATTATGCTTTCAGTTGTGGCTGCAACATATAGAGTTATATAAGGTTTCAAAGCTGGCTGGGGTAGTACAGCTGAGTACTACCAGCTGGCTGGCATACTGTGGAGGGTGGAGACAGAAAAAAATGATGAATTCTCATCTATGCCACCTTTTTGAGGAATCCCTGGAGTGAGTTACGTTGAGAAAGCCCAGGCTTTGTCTTGAGATGAGCTAACTGAGATGGAAGCAGGAAGCCACCAAGCAGTTAGGCAACGTGGAGAATCAGGGGTCTACCACTTAATTCCCTGGCCATCTGTTATGTAGAGGTGTAGCTGTGTCTTGAATGCCTTCGAAAAAAAAGCCAGTACAGGGATACAAAAAAGCATTCCGATCTTTTCAAGTGCTGTGAGGGACTGAAAGAATTAATGTCTCAAACACTGTTATAAAGCAGGATGTAGCGAACTGCAGGTGAGAAACTGATGGACACAGAGCATGGCAGGGTGCATCGGAGGATGCACAGTCCCAGGTTCTCCTGTGCCTCACATAGCAACTTGCAGAGGTCATACAAAGTTTACTTGAGGAAGGGGCTTATGACCCATAAGGGTCCATTTAAGCCTTATGTGCTGTGGTACTGAGAGTCACTAAAATGTCTGTGGATCCTGCCACTTGAGAACAGGTTGAGTTTAATTGGTTAGGAAGGCAGGACAGGGAGCAGAGGATAGGACCCTATTTTCTTTGTTAGTTGGAATTGCCTATGGTTCCTAGCAATTTCTTCTGTTCATTTTCTCTCTCTCCTCCTGCAAATGAATAGCTTGATTAGTACATGGATTTATTTAGCTGTATTTATGTATATGCATGGAAATTATTTGCTGAACTCTGTGCAAATACTCAAAAAACCGCTGAAGAAAAGTTGAGCTGAAGTAATTAATTTGCTTTCAGTTTTTAAGTTCCATAGTATTATGGTCCTCTTGTTTGCAGGAATTCCTCCACAGTGTAGATCAGGAGTATAAACATGGCCTCCCAGCCAGGTATTATTCACCAGGACGATTTGACTAGTCTTCAGCCCACTTCTTGCTTCTTTTTCCCAAGGGCCTTCAAACACAGCCAGGGACCAAGAAACTTGTCTATCCTCCATCCTATGGCTGAAAGTGCTTTCCGCAAAGGTATACTTCATCAGGTGAAAAAAGGCATATCCATTTGTGTGAGGTTAATATACATAGGCATTTGGTCATATATGTGCCCTGATATACACACTTATTCCTTTGCAGTGCCAGATGTGTCTATGGCAAGACAGAGGCTGTCTGCACTTTGCCTGTGCAATGGATGCATGGGATATCACATGATGAGAGGGAGGCTACAGAGCCATATTGTTTTATCTGAAGAACAGTAGATCATCCCCAGTTTGTATACTAGCCCCCAGGGAATCTTCCTGCACTCTGTTTCATTGATCCATGGCAAGTAGTCATCATGTAAGGGCTTCTGGAGGCGAACACATACTCCCACAGGTAGCAAAAGTCAGTCAGGCCCACTAAGAAATTCTGACACCACAGAAAACACAGATTCCTTCAGCCAAGCTGGGCCTAAGCTGGACCAACATGTTCAAGGAAAACTGTATTGGTAAGCAGGTGGGATGATGGATGATAAACTGTCTGTAGCTTTTACATATTTTATTCCCAGAAATACGTAATCACATTAGAACTGAGTATAACCCCTCTTATCTCCAACAATGCGAAATAGATTTAGGAGGTAATAAACAGCCAGCAGAGCCATGGTTCATGAGGCCTCCACAGAATTGTGTTTGAATTGCAATTTACCTTCTCAGGACATTCTCAGGAACTGGTATTTTCACATTCCAAATAAATTTTACTATAAAAGGAAGATCTTTGGATAACCTTGGAGGATGCACAAATCCAGGAAAACCAGCTCCAAACTGGGAAAGAACACAGCACAGGACTTCTGGCAGACTATGACACTGTACAGGTCTTAGGGTTGAAGAAAGGCTATCTGTTTGGATGAAAGTAGAAATTGTGAATGTCAAATTGGAAACAAAGGTAACATGGTGGTGACGATAATGGATTACAACTCAGAAGAGATGGATTTAACTAATAGCTCTGCTTTCTTGCCAATTTTCTGACAGTTATTTCTTCCCCTCTTTGTTTTGGTCTACACACATGGATGAGTTATTGCATTCCCCCTACCTCGTGTTGTTCTTCTCTGTTTAGAATATGACTTCTGCCATCACTAACTTTAATGAACAATGTATACATAAGCCCACTGTGAAATCCTTTGGTGACAAACCCTTTGGTGACTCCCATTCATAGCTCTGCAATACAAGAACAGTCACAACCAGTCACAATGAAAACCAGAATCTGAGGTTACTCAATGCAAAGGGAAGGAAAAATGGTGTTGAAATAATGAGTGATAATCAGAATCCTTTCAAATGACATTGCATACCAGACAGAAAAACAACATAAAGCTTTGACTGTTTTTAATAGCAGCTGAATAGTCTGTCAGTGGAAAATTCATTGAATAATGCTGTTGGACCTAAATCTGTATACCGTATTAAAGCAGAGATGCTGATAAACGTGAGGGAGTCAGTAGTCATATGTTTTTAATTCCTACATTTCATCATCATCCATCATAGTTAGATAGTTGCTGAGTATTCTGGACATGAATTGACTTTCCTGCTTTTTCAATCAGTATTCCAATGTCATATTGCTCAAGGCGTTAGTTTTCCCTCACAACTTTCACATATTGATGGGCGCTGAATCTAGCTATGTGCATTGCTGTAAACCTTAAATCTTCCTTTCAGGTACTGTTGAGTTACTACTAGCAGTGACACCAAATTTAAAGTTCATTTAGTTCATTCTTTCACAAACACTCAAATTCAGTCTAGTATTTTGGTTTTTATCTTCCCTGATTAGTACGTCAGCTGGATGTAAAACTATACAATCTGTTAGTTATTGATAATAGAAAGCATCTATACAGGGAATACCCTGTTTTTGCAGGGAAAAAAGAAGGGTGGGTATCTGCCCCAAGAGCTCAAGGCCCAAAGATGTTACAGAGAGACTTTTCTATGTCTCCAGTGGTCAGGCCCCAAGAGATCCATATCTGTAAAATCAATAAGCCTGTTGCTCAATTGTACTGTCAAAAGGAAAAAAGAACTGATGCATCTGAGCTCTTTTATTTTTGGCTTGATGCAAAGCTGTATTAGATATAATCCCATTTTTCAGAGTGTATGAAATCCTGTGTTATCTGAAGAGCTAGAGCTGCTGTCTTAGATTTACGGAGCTTAACTTGTTTATCTTGACAGATGCTGTTCAGGATCAAAAGACATTGATGTAAACAATGCTGTATCTTCAATGTCAGGAAAACTCCAGGGAAGAAATTGTCTTGGTACAATGTAGGATAAAAAGAAGTAGTATGTTAAATGTATAGATAACTATAACCATCTGAAACAGTACAACAGTTTTCATAAGCATGAGTCCCAGGACATAAGACAAGTCCAGTCAGGGAAGTGCAGTGATATTCTGCTCTTCCCTCGTAAGATCACTTAATGATAGTCTCCTATTTTTAGTAAATCCTTAGCTTAAATCCTATTCTTTTATCTCACTGCTTCTCTAGGATGTCAGAAGACATACTCTTTCTGTATTACCAGACCTCCTTATTTTGCAATATAAAAATGGTACAGTCTTTAACCAACTCTCAATGTTTTGTTACAATGTGAAAAAACTTACTCATAAAATCACAGAATCATTAGGGTTGGAAAAGACCTCTTAAGATCATCAAGTCCAACTGTCAACCCAACAATACCATGTCTCCTAAACTATGCCCTGAAGTGCCACGTCTACACATCTTTCAAATACCTCCAGGGATGGTGACACCACCACCTCTCTGACCACTGTTCCAGTAAAGAATTTTTTCCTAATATCCAATCTAAACCTCCCCTGATGCAGCTTGAAGCTGTTTCCTCTTATTCTGTTGCTAGTAACTTGGGAGAAGAGACCAACATCCACATCATTTCTGGATAGAGGCCTTAGTGTTGGGTCGACTGTGTAAAAATATGGAGTTTCTTTCCATTGTGAGCACTGTTATTACAAAAAGATTTGCGAGTCTCCCAGTCTTTGAAAATGTAATTCCAAGAGAACACAGAAACATCAGAGGAGACTTTGTGGCAAGTCTATGCTCCTTTGTACAGCTTTAAAAGATGTAGAAAGATACCAGTCAGTACCTGGCTGAAGGCTGAAGGCTGGAGAGACAGGCAAAGGCTATGGCAGGTATATGGATCTCTAACCAAGTCATAGTTTTATTGAATCCTGTCATTGCAGAAGGAAGGAGGGAACAACTGAAGGCCAGATTTATGGGCTTTTTACAGGTCTTTACTCTCAAATATTTTATTAGGTAGGCATCCAACTCTCTGACCCATATAGAAAAAATGGAAAATTAGCATAAATATTCATATTCAATCAAATGGAAGTACCATTATTAGAACAAAAAGCACTGAATGCATTCAGTCCAGCTGTGTTATATCCAAGAACTCTTTCCTGGTTATGAAATATGTAGTTCCAAACCAGAGATTTCTTCTCTATTTCAGAGAAGTTAATAACTGTGAAGGCATCTTACAGATTATCAGAAAAATGCCTAGTTGCTTGTAGCAATGGGGTTTTTTCCACATGTGAGAAACAGGCTAGCTTTTCCCATTTTTAGAATTGTAACTCAGTCTGCTATGATATGTTGCAGAAACAGGATATTTGACATTTCCAAAAAACAACTGGCTCAATTTATAATATGTTGCAGAATTGTGAAGTCACAGAAATGACATTTCCATGAACGTCACAGTTTTGTTGGTGGAACAAATGACACTATTAATAAATTAATTAATTAATAGTATGATTATTGAATGCTACCCAGACTCAGTGTTACAGGTATTGCAGAGAATGAAGTGGCACTGCACAATTCAGTAATCTAGTAAATAATCTGGGACTAATGCTCAGAATTTGTCTTCTTCTGGTGAGCATGTAGTGTTGCATAGTTGGACACCTAAGCAGAAACTTGAAAAGTATCAAAACATTTTTTGTATGTAAATTTTATTTCCTAAATCAGCACCAATTACACATAAAAGCATTAACTGCTTTCAGAATATTCACATGTGGAGTAATATGTTTCTTTAATTTCTAGCTACAAAGAAAGCCTCTACCATTAATTTTCAATTTTGAAGTCCCCTGAAAGTCAATTTTTTTCTGTTTAAAAGCCAAGTTAAGACACTGGCTCTTATGGTGAGTAACTAGTATTCTCTTCAGGTAAAGGAGAGCCCAAATTTTCTGTTGCTCTCAACTGACCTCTCAATGTTTAAACATGAAGAAGAAGATTCTAATGAACCAAAATATCACAGTCAGTACCATCCTCTCTGTATTAATCAATTTGGTATTCTATTCCATCCACTGTACTTGTCCTAACAATATCAGTTTTAAGAGGACCAAAGAAAATTTATTTCCCTCTGAATGCATAACTGTATGTAGAAGAGTTCAAAGGAAAGTTAGACATTTTGTTCTTCACAGTAAGGTCATCTGAAGAGGAAAGAAAAGTTTGTTTGAAATCAGGGAAATGCATTTTTTTCCCCTGCTAACACAACCTGAAAGGAAACAAATTTCCTAATTATTAGTTTCAGTTTTCTCCTGACTCATGGAAGCATTTTAATTGGTTGATAATATTTGTATTTCCAAAACTTTTTGTGCAACTTTATATAATACTAACATTCTTAGCTTCATTCCTAAAGAATCAGGCTTATTTGATCACTGCCTTGTTGTCCTTCTGAACAGTGAACTCACTGACAGTTTCAGCTGGATTTGAGTCAGAAGCAGAGGAGCCTAGTCAGCTGTAAGACTTATAGGTGTCTTCTGGGTAGGGAAAGGAGGCCCTGTACCAGCCCTCACTAAGAGAAAGGCTGCTGAATGAGTATATGTATTACTAGACAGGTGTGAACTCAGGTGGGAAAACAATGTGAATGCTTTGAACAGGAATAAAAATATTTTATCAGAACTACCAATCAACCCTAAGATTCAAATTCACAAAAAAAAAAAATGCTTAGTAAATTTTGGTGCTCTTGTTACTGCTTTTTGAAGATTTTCCTCTTGATTCTGTTAGAATAAAAGCTGAGACTTAATCAAGCTGGGGCTTAATGCTATAGCAGATGATGGGCTTCCTAATAAAACACATAGACGTGGAACCCCAGGTCCCACAGGACACTGGAGATGATCTCATATTATTTCCCCCTAAGTACCAAATCTGTTTAATCCACTATTGGGTTTCCCTTCATGCTCTACCTTTCCTGGGTTATCAAGGGTGAGGATAAGATTCCAAGGTGGTGCCAAGCTTTGGTGTCCAACAATCTGATTGATCATGCGGTGATAAATAAGTGGTAGGACAGAGAAGACTCCTTCAGGAACATTTTCCTTCTCCTTCTGCTTGTGGAAAGGGTTACATGAGGGTCTATGAAATATATTTCAGCTACCAGATAGCTCTACAGATCCCCTGCAGGCCAGGAAATTGATTTTTTTTGCCTTTCATTTGTGAACCTACAAAAGCATTGCATAGACAATTTACACATAAGTGGTTCTTCAAGGAGAGATATATTTATCATTTATTATCTCAGTTTGATTTCTAATGGATAGCCAAAATAATGAAAATTCTATTGCTATCACAACTTTTCCTGGAAAAGAATTAATACTGGAGTTAATGTAACTTGTTTCATGGTCTAATGGCAATTGAGAAAATCTGAAAAATGAGTACATATAATTACTTATCCATACCTTGTAAACACCACTTAGAAACATCAATGTTCATGAGAATGGGAATCATATTTTTTTTATCAGCAATAGAAAATGTGTCTGAGGTTCATGCTAGAAATCTCTTGTTGCGAATGGTTTTATAACCTGAAATGTAGAACTTGAGGCTATTAATTTCCTTAAAGATATTGTATTAAATGTCATTGTTAGCTGGAACCTTAAGAGTCAGGCATTAATACCACAGTTGTTATTCTGTTAAACAAGAACAACAGTACTGCAAGGGATTAAGAAGTGACCAGAAATAAAAACAATGAGAAAAGTCCAGCTCTAATAATCCTTAGCTATCAAGAAATAACAGTGTACTAGTTCTTTAGAAGAAAAGAAGCAGCACTGTTCTGGATTCAAGCTTGTTATCATATTCATGTGACATAGCAAACTTTCCAAATTTTCTGTGCTGGCCAAATACAAGCTGAAGACAGTGTTCCTGTTTAGCTGTGATTGCGTGAAAAGACCTCATATAAACACTGCAGTGTCACGCTAATTTAGCATATCAGAACATCAAAGCACTGTGTAAACACTAACTAAATGTTAGTCATAGTTCCTTGAAACTGTAAGGCAAAAAATAAAATGTCCTTCCCTTGTAGATGCATTAGAGTTGCAGTTTTACTTGTCACATACAAGCCACTGAAGAGAGCAAGTCATACTGTCATTCAGGTTACATGAGGAAACTCTGCATCCATCTTACCAAGCTGTGTGAAATATCATTTGGACAGGACAGAACATGTGATATGTAACTGAAGGTTTAAAATAAATTTAAAAAAAATGTTAAACAACTTAATTTGCACAAGCAGACATTTTTTTCAATATTTAGTATTTCAACATTTATTATTTGCATACATTGATTCTTTTTACACGTCACCTGCTTCAGTTATGTTGTTTTAATGTCTGGTGGTATGAGAAAAACCTGTACAGAGGGAGAGACTTTGGGGCTTAGCACTATGGAAAAAGGTATGAAAGTACATCTGCAACCCAGTCTACCTACCTGGGTATGTGATGTAAAGCAAACTGAAGCACTGATTCACCTAAAAGACTCCTAAAGCAAGCACCCTACCTAGTCAAGAGAATGAGAAGGATCTCTCTGACATGTGCAGAGGGAAAATACTGCTCACCTATTTTAGGCATCTGGTTTTCTCAAGCAGTCTATAGGGAATAGCATTTGTGTAGTGATGGTGACTGTCTTTGGCATAATAGCCTAAGATCAGAGCACTCATTCAGAAGGTAAAAGACACAGAGATCTTGTTCCAGCTCCCAGAGTCTTTTTTTCTTCCTCCACTGACAGTGTAATGTAAAATGTATGAAGCTTAGAGGGAGTTGCACATGGAGCTTAGTTTCCCTCACCCAAGTCTGTGGCCTAAACTCTGCGTGAAGTTTCCTCTTACTGCGCTCTTACTGGCACCTTGGGGTTTTTTCTTCCTCGCTGTGCAATATGACAGGAGGGTGAGAATGTCCTTCCCAGGATATCCAATAGCTTCATCGCTCAGAGGCTCTTCTGAGATGTTTTAGCCATAGTAGCAGCTTCTGTTAGACTGGGAAAGGAGAGGAATTTGGGTCTTACAAGATTCACTGTGCATGTGGGAAGCATCTCCATAACACAGTGTGTAGAAGATGTGTTACTGATGTGGAGACTGATTGCACAGATGAGAAGCAGGGCCAGCGTGTCCCAGATATATTGAACCTACTGCATATCTGCTTTGTGTTGGGACTGTGGCCATATGCTTACGTCTTCTGGACACATACATGCTGTGTGAATCTGCAGCTGCTGGTCCTCCTCTGGGCTTACTGTTGTCTAGAAATCATAGGCAAATGTACCACACTTTGCAATGTTAACAAGGAGAAGGTCCTTAGGCAGTTTGGTAAATCTGGACCTGAGGATATTTTTGCAGTTCTTGGTCAGGTCTAATGTTCTCTTTTCTCCTCCAGATGTGGAAATCTGAATTAAGTGCTAAGTCTCTTTGCTTTCACTGAGAAACAGATTGAGACCTATATTAATCCCTATTTGTTATCTACATGGCAATGATATCAACGTCTAAGTTCATGCTTGTTTATTTACCAGGTTGGACTGAAGTCCTGAGGTGACATACTCCTCACATAGGTGTTCCAAATCTCTGCTGATTAGCTAAAGTTGAGTCAGAACTTTTTGTCATGAGATGAGAGCAGTGAGGATTTGCACTGTGCAAGGTGGAAGCACTCTTCCTCCCAGTCTCTTGATTCACAGCCCCTCTCAAATGTAGTAATAGCCTATAAAATCTAAAAGGAGATTAATATACTCAGAAACTGTGTGGAATTTATGCATAGTAAGAGCAGTGTAAGAATTCAATCATTTTCTTGTTAAGAAGAGGATTCCCACATTTGATCTCTGTCTTCTGTATTATCCTAAATTTGTTTCTTTTTATTGTTGCTTTCATCCCTATGGGAATACAGCTCCAGGGTAGTAGGAAGGCGAAAGTGTAACATAACAGCAAAAATTAGTCTTTCACTGCATCATAGAACCCCTTTCTGACCTCCTCCCCTTTCTAAGATGTATTTCCAGTTTGTCATACTTAGGTTTAGCAAATGAAATTAATCTTTGCCAGGTCTGAAGCTTTTTCTTAATATGATAACAAATAAGATACCATATGTTATTAGTTTTTACAAATTACTTTTGTTGTCTTACTAAGAGTGCAGATGGTTCAGGAGGAATGTGTAGCATGTCCATAATTTCATCTGGTGAGATAACAGCCCAGAACAAGCTACATGACACAAAGCCTTTGTTCCAGAAAAAGAAAAGAAGGGACCAAACCCTTCATTTATCCTGTGAGAAGGGAGACACCATCTGAGTGACAACAAAAGTGACAAAGCCAGGTCAAAAATCAGGCAAAAAAAGTAAAGACTTCTAAGCTCTAGCAGTCTTCTGCATGCACTACGAAACTTACAGCTACCAATCCAGCTCCGGTTCAACTACCTTTAACTTATTCCTTTTACCTTAAACTATGCAATAAAGCAGGTGAAGAGCTTTTTTAAAGAGGTGGATGCAACAGCAGGATCTGCTTGTGCAGTACAGTAAGAGCTGCATTTGAGCATCGTATAATGAGATGTATCTGAAAATAATGCTATCTGCTTTTGTCCATTGGACCTGTGATAGTTAAAGTTTTCTTTTTGTAAATCCAGAAACAGAAAGGAAACTGATTTTCAGCAGCAAGCAGAGGTCTAATTGAATTCTTCAATGAGAAATTTTATGTGATTTTTAATGAATTTTAAAACACTGAGATGTACAAATCGCTGCACATTTCCATCTTGTTCGAGATCAGTGGTCACTCAGAATCATAGAATAGAATCATAGAATCATTGAGGTTGGAAAAGACCTCTTAAGATCATCAAGTCCAGTTGTCAGCCCAACACCCCAATGTCTCCTAAACTATGACCTGAAGTGCCACATCTACATGTTTTTTGAACACCACCAGGGATGGCTACTCCACTGCCTCTCTGGGCAGCCTGTTCCAATGCCTGACCATTCTTACAGTTAATAAATTTTTCCTAATATCCAGTATAAACTTCCCCTGATGCAGCTTGAAGCTGTTGCTTCTCATCTAATTACAAGTTACTTGGGAGAAGAGACCAACACCCACATCACTAAAACCTTCTTTCAGGTAGTCATACAGAGCAATAAGGTCTCCCCTCAGCCTTCTCTTCTCCAGGTTAAATAACCCCAGTTCCTTCAACCTCTTCTCATAAGACCTGCTCTCCCGACCCTTCACCATCATCGTTGCCCTTCTCTGGACACGCTTCAGCAACTCAATGTCCCCCTTGTACTGAGGGGCCCAAAACTGAACACAGTATTTGAGGTGTGGCCTCACCAGTGCTGAGTACAGGGGCATGATGGCTTCCCTACTCCTGCTGGCCACACTATTCCTGATACAAGCCAGGATGCTCTTGGCCGCCTTGGCCACCTGGGCACACTGCTGGCTCACGTTCAGCTGGCTGTCAACCAGCACCTCCAAGTCCTTCTCCAATGGGCAGCTTTCCAGCCACTCTTCCCCAAGCCTGTAGCATTGCGTGGGGTTGTTGTGACCAAACAAGTGCAGGACCCAGCACTTGGCCTGATTAAACCTCATACAGTTGACCTCAGGCCATCAATCCAGCCTGTCCAGGTCCCTCTGTAAAGCCTTCCTACCCTCAAGCAGATTGACACTCCTGCCCAATTTGGTGTCATCTACAAACACTGAGGGTGCACTCAGTCCCCTCATCCAGATCATTGATAAAGATGTTAAACAAGGCTGGCCCCAACACTGATTCCTGGCGGACGTTGCTTGTGACTGGCTGCCAACTGGATTTAATTCCATTCACCACAACCCTCTGGGCTTTGCAATCCAGCCAGTTTTTATCCCTGTGAAGAGTACACATCTAAGTCAAGAGCTGCCAGCTTCTCCAGCAGAATACTGCGGTAGACAGTATCAAAGGCTTTACTAAAGTCCAGGTAGATAACATCCACAGCCTTTCCCTCATCCACTAAGTGAGTCACCTCGTCATAGAATGAGATTAGATTGGTCAGGCAGGACCTGCCTCTCATAAAGCCATGCTGGCTGGGCCTGATCCCCTGGTTGTCCTGCACATGCCTGGTGAGCACACTCAGGATGAACAGCTCCATAATCTTCCCTGGTACTGAGGTCAGGCTGACAGGCCTGTAGTTGCCCAGATCCTCTTTCTGGCCCTTCTTGTAGAGGATTATCACATCAGCAAGCCTCCAGTCATCTGGGACCTCCCATGTTAACCAGGACTGCTGATAAAAGGTGAAGAGTGGCTTGGTGAGCTCCTCTGCCAGGTCCCTCAGTACTCTCGGGTGGATCCCATCCGGCTCCATGGATTTGTGAGTGTCCAGGTGTCTTGGCAGGTCATAAACGGCTTCCTCCTGGATTATGGGGTGTTTATTCTGCTATCCATCCCTGCCTTCCAGCTCCAAGGGCTGAAAACCCTGGGGATAACTGGTCTTACTGTTAAAGACTGAGGCAAAGAAGGCATTCAGCCTTCTCCTCATCCTTGGTGGCAATGTTCCCTTCTGTGTTCAGTAGAGGATGTAGATTCTCCTTGGATCTCTTTTTGTTGTTAAAAAACATATATGCCAGACTCATTCCCAGCATATTTCAGTCCTATGGAAGGATCAAGAGCAGAATTCAGTGGTTCCAGGAATCTTAATAGGTGATTAAATGAACGTTCATCTTGTTCCCATATATTAGTGTGAAATACAATGATTTGCTGCCAGCTGAGAGGATGATCTGAGCACAGAGATTTCATATAAAGTGAGGGGTAGGGATGAAAGACAATAATTGACTGTTATGTGTTAAAGGGAGAAGGAGACTACATGCTCACCCAAATTTCCAGACAACATGACTTTGGCAAAAACTACAGCTGCACCTACTCAGAGGATCCTGCCAACCTGGGGTGGGGTGGATCAGGAGGAAACAGGATGTGAGAGTGGAGGAAGAGGGAAAAGTGGAAGAACAGAGTGATATGAAAGCTGAGCACCTGCCTAGAAGTAGGGATTGACAATGTTAGTGTTTTACAAAATGGCAGTGTTTCTGGAGGCTAGAATTGTGGTATTTGATGGTGAACTTCTTAGAATTCTGTTATAAATGTTTCAACATTTTGCAATTTTCCTTCTGTTGATGACATAGTTAAAGTAGCAGAGAAAACATCACACTTGACGTTTATATTGTTGAATGCATCTTCTGTTTAACAGTCTGCTAATAGGTGTGGCATGCTCTGAGTTATAGCCACATCATTATGGATTATTGTTATAGAAACAAGCAAATCTGAAGTTTAGACTGATAGCCTTGGTAGATCCTCTGAATTTAAATCATATTTGAGGGTGATTTGAAGCTCCTAAGGTTTTCTCAAATCAGATTTTCAGCTTTAATTAATTACATTGGTTTCTAGATTAAAGTTCTTGGTGTAAAAGTTAGATTATTTTCAGTATGTTTTAAGTTACCCCCTGCAAAAAAAAATGTGCAAGAGCAGGAGTACTGTTTCTACACAGCATTGATCATTTATTTTAACAGCAACAGCTGTGAAAGAGCTATCCTTAGATCTGCTTAATGATATGCTTGCTGGTCTGCAATCTGCTGGAGTTCAGAGAAATTCGCTCTTTTAATTTAAAGCTTCATTCCCTTTAGTTTAAAGCTTCATGTCTGGCACTGGATTTGGTCTTTTGACTTTCACGGTGGAGACAATGGTTCTCACACGGATTCTGGAGGTTTCCCTGTTGTTCCTTTAGGTTGACAGGGCAAAGTTGTCAGTTATCAACAACAAGGTGCCAGACAAACTTCATGTCTTTATTTAACACTTGGCCCTGAGGACCTGACTTCTCAAGTCCTGAATGCAGTTATTACCACTGCACCTGCAATTGCTATCTTTAATCACAGTAGGTAGCATGAGGAAAGCATCTTTTAGCTATTTCAGGGATATTTTCTGAGCCACTTGTGGCTGCATGACATTCCTTCATGTCCTGTTTCCCAATCCCCTTCATGCTTTTGGAAACCTACTAAGTTCATCTCATCAATACAATATCTCATTAAGGGTGAGAAATGGAGCATTTCTCTGAAGTTATACATATTCGTTCAGGTGGCTCTGGGTATTTATTGCAGGGCTTAAAAAGGAAAGAGTGGGATTCAATCCCCCTCACTTAGACCTTTAACGTTTCTTTCACCTATATTGTCACTGTTTAATTTCTGACTCATGCTGTTGTAATTTATTATTTAACTCACTATATATCCTACAAGGTGAGTTAGGGTGCCATTTATTGAAAATATGTTGTACATAATAAAATACTCAAGTGTCATGTTATTGCTTGATAGAACTTTTAAATTAAATGCCTCAGAAAAGTAGTCAGGTAGGTAGTGAGCTAGTTAAGTGGTCTAGCTTGTTTACAAGGAAACACAGCATGCCTGAAAGGAACTTCTCATTTTAAAAATTAACAACCTGGCTTTCCTCAAGGGTGAAGTATCTTCAAGAGCACAAATCTACCATGAAAACCAATAACTCTCTTCTCTAATGCAATGTAGACAGCATTTCTAATGCATATTTTTAATGATTTATGTAAGAAACTTTAGCCCTGGAAAAATGCAGCATGATTTCAATAGAAGAAGGGAAACTGGGACAATCCTTAGCTTACTGTTTAATGAGAGGTGGCTCTTTATGAAGCCATCACAACCACTTTATTTGGCAATGGTACCGGTGTTTTGTCTGAATTCCACAGAATCTCTTGTCAATGGCAGAACATTCCTATCCTGTACCATGTTTCTCTGGTAGGCTGACTATCTTGATGGGATATAGGAGTATTTGATTCTCTTTCTATTCCTTAATGTTCTCCAAAGGACTCTCCCTGCTTTCAACATAAAAGGGCCCACTGCTTTTGAGAGATATGTAGTTTTATGGGAGATGCTGTGGGATCATAAATATACACACTCACTTTACAGTGTCTTGGAAATGTATTACACAAATCTGTGTGGATATGCTTCATGTCAGCTTGATTTTATAAGTTTGCTTTATGATGCTTTTCCCCTCAGGTAAGTATTTACACAAGCCATTATTATTTGTCCTGTATCATTACTTCCAAGCTTGATGGACTTTACCAGTACATGCCATTATCAACTTCATTGCTGTCACCTGAAAAATGTGGTGTCCTTTCAAACCATTTGTTTGGTAAAACTGACTTTATCACTGGCAGTTTTGAAGGCTTTGGGAAATTTGAATTAAGTAACTCAAAGAACTAAATTAATAAAGCTAATTATCCGGAAAAAAAAAAAAAAGATATTTTAATACAAAATGAAGGGCATGGGAATTAGCACTGTAGGACTAGGACAGAACTCAGTGTTTCCATTAGTGCTCCTAGATCACCAGCAGCTAGGGATATCAGCAATAAAATGTGGCAGTAGATGATGGGAATAACATGATATTGCCAGGGTACTGAGCCTGCTACAAAAGACATCTACTCTGACTGTTGTAAGCTCAGGGCAATAGGGATCTGTTCTCATCTATTCTGAGAGTTAATTTATCTCCTTCAGCAGCAACTCTGCATATGGCTGGATGCAAGGATATGGTATGTGTAAATAAACACACTTCTGATATAGCCTACTATCTTCCCTCCCCTCAGAGCTGTAGTCACAGCATAGCCAAAACAGAAGCTGTCTTCATCACACTGAGGACAGGCAACCATTGGAATAATCTCCCCAGGGAAGTGGTTGACTCAGCCACATTGGACACCTTCAAGAGTTGTCTGGACAGGGTGCTGGGCCATCTTGTTTAGACTCTCCTCTTCCTAGAAAGGTTGGACTAGATGATCCCTGAGGTCCCTTCCAACCTGTGGTTCTGTGATTCTGTGATTCATCTCTTTGATAACCCATTAATAGTTCCCCGTTTAAAATCTCATTTATTAGCATGACATCTTGAGCTACAAGGATTTCACTTGAGACAGGGTTGTAATGGTCTGGATATGGTTCAACAGAATAGTGAGATGAACCAATTTTCTGAAATGCTGGTTTCTGTATATACCATTACCATTCACCTTGCAGAGGTGGAATGAATTCTTTCATGCCAGCTCTAGCTATGTTCTTCCTTTATACTTGGTACAAACGTTTTGGGTTTTTTTTTTTCCCATTCTTGAAGTTCTCAAAACAGTGAAGTGCTTTGTATCTTCAGCTCACAAAGAACTCAAGACTGGAGGAAGGTCTAGCTGCTTCTGTAGATGATGTTACAGCAGATCCAAAGCCAAGTAAAAATATTGCTGTGAAAATGTTCTTCTACCCCCTACTTCTTTTTGCCTTCCTTACTGTGTGGAGATCTAAATAGAAAGCTGAGATAGAAGATAGCTAATTTACCTGCAGGGGCATCCTTCCTCACAGGAAATTCTCAGCTGGAGAAAATGTGTCATACGAATGATGTACCAATGGAAAAGACAACATGAGCCAGAACCTCTGTCGTAGAGTTAATGAGAGACTCACTAAAGTTGTGTATAAAGTACTTGAACTACCATAGATACAGGTGAAGAAGGGGTCCTGAAGTTGGTTTATGTGATCTTTACTGTATCACAGGATTTCATCCAGCAGCATTGGCAGTTAAGCCTACAAACCAATAAAAAAAGACCTAGGTGATGCAAATGTGCACATTGTCAAGATAAACTCATGTACTGCACTCATAAAACTCTGCCTAGGGTGCAATGAATGTGAAAAAAAAAAAAAGTATTGTAGTTATTGTTCTCAGGAATGGGTGCTGATTGCCAGACTCTCAAGTCCAGTCAAGAGCTCTGCTTTTAGGAGTTGAATGTTTTCTCCATTTGGTCCACAGAAAGATTTTAAAAATCAGAATTGTTATCCTGTTTTAGATGACTGAAATGCAGACATTCACAAAGATGCAAGATGTGGGGAAACAATCCTTTTTTACCACAGAAATGTTTTCATAAAGTATTTGAAAAGGGAGGAGATAAGCAAATTTGTCACTATTATTGTTAAATTAAAGGAAGCAGAGGATAATCCATCAACAGCCTGATCTATAACACAAAAATCCTGGGAGATTTCTAGTCACTCTATCTCTGGCAGTGGAGGCAGTAAATCTCTCTTAAAGCTGGCCAGCTGAAGGAAGCTACTCTAAAGCTCAGCTTCTGAGGTTTGCAATTGCCAAGTAGCTAATCCTGTTCTCAGCTTTAGGTAGTCATTTTGGACCATGTTCAAGGCGAGAACAGTGTGAAAGCCAGTGGTTGCAAAGAGAAAGATGTGTATCACAGCGTGGTGCTATGAATTTCCACTTCAGTTTTCAGTGCCTGGTGAAGATGTCTTCCTTGAGTGCCTACTCAATGGACAGAGAGGTGCACTTGAAGGCCTCCTGTGGGGATTCAATCCACCTCAGCCATTAAGCTCATTAGTTACAAAGTGGCTCCCCAGCTGTGTGTTCAGGTGTATGAGAAGGGTTTTTTGGAGAGGAGAGCACGGGAATAAATTTCAGTGGTTTCATGGCCAGGTGAACTGCTGCCACCTGGGTCAGCATGGCTTAGGCATGCCTGTCTCCATTCAATGCTCTCCCAGAACAGTGCCTGGGCAGTGCCACACTTACACCTCTCTTGCCAGTGTACCTGGTGTTGTATAGTACACTCACAGGCAATCCCACTGCTTAAAAAAATGCCATTCTTTGTGTAAAAAGGAATTACTCATGTTGACAGATGATTCACCACTGGGAAGGAGTGAACTGTACTGTATGCCAGGGAAGGAAAAAGGTCTCTGTTACCTCAGAAACTCAGGGTTGGAAAAAAAAATGTTTCAGCTGATGCTGTGTTCAAGGATCCCGTTCTTCTCAGGGTTAGGAAAAGGCTTGTCTTTGGTAACTATCCATTGTATAACAGTGTAGCTAATGTGTACTTATTACTTGTAATACAATTTCCTTTTTGACAGACAATTTAGAGGTTGCATGCATGAAAATATGATAGTTTTTCTCTTGTAATTTCATAACTAGTCACTCACATTGTAATTGCTTTCAAAACCAGAAGATACTAGAGACATTATCTTATTATCTATGATTTACTGCTGCTACTTTTGCTGGACAGAACTTCAAGATAAATTAATGTTAAATACCATGTGTCTGTGATCAGGATTCACATATATGGGATGTTTTCTCTTGATCCTATTGGATCATTCTCTTTCATTTCTTAGGGCTAAGATGCTTAAAGATGAGCCTCTCCTTATATGGGTGGAAGGGAGGGAAGAAAAGGTTCATCCTCAACCTTACTTTCTGTGACTAGTTTATTCTAAATATCTGCAATGTATGACTATAAGATTAAGGATTTTGGTCATTAGTATGACATACAAGTCCAGGGAAAACTCATGTAAAGGAGGATGAAGACTTGTGAACAATGTTGGTCTTATCTCCTATGGCTAAGTGGAAGGTCACCCTTGCTATTCTCATGCCACCAAAATATTCCAGAGGAGAAAGTCAAGAAGATGAAAGCTGTGCTAAAAAACAAATGCAGTGTTGCTAAGTGTCTAGAAAAAATTTACATACATACAGATATTAAGACCAACATGTAAACATGCAATTGGCTCTGAAAGCTCTCTCACCCATATCTTTTCATACAGTTTTTTTCAGTACTGGAGGCTAGTGATTCTGGAATTCTCAATTACAAGAGAGGAAATTAACGTTATGCCTTGCCTCCCAGAGCAAGCTCATAATGCAAATTGTCTTTGAAGTTACTTGATCCCTTAACAAATTAAATTCATTACATTCGTTTCAGGCTATCATGACAGCCGTGTGTAGACAAGGTGTGTATATGCTAGACTTGGAACTTCCCTTTACTTTCAGACAAACAGATGTGAAATTTAGAGGATCATGCCCATATAGGAAGGTCAAACATAGGTAATTTTCTTCATACGACACCTGACTTTGAATGGAAAACATTATGCTATTTCATATGCTGGCATCACAGACAACATTATTTTAGTGAATTCCCTTGAGCTGCGAAACCTGATTTCAGTACCTCTTACTGGCAGCAGAAATCAATTTACAAAAATTTTGTACAAATGCAACTGTGAGTTTTCTACATTGAGAAATTTTGCAGTAATTTACCTGCTCTGCTTTCTCAGTTGGAAAGGATAGAAGGAAGGGACAGCATAACAATTTAGCTTTGCCAGGACTAAAATTGTCAGTGCTAACTGTGCCAGGCATATAAATGGTACATTTACCTGGCATCACTCTGCAGTAATGTCAGAGGAGGATAGAGCCATCACTTCTTAATTTAGGAACACAGGCACATGTATTCCTTAAAATTTTATTCAGCCACCTGCTATAGGCACCTTATCTCGAGAGCAAGAAGTAGTTCAGCCACTACCAGGTAATGCAGAAAAGGAATTATGGTCATACAAGGCAAACAGCTCTGGTGGGATTCCTTTGCTCTATGTATGCATTTTAGGATACCCTGCAGTAGGATACCCTGCTTGGCCTGTGGGTGCTTCTTCAGAAGACTGCAGGTCTCCTGTAAGCCCTGTATCATATCTACCAGTGCTGCATAGGTTTTATGGATAAGCTTCACAGGTGCTAGGTGCCCACATTTAGGTAATTAGTCCTTCCCCTAAGGTGGGACTGATCTCCATACTGCAGGCACTGAAGTGTCTTGCAGGGTGTGCCAAGTCCCAGATTATAGATGTCCACATGTGAATTAGGTGTCTAAAAGCTCCTGCTGCTCTTGATGCAGGCCTGGGATTCAGTTCATTTTCCCAAACAGAAGCCACATGCATATCACAGACATCTTACCAGGGCTGGCAGATGACACACTTTGTATAGGATATTCACGCCTGCTTAAAATGTCAGCTGGAGGCCAGCGGGATAGCCTTGGCACCTCAAATCCCCTAGACACCTCTTTATGTCAACTGAATTGAACTCTAAATCTCTATTGATTATAATGGCAGCTCAGACATCTAATTCACAGGTAGATACCTAATTCACAGGTACATAGAGATACCTGTATTTAGGCATCTTTATCTGTGGATTTTTCTGCTCTGCTTTCTGTGGGGTAATGAGTGGGGAGATGATTTTCACTTAAAAAGTAGTGTATCAGATTCTTCTGATTATCTGAAAAACAAGCAGATATCCTGTGCCAGGCTCATATTTACTGCTGAAGAGCTTCTTCCTGCAGGAGAAGTTAGTTAAGGGAAATCCTTTTTCAGTATTGAATTTGTCCTTGGCTCGTCTGTTGTTTACTGTCAGATTCATAGAAAGGTGAAAAAATATGTAGCCTCTTGGCTTAATGACTGGCATTTCAATAATTAATATTGTTTTGTAAAAAATATTTTTGGGGGAAACAATTTTGTTTGCTTCACTGATTTTACTGTCTTCTAACCATTTAGCTCATTTTATTTTATTTCTGTCTTTGACATCCAAGTATTTACTTTTTTATAGTGATGCAAAAAATATGATGTTATTACATGTCCCTAGGATTATTCAAATGAATATCACCAAATACCCTTTTCATTAGTTAGGCCAGTAAGTAATTAATTATCTTGTTGTGGTGGGTTGACCCTGGCTGGATACCAGGTGTCCACCAAAGCCACTCTATCACTCCCCCTCCTCAGCTGGACAGGGGAGAGAAAATGTAACAAAAAGCCCATGCATTGAGATAAGGACAGGGAGAGATCACTCACCAATTACGATCACTGGCAAAACAGACTTGACTTGGGGAAAATTAATTTAATTTATTACCATTCAAATCAGAGTAGGATAACAAGAAAATAAAAACTAAATCTTAAAACACCCTTCCCCACCCCTCCCTCCTTCCCAGGCTTAACTTTACTAACAAATTGTCTACTTCCACTCCCCGGTGGAAGGGGTCTGGTGTCACCAGCGGAGCACAGGGACAGGGAATGGGAGTCATGGCCAGTTCATCATGCATCTCTGCCACTCCTTCCTGCTCAGGGCGAGGACTTCCCACACTCTTCCCCTGCTACAGTGTGGGGTCCCTCTCACAGGAGACAGTCCTCCATTAACTGCTCCATCATGGGTCCCTCCCACAGGGCACAGTCCTTCAGGAACAGACTGCTCTAGTGTGGGTCTCCGATGGGGTCACAAGTCCTGCCAGCAAACCTGCTCCAGCGTGGGCTCCTCTCTCCACTAGTCCACAGGTCGTGCCAGGAGCCTGCTCTAGCATGGGCTTCCCATGGGGTCACTGCCTCCTTTGTGCATCCACCTGCTCCAGCGTGGGGTCTCCTATGGGCTGCAGGTGGATATCTGCTCTGCCGCTAACCTCCATGGGCTACAGGGGGACAGCCTGCCTCACCATGGTCTTCACCATGGGCTGCAGGGGAATCTCTGCTCTGGCACCTGGAGCACCTTCTCCCCCTCTTTCTTCACTGACCTTGATGTCTGCAGAGTTGTTCCTCTCACATATTCTCACTCCTTTCTCCAGCTACAGTTGCTGTTGCACAGCAGTTTTTTTTTTTTTTCCCCTTCTTAAATACATTATCACAGAGGCACTACCACCATCATTAATGAGCTCAGCCTTGGCCAGTGGTGGGTCTATCTTGGAGCTGGCTGGCATTGGCTCTATCAGACATGGGGGAAGCTCCTATCAGCTTCTAACAGAAGCTAACCCTGTAGGCCCCTTGCTACCAAAACCTTGCCACACACACCCAATACACTTGTTATAAATGGTCAGTCCTACTCTATCAAGAATGGAATGACAAGTAAGTTTACTTCAGTAATAAGTTGTGTTTATTCCTATTGCATATCTAATGCAACAGAAAGTGCTTCAGTGCAGACTATTTTTTTCCAAGCTGATGGAATGTCTTTAAGTTGAACTGCTCATCTTAGAAATGGATTTAGTCACAGAGCTACCACATGAACCACTTCTCTTCCCCTTGAAATGAAATGTTCAAGTTCCATATTGTGCAGCTTCTGTCAATGTGTTTGTTTTTGATGCTCCGGAGCTGCTCAGAGAGCCAAGCTTATGCATAAATCTCAGCAAATCAGTAATTTCACTACTTCTTATATACTACATGTCATTTTTGAACAGGAGTCTTTCAGACTAGAATTTTCACAAAAAGCAGCCAAAAGGAGGACTTTTCAGGTTTCTGTCTTTTCAGCTGGCAGACAATTGAGAATTTCTGTTGACTTTGGGTGCAGCTTAGTGGCCTTGTGGGTCCCAGACTTAGGAAACAACTCTGCCTGTGTAATGCACAGGGAATGTAAGTGACCCCCATAGTCACAGAAACTACTTAGCTTTGGATCTGCTTTAATTTTTAAAGTAAACCTCTAATACCATTAGGCAGGAAAAGACTGTACACATTTCCAAATGCAGAAAACAAACAGTAGTCTGCATTTTTGTAATGGAATAAAAATGTATGGCATAAAATACATTTTAAAGATGCTAGATGATAAAAGATTATTTTTTTTAAGATCTGTGAATTTAATAAAACTAGAGTTGTCTGATTTCCATTTAAAGCAATATCACAGTTTCAAATGGTTTTATCTTCATTTGTGACCTACCTCTAATTTTAAGACTACAGCCCAGGGTGTATATAGGCTGTGTAGCTGCTGACTGCATATACAGTTATGCAGGGGAGTATCTGATTAAGTAAACATTTACTCTGCATTTTCAGTAATCTAGAGAGTGTGGCAGTCATGTGCTGATGATGTTTCTTTGTCAGAATTACCAATATAAATGAAAACCAGGGGGTTTTAAATTAATTTCCAGTACTGTGTTTTTGATGAAAAAACAGCCATTTCACATGTTATAAGACATGCAGGCCCATTAGTAAAAAAATGGCTGGCAAGAAGTATTGGCTTCCACAGAAGGCAGGCAAATCCCCATGCCTCAGTCAGAAAGAGGTCTGGTTTTGGTAAGAATTGCACCCTGTGGATTCAAACTGCCTAACATGAAGAGAGATAAATACATCAATTATATCTTTGTCTCTAAATATTGTGACAAGTTCTAACATTTAGATGCTTTGGTGGTGACTTTGACACATAGCTCTGAACAAGCAGTTTAGAAAAATGTCCTGTAGTATCAAAGCTCGGGGTCAAATCCCAATATGCATGATTTGGTTTTGATTTGGTGCACTCTACAGAAGCACCAGAAAGGACTGCAGTCCCAGCAATTGGAGCAACAAGCCAGTATTTGATCTGGGCTGTAGAAATCATCTAGTTTTGTGAGGAATGTTCCATTTCTTCCTGCTATGGGCAAGCCACTACAGTCTCAAAGTTTCAAGTGCCCCCAAAGTGGGGTAACATGTGACTGACTTGGGCACCCTGAAAGATCCATACTGAAATTACAAGGGTGCTCTTGAAATGTGTTCCTTCTTATCGCCGTGTTTTGATTTCTCCTGTGCTTTCCAATACATTCTGTGACAATCTGAAGCCAAGTATCATCCTCACCCTTAGGGTTTTTACCAGTCCTGGTCTTGTTTCTGTCCTGTCTTGCCATTTCTGCTATTATTTTTCAGCTTTGACCTCACATTGCAAAAGTCATCTACTTCCTCCCTTATCCTGAAGTAAAATGGACTGGATAAAAGCCTTTGTGTGCATATGCCCAAAGAAGTGAAGATACGCTCGGGTGCAATCATCCTATTGCTAGAGGTGAGAAATATTACCACTATTAACACTAACACCACAGGTAACTCTTCAATTTCTGAAGAGTTGGGCCTCCTTATTGTATGTTGTACTGCTTAGCCATGAATCCCACATCTTTCTAGTGCTATAGAATTGCAAACAGAGGAATATGTCCCAAGAAAAACAGCAGAGACAGATTTGATTATCAGCCATACACTATGAACAACTCTCAGGTCTCCCTGCTTGAGATCATCTCTAGTTTAATTAATTGCCTGATCTGAGACAAAGCTTTTGGATAAACACACACTTATGAATATTGCAGAGAAATCAAGCAGGGAATTCTAAATGACATTCATCATTTCATCATTCCTTTCCTTTTGGAGTGTCCTCTAGGCATTAATTTGCCTTTTAATTGTCTTATCTTTTTTTTTAAATAATAATATTTTTCTTTTTTAAGTAGTGAAAAGTGGGCATGGCCAGAAAAAACTTCTTGCACTGCTTTTCATCTTTCTCTAGTGCTGTCATAAAGATATTTCACTAGTTAGTAGAAGACTTTGAATTACCCTACAACATTTGGGAACATTTATTTCTGTTTATGGGTATGTTAAGCCGAGTCACTGTAAAGCGGTAACTGTTGCACTTTTGCACAGTAAGTGGCCCCATGAACATTGAGAGGCAGGGTGTGGAGGGAATGAAGGTGAAAAAGCCAAATCTTTTACTCAGTCACACAACTTTGATTTAGAAAACTTACATTCAGTTTCTGATTCAGTCACAGAAAGATCTTAAGGTAAAGCATTTAAATACGCACATACATGTTGGCATGTACGTTCTATAGTTAGGTGCTAGGCATGTTAGGAGGAAAGTCCTTAAACATCTCTATGAGTCTGTGCCTTCATTGTTCTGGGGTTTATTTTCCCATTGCTTAATCAAAGATGAGATTTCTTCAGCTACTAGATGAGTGATGAATATAAACCTCTGCACTTCTAAGAATCATCCAGATACAGTGAGCCATACCTATACTTGTGTAGAACTATGGATCCAGATATCTACAGTACTTCGGTATTAAAAGACACCCTTATTCTGAATTTTCTATTTCTTTTTCAGTTATCTTTGATTTTTTTAATGTAATAAAATACTGTCCAATAATCTCCAATAGACTCATCATTGCAAATTTTTAGGGCTTCATTAATACTTTGCTGCTATTAGTAATTTTATTTTAACCTTACATCTTCTATGCCTTTGAATACAGATTTTTATCCCCTATATTCAGAACCTTATAGACTAACCTACTGCTAACTGGAAGCTATGGAGAGCCACAGCTAAGAGTGTTGGGGTCTAGAAGGTTGATCTCCCAGAAAACAGAAAGATGTACTGGGCTCTGCTGAGGGTTTTGCCTCTTAAAAGAAAAAGGAAAAGGAAAAGAAAACAGAAAAGGAAAAGAAGAAGAGGAAAAGGGGAAAAGAAAAATGGAAAATAAAAAAACAAGGAAAAGGTAAAAAATAAAAGGGGGAAGGGAAGGGAAGGGAAGGGAAGGGAAGGGAAGGGAAGGGAAGGGAAGGGAAGGGAAGGGAAGGGAAGGGAAGGGAAGGGAAGGGAAGGGAAGGGAAGGGAAGGGAAGGGAAGGGAAGGGAAGGGAAGGGAAGGGAAGGGAAGGGAAGGGAAGGGAAGGGAAGGGAAGGGAAGGGAAGGGAAGGGAAGGGAAGGGAAGGGAAGGGAAGGGAAGGGACATTCCTCTATACTACTTGCTTCTTTAGGGAAGGATATTGTCTTGGTTTCTATGATTTGCTAGCAGTAGGCAATATCATATAGCCAGGAAACCTTCTATGGCTGTCTTAGATTTTCTTTTAAGGTCTACTAACTGCCTTGTTTCCAGTCATTCCCACTACTTTTCTTATATGGAAGGTGATACACTGGAAAATGAGATCCGGAAATATAAGACTCCTACCTTCTAGGTTAGAACCACTTTGGGAATGGAGGCACAAGACAGTATTGTAAGACACTAGCATCTTTAAATGCAGAGCTGAATCACTTTAGGTGTCTTCATTTTTAAGCATCACCCTTTCTTTAACCAACAGGCACAGTAGAAGTGCATCCCTGCTCCTGTGGATGTAGCCTGCAATATAGTAGAAAAACTCAATGCACTTTCTGAAAAGAGACAAAGAAGAGGTTTCCAGTGTTTTCAAACAAACCAGAGCGCTCTGAATTACTCTGTGCCTGCAAGGACAAATTTGATGTTGTACTTTGTTATCTAATATTAGGCATGGACTTAAACAATGAAATGAGATGGTGCTGTAATGAAATTTCACTATTCTTGATGCCACAGAAGAGCTGAGACTATTAAGTGAACTGCGAGAGAGAGAGAAAAATTATGTCTGGACAGACATTTGTATATTAGGTGGTGATTTTTTCTACAGATGCACTAATTACAATTTTAATTCATGCATGGAAAAAGGAGGGAGCACAGATTACTTCTGTCAAAATAGTTCTGAATGCTGTGAAGCTGTTAATGAGCAATGTTCCCTTGGAGGGAATGTTAACATGTCTTTTTCTTTAGTGTTATTTTGCTCTACTCCCTTGTTATCTTGTAGAAAATGTTGTTTGTCACTCAAACCTCAAAATAAGAATATAATGAGTACATAGGATTTCAGAAAGAAAACACAAAATGCAAGACAAGCAAACCCTTTAGCTGAAAGTATTTTCTTTATTCCTCAGAAGTACTTCAGCTGTTTAGAAAAGTATCTGTAAAACTGCGCTTATCTTGCTACATGTCTTAATCACAAGATAATGAACTGTGCTGAATGGTGACATGCATCAGTAGCCCCATTATAACATTATAATGCAATACTATTAATGCATTTTGCTGCAGTGCAAAACATTATTCCTAATGGAAATAATGTTTTGTAAGAGAGATCTGTTGTGTCATCTCTCCCAGGTTTTGCTGGAGTACTTGAGCACTTAATAGCCTGAAGGAGCACTTGGGTCTGTAACTGAATCAAGATTTCACAGCCAAACGAACAAAGGATAAGAGAAAGAGGGGAAATGCCCACCATTTTGTGACAGTTTCCTCCAAATAAAATTATATCAAATGTCTGAACAAGTTTCCTAGAGACTTATGAGAAAGTAGTTAGAAATTAAAGACCATACAGTATTCAAATAGGAAACAAAGAAAAAGCGTGAAATTACTGTCTCATCTGATAAGACATTTAACTGTTTTCCTTCATCCTTACATTAAATGTGTTCTAGAAAACTATACATTAACAACTTCTGAGAGCGAAAAAAGCTTTAAGGTTGGAATTTTGCTACACTGATGAGGAAGGTGTCATTAGTCACCTCCATAGCAGGGACTGTTCATGATGAGCAGACGCCTAGTGCATGAAAGCACTGTTCTACTCCTTTCCCATGTCAGCACCGTGTGTCTGACCCAGCATTGACATCTGCATAGAAGATATGTAATACGAAATTAACTGGTCATAGGCAACCTGTCAGTTAGTGTTACTGGATGATCAAAAAGAGAATATCCGTGGTGATTGCTGCTTCCTGGTAATCGCAAACTGTGTGGGATGTTCTGCAGTGGTTATGACTAAACAGTACAAATGCAGATACAATGCATGAGCTTCCCTGTTACCTGTTATCTGTATCAGATATTCATTAGCCTGGGTTAGCAAAATACCACTTTTCATCTTGCATTATTGGGCAATTAGATTTAATGAGATTCATCTTTATTTAAAATTTTTAACATCAGAAACAGAACAGAGGTGAGCTGTCCTGTTATGTATTAGTTTCTACATTGATGCTCTAAAAGAGGAAAAGTTGATTATTTTATTCCTGTGTTTTCTCTATTACCCTTATAGTGGGGTTTGTTTCTTTGTTTGTTTTAGTTGACCCAACATGATTACAAATGCAGTGAAGTACTTGGCCCTTGTTTTCCAGCAGTACTCAGAGCTGGCACTGCATAATAGGCTCTAAAGTGTAACTGAGGATTATTTTAAATTCTCTGTGAGAATGAGCTCTACATTTCTTCAGCTCATTTTTGTCAGAATTAAAACTATATTTTTGCAGGCATTTTTAAGATCACAGAATCACAGAGTCACAGGTTGGAATGGACCTCAGGGATCATCTAGTCCAACATTTCTAGGAAGAGCACAGTCTAGACAAGATGACCCAGCACCCTGTCCAGACGACTCTTGAAAGTGTCCAATGTGGCCGAGTCAACCACTTCCCTGGGGAGATTATTCCAATGCTTGACCGTTCTCACTGTGAAAAGTTTCCCTCTCGTGTCCAACCGGAATCTCCCCAAGAGCAATTTGTGTCCATTCCCCCTTGTCCTCTCCATGTGACTCCTTGTAAAAAGGGAGTCTCCATCTTCTTTGTAGCTGCCCCTTAAGTACTGGTACATGGTGATGAGATCCCCTCTGAGCCTCCTTTTCTCAAGGCTGAACAAACCCAGTTCTCCCAGCCTGTCCTCGTATGGCAGCTTCCCAGTCCTTTGATCATCTTGGTGGCCCTTCTCTGGACCCCTTCCAGCCTGTCCACATCCTTTTTGTATAGTGGGGACCAGAACTGGACACAGTACACCAGGTGTGGCCTGAAAAGTACTGAGTAGAGTGGGATAATGCCTTCTTTACCTCTGCTGGTGATGCCCTTTTTGATGCAACCCAGCATCCTGTTGGCCTTCTTGGCCGCAGCAGCCACTGTTCACTCATATTGAGCTTCCTGGTGCATAGGATCTATGCCCTAGATTTTTCTTCCCTGAAGGAAAATAATATTTCAAAAGAAAGTAAATGGAACATTTTAGGAGGTGATTGTAAAAATAGGGAGGTGACTGATGACAGCCAACATGGCTTAACTAAGGGCAAATTGTGCCTGACAAATTTGGTGGCCTTCTATAATGGGGTTACAGTGTCAATGGATAAGGGAAGAGCAACTGACGTCATTTACCTGGGCTTGTGCAAAGCATTTGGCACAGTCCCGCATTACATCCTTGTCTCTAAATTGGAGAGACTTGGATTTGATGGATGGACCACTCAGTGGATAAGGAATTGGCTGGGTGGTTGCACTCAACTACTCGATGTCCAAGTGGAGACCAGTGACAAGTGGCATTCCTCAGAGGTTTGTACTGGGACTGGTGCTGTTTAATATCTTTGTTGGTAACAAAGACAGTGGGGTTGAGTTCACCCGCAGCAAGTTTGCTGATGGCACCAAGCTGCATGGTGTGGTTGACACGTTGGCGGGATGAGATGACATCCAGAGGGACCTTAACAGGTTTGAGAGACGGGCCCATGTGAACCTCATGAGGTTCAACAAGGCCAAGTGCAAGGTGCTGCACATGGGTCAGGGCAATTCCAAGCACAAATACATGCTGGTGGATGAAGGGAATGAGAGCAGCCCTGCAAAGAAGGAGTTGGGGGTTTTGATTGATGAGAAGCTCAACATGATTCAGCAATGTGGCTTGCCTAGAAAATCAACTGTATCCTGGGCTGCACCACAATAAGCGTGGCCAGCAGGTTAAGGGAGTTGATTTTCTCTCTCTGCTTTCATGAGATCCCACCTGCAGTACTACATTCAGATGTGGGGCCCCCAATATAAGGACATGGACCTGGTGGACCAAGTCTAGAGGAGGGCCACAAAGATGATGAGAGGGCTGGAGCACCTCTCCTGTGAGGAAAGGCTGAGAGAGTTAGGATTGTTCAGCCTGGAGAAGAGAAGGTTCTGGAGAGACCTTACAGCAGCCTTCCAGTACCTTAAAGGGGCCTACAAGAAATCTGGAGATGGACTTTTTACAAAGGCATATAGTGAATGGACAAGGGTAGATTTAGAATAAAGAAGAAATTCTTCAATATGAGGGTGGTGGGACACTGGAACAGGTTGTCCAGAGAAGCTGTGGGTGCCCCATCCCTGGAAGTGTTCAAGGCCAGGTTGGATGGGGTTTTGAGCAACCTGGTCTAGTGGAAGGTGTCTCTGCCCATCACAGGGGGGTTGAAGCTAGGTGATCTTTAAGGTGCCTTCCAACCCAAACCATTCTATGATTCTATGATTTTCCTATGTTCCAGTTTCACTTAGTGGCAAAATTGCTGATGCTGCTTGAATCAACAATCAACTAATGAAAATAAACCAATTATCCGAAAATACTGTATTTAGAATGCATCACAATATAATGGCTAAAAATTTGAAGTAACAGTGAGTGTAAATTGGAATTCCCTGGACTGTTGCTATAGAAATTATGTTAATTTTTAAAATAAGGGCAGAATATGAATTGACCTAGAAAAGACTGAATATATTTTATGTTTTGCTTTTGATCCTTTATGCAAGGGGTAGGTGTTTTATTTTTCTTCTTTCAAAATTGCCACAGTTTTGGCCACAGCTGTTACTGTAGTAAAAAAAAGCTATTCAAATAAGGGTGAAGAATCATTTAGAAATTCAAGGAAAATATCTTGTTTGGTTGTTACTAAATAAAGAAGGGGAAATGTACATTAGAGTGCTACAATTATACATTTGCATAGCTTTTCTGAAACCATTTACACCATCTTTAAGGCAATGTGTTTCATAAAGCTGATTCCTTAGCTCCTCCGCACTCCAATTTATTTGCATGTTACTGAAATTGTTTTTATTTCTTTCACGTGAATTTAATGTTTATGAACAAACTTGGGATGTTGCAGATGGGATTACTCTCCCTAGCTACAAAGTTGGCACGATATATGCTTCACCATCACTTAGCTGAAAGATTTCCCATGCAAAGGCATTCAGCCTGAAGAAATCTACTCTGCTTAAATGTCCTGCAGATCCTGAAAACTCCCCTTAATCAAGCTTTAAAGAGTCTTAATTATAATTTTAAAAATCATTTATATTAATTATTATAATAGTATTTTTCAGAGTTCTCTAGTGTTGTCAATATTTGTGCATAGTCCAGGAGTATAGCACAATTGAGAGATAAAAAACCCACCAGAACCATGTCCATAAGTAAAAATGGGTCTAGAAATTAGTATTTTAAACCAATGAGATAGAAGAAAAATGAAGTCCTGTTTACTTATCATAGAAAATACTAGGGTAGCTCTTTGAAGTACTAGTATGATGTACAATAAAGACAGGGCTACTGAAGCCTGTGGAAATATTTGGTTTGATTCAAGTCCTAAACGAGGTTCTAGTGGCATCTAGTGCCACCTGAGCTGCTCCTGGTGCCCTGCCTGGCCTCTGCTAGCTGCTGCATGTGGACGAAGGTCTCCAGTACCTCCTGCAGCACCCCTCCTGCAGCACCCCAGGGGGTCCCACGTGGATGTCTACGGACACTGAGTGCCTGTGTTCAGGCAGCTCAGCTGAGTTTCTTGTGTCTGATGTCCCAAGCTGACATCAAATAACCACAGGGAATAAATAAAAACAATAGTGCAAAGAGAACTGTAATATCCAAAATTGATCGAAGAAGCGGCACTGTACTGGGATGGACATACCTTACAGTTTCTTCACAATGATTATCTATCTGCTTTGTTGTTGAGATGCCGACTTTTTGTTTACTTGCTTACAACCTCACTTCTCTGCTTCTGAAAACCTTTATTTAGTTAGTTACTCTTCCAATATTAAAAATAACTGTACAATCTGGAGAATAAGAAACAAGTCTCAGTTTCCAGAGAATATGTATCTGTGCCCTTAGCATCCTTATCAATGTGTAATTTTTTCCTTAATTTCTGCTGAGTTTCATATTCTCCTGCTACATATACATGACCTTTGTGTACCAGATTATAGGACATGAGTTTTAATAACATTAAGGTGTTCAAATGTTTTTCTAACACCAAAAAGAATAAATGACACAGTAAGAGTAGCTTGCTTTTCCTCTACAAAAAAATGTGTCCAAAAGATAATATTACTGTGAGACCATCACACTGGACACTAACAAAATTATGGGTTTTAATACATCTGAATGTACCAAACTTTTGGAATGATTCTTTCTGTGAAGCACAGTAAGATGAACATTGTCACATCACTGTAATCTGGTAGAGACTCTGCCAGGCTTTTGAAAGCTAAATTGGAAACAGATGTCAGCCCACACAAAGAAAATTATCTTATTAGTAAATGTTTCTTCTAATGATGACAAACGTGAGACTTTAGCCAGAAGAAAAGTTGTGCATAGCAGAAGATGGTCTTGAGAATTCATTAGCAGAAGAGAAGGGAGCAGTTTTAGTCATTTAATTAAGAGAAGTTATATTATGGATATTTTGAACAATCTGATGGAAGTATGACAAGTCTACTCCCTGTTAAAAATAAAACATAAATCTATATTTTCTTGCTAATTTGGGATGCATTTGTTTTTCTTTCCAGGAGATTGCTGAGAACTATTTTAAGATTACATGGTGGTCGGAAATTCTGGAGGTAATATAAGTACTTCATTTTTCCTTATACAAAATGACAAGGAATGTTCTTGAGCGAAAATAACACATGCTCCCACAGTTAACAACCTCAGCTGTTGATATCTTGCTTAGATGTGGTTAGATATGCTTTGGGGGATAATACAAATTCACTTTTATTTAGCCACAGCTTTGCTTCAAAAACAGTGTTCCCCTATCTAAATTGCATTCAGTTTTAATGACCATAATTATCACAATAGGAAGTTCTGTAGCACTTTTCACCAGTGGACACCAAAGTGCTTGGTAAGGAAGAGTAGACGATCATTTACTGCATTTTACACTCTGTAGCTGGGATGTGTTGTTATGACTTTGAAACAGAAAAGTCTGTTCTCAGCAGGAGCATATAAAATATTTCTTTTTAAGTAGCAATAATAACCTTGAACAATTTCAAATGTTCACTCCATAATGCAAAACCTTAAAAGCCTTTACAGAAGTTTGAATTCTCAGCTAAACTAAGATTAAAGCAGTCCTTGACTTGTGTCACCTTGAGCACACGAGACCTTTGTTTTTGAAGTCTTAGGGGCTGGTTTTGCTAAATCCAGGTCTTCTCCATTAACTTGCGAGGAGCTAGCTGCTGAAGTGCCTGAAACTCTAATCCAAATGAGAAGGTTTTTTGGCTCTGCTGCTGCCCTCTGTGTTGCCCAGTAAAATCTAGCTGGCTCAGGGGGAGCCAATACCACCCCTTGCAGAGGGTTGTAGCAGTGGCCGCTGCTGCTGCCACTTACTCCAGGCTCCTGGAGACGTGCTGCGCAGCCACGAATTCCCAATGTGGCTTTAAACGTCATAATTAGTAAAACAATATCTAAACTTTTTTAATATAGGACAGCAATATCAGAAAAACAAAATATCAGCATCAGAAAATGCTACATTTGAAGGTCTCCTGAGTGTCTTGGCTTCCAAGTAAAGGTTTGCATTTCATTGTATATGTAGGCAAATGAGAGTAGATTCAATATTTTCATATGTTGGATTTCAGCATATCCAGGATTAACATTAGAGTATATTGAGGGTAGGGGTAGGCAGAAAAAGGAGGAAAAGAGGAATTAATTATACAACCAAATTAAAGAAGCAACATATATTTTCAGTGTGGCAGCTTCCAATTTTATGTCATATCCCTCATTTTTGTAACATGTAGCTGATGTACTTCTGGATAGAATGGCAAAAAGATTGAAGACTGTTCATTTCCAGGTACTAAGTCTACTAGCACAGGGTAGCAATTTAATACAGTCATTGCGCTGAATTTAGTTATAAATACAAGAAGCAGCACTGTTGGTAGAAAGGCTACAACTTTTTAAAAAAGTTTACAAAATTACTACACCACTACGTGCTTGTTATTCATCTGTCAAAAAAAAAAAAAAAAAGAGAGGAAATTTCAACTGAAACATTACTCAAAGTGTAGCTAAATGTGCCTCAGGAGAACATGCTTAAACAGCAGGAATATAATCAGTCTCACTGGGTATTTTCACATCCAGTTTCTTCCTAGAACTAACCAACAGTATTGCACAATGCGTTAGGAAGGGAGGGTTGTCAAATAGGCAGCCAAGGACTCAAAACCAAGTGTGCACATGGACATGAGGCTACATTTAATTGATTGGTTTGCTAGTGGATGGAAAAAGCTTTCTAGTTCAGCAAATGCTTAGCCAAAATTCCATGTCCTACCTTTTTTGTCTAGTTTGAGCATCAGTGAAAATGTCAATACAGCTTAGCTTTCATGGTAGTTTTTTTGATTTGTTTTGAAATCAGTTGTTTAAGGTGAAGTAAAATGATACTGACTTGAATTGCCTAGTAAGCTGCAAATATTGCATGTGCTCAGGAGGATGAGCAGAAACAAGACCAACGTTTCTGAGGTCAGCAGGGGAGAAAAGGTGAGGATAAACAACTTGCAACCACCTGTGGAGGTAAAGAGTGGACAAGACTGGTAAGTAGCCTGACCACTGCAGGGACTATCCCGTTACTTTTGGCTGACTGCAAGTGTTGCTCCCTCAGTACAGCACCACTTTCCTAGAAAACAGTTAATCCCACTTTAACTGATGGAAGTGAAGATCCAGAGGAGGGCAAAGAAATGAAATCTGTGTAGAAGAGTTGATACTCTATTAGTAAAGCAAAAATTTTCACCCAGATGATCCAGCAACAGGTTGTTTACTAAATCAGCTTTGTCCCACCTACCCATGGCATGCTCTTCCCACTTAGCACAGTACCTAGAACAGTTTTAGAGGGGCTCTGCAGGTTTTTGACGAGCTTGAGAGCTTGTCATAGCTCCAATATTACTTTCTATCCTCCCTATTTTACTCATCTTGTCTACTGTTCCCCACATGAGCTTCTGATACAAGATGATATGAGGAGGGAGCTTCCAGCCCAGATAAAATTACTTTTTATTGAGCAGTAACTTTCATTCATCCATTAAGTCGTATGCACCACTAGCACAAATGATCCTCTTGATTATACTTTCCACCCCTTGGAGAAATTAATTTCTCCAGATTGAATGAAACTTTGACAGGCCATCTGTTTTTATACATAGCATTTTTAAAGTGAAAGCACAGAAGCTGCAAGCAATCATTTAATTCATGTATATATTTGTGTTTCATGAAAAGGAGGGTGGTTTAGCTATCACAGCATCCCACATGTTGTAAGCTAAAAGATGGAAAAGTCAGCTAACGCCACATTTTATTACACCAGCAGACATCTTTGCCTCCTCAGTTTAGAATAATAATAATTTTAGATCCTGGAGACCCTTTCTGCTTCCATCACAGGTTGTCACAGAATGTCAGAATTGGCATATAACACCCAGAATGAAAAAAAAAAAAACAAACATTAAAAACAAAACACAAACACACAACATTCTTCTTCTCTGATAAGATTGACTATTTGTGGTCATTACAATTTTTTTTCCATAAACAAATAAGTTATAACCATCCTTGTATTTATTATTATAAGCTCTGTGCACAGCTTCTGATGACATATCTAACTCTTACTGTTAGACAATATGACAAGTTAGACAGTAAGGCTCTGAATCTGTATCTGACGTTAATTTTGCAGTGTAAGAATCTACATGTCAGTTGTGGGTTCAGTTTGGTTGCCTAAATATGACATCTGAGGCCATCTCTATGTGTTGAGATGTCACAGGGCATCTTAGACATAGAGACTATAGGAGACCGTGTCCTCCTGGACTGATATCTGGATGCTGGGCAGGATATTTAAAAGCATCTTAAATAGCACTAGACATCCATGTCTAGGGAACAGCACTGAGCCCAGTGGAGTCTTAAGAGCTGTTCAGCTGACTAAATCTGCCTACTTTAGGATAATCTGAATAATGCCCTAGACTCCACTGACTGAATTAACTAGATTTACATAGACTATGAGGAGTTTAGACACTGTCCTCACTTGTGGTTCTGATGGTTATGCCTTCACTCACTGTGAAGACACACATAACAGACAAATAAATCTAGGTGTCTGAATCTGGAATTAAACCTAGAGCTTAATTCCACTTTTTTGCTGAACAGAATTAGTTCTGAGAATGATTCAGACCAGCTGGAATGAAGAGAAAGGAGAAAAAAAAAAAAAAGGAAAAAAAATATTGGTGGATTAGGAGACAAGGCTTGTGAGGAAAAACTGGAAGAAATTCTTCAGTCTGGAAAAGACCAGAATGCACAATAATGGTCTTCAAGTAGTTTTCATAGAGAGGAGAGTTGTAAATTATTCCCTACATACACTAAGAGAAAGGGAGTAATTGCAGTAAACAGAAACGTAGTTCCAACTCTAAAAGAGGAGCTTCTAATCATAGGGAAGGTGAAGTGCTGATGTACACAGCCTGGGGCAGTTGTAGAATTGCAGTCTCCAGTGTTTTTAAAGAATAGGCTAGACAAACATTTCTAGGAATCGTTTTGGTGTAATTGAATATGCCTAGGGGCCATGGGCTGGGCCAGGTGAGCTTTCTGTCTCTTCAAGCCCTATTTTCTCCAGTTAATCTCTTCTAGTTTTTAATCTTGAGCTACTCACTGCTGAACAGGATATATCAATAAAATATCTCTTTTAATTTTAAATTATGCTGCTTTTATGGTGAAGAAGCAGTACATATTCAAGACTAGACAGCTGTGATAAGGTACTGAAAGAAATAGCTTGGATAATGCCTCTACTAGAAGACATCTTAGTAGAAGAGGAAATAGAGCTGTAAGCAGTAAGTAGCTATAAGCATAATATGCTTTATCTATTTATTTACAGTTCTTTTTTTTTTTTCTCCTAGCAAGGAGTGGAGTGTAATATATAATACAGGAATACACACATGATCTTCTTTTACATTCACTGCTACCACAGTCACTGCTCTCCTTTCACAGTGTATCCACAACACTCACCTTTGCTCTCCTGCTGCGGGGCATTATTGCTGAGAGCTCTGATGGCTGCTGTGAGCTAATTAACTGGAGCAGGGACCTAGTAATCTCTCATAACAACCCACAGGCAAAACTGAAGCAAAAGGTTAGTCTCTGGCAGGCACAAAGTCACATTAGGGCTGCCTGTAGCTGTCTAAGGAGGAAGGAAGGGATGCTGTTGTTACAGATCTGTTTGTTCTACTTCTAAAACAAAGACTGGTATAAAATTTTAAATACAAAGCTTCCTGCTGGGCTTTCCTTCACCATAACTGTAAAGACATTTTGAGTTTAGATTGGGCTCTGGTTTGTATTTTGCCCTTGGTGGAAATTAGCACAAAGTACAAATACTCGTAATGCCAAGTGCAGTAGCTTTGCTGCACGTAGGCTGTGGTCTCCCCACAGCCCTGCTGAGCCTAGGGATGGGAATACTAAACTGAAGTAACTTTTTATAGTAGTAATTCTACTTCTTCTGGAAAAGATGTTGAATAACAAGGTAGACAAGACAACAGAGGCTCTTGGCTGACCTTCTGACTGTGTGGTACTGTAAAGTCAAGGTGGTTTGCATTCTTGTTGCAGATCATGGTGACAGAATTCTTTGCCTCATTTAACACAGGGTCTTCTTTTAAAAGCTGGGAAGAGAAAGTGGAAATTTTGCAGCTCAGAGTGTAAGCTGTCACTATGCTATGGGAAGGAGGAGTGGGTAGAGCTGAAAGAAGAGACGCTGACATAAGCTGAGGGAAAACAGGAGATGACAACAGAGGAGTAAGTTATTAAGATCACAAATGGTAAGTGACTGGAAAGTGAGTGAGAGGACAGTGGTAGGAGCAAATAGACAGCTACCTAATAATCTCCAGGTGAGGGCTTACACTTAATGTTCCTTGGGATGATCTTATGTGCAGCCAGTAAGAGGTTATTGAACTCCATGGACCCAGGGGAGAGCTGCGTCAGGAGGAGATGAGGGCCTTTTCAGCTCATGAGTGGAAGGGAGAAACTAGGGCAGGTGGCTCCATTGTTGGCACAGGCATGAATGCTTTCACTGCCTCAGGCTGTAACAGCTGGGGGGATAAAAACCAAAAGCAGTTTAACTGTTAGCACAGAGTTACTGTACAAGACCATAAGAAAGTCACCGGTTAGTACCTGTCCTTCCTGTGTTTTATGGTCCTAGGAAGTGTCACTGTGAGGATAAATCTAAACTCTTTTAGAAGTAAGCATGGCTGGGCTCCATGGATGCTCCAGCTACCAGCCTTAGGCCTGGGGAGCTGTATCACGTGGAGCAAGCATCTGCAGTGAGGATATAGCACTGGATCATCTCAGCAGCTGGGTATCAGTCACAAGCTAGAGGAAAGCGCCAGTTTCCAAGCCAAGCTATATAATATTTGGCTGGCAGCTGGATCCTTGAGTCAATGTAAGCTGTTAGCACTGCTGGCAGCAGAAAGAGCAGACAGCCACTAGGGCTGAATGGTTTCGTCTAGCAAATCTTAAGTAAGGAGCCTATGGCGTTCCAATGAATTTCAAACAAAGTTAGCATGTATTTTCTTTGCTTGTGTTAGTATGTTATTGTCTACTTGTTCATAGACGTTCATAATTTAAAAAGTAACTATTTGTGATTCTAAATTCCTTACTCGAAAATGCAGATGATACTGTAGCTAACTCGAAGTGGTACAGTAATACAGATGTATAGAAACAGCTATCTAGGAAAAAGGCAGAAGAATTTGTTTCAGATCTTAAAGTCTTGGGAGTTGCCATTTCTTCATGAGGAAATAGTTTGTTTTCCACAAGGGAAAATAAAATTACTATTAGCATCAGTAATACAACATTCTCAGCTGTCACTTCACCCAAATACTCTGCAGGAGAGGGTGATACCTTCTCAGAATATGAGGCAGGAGAGGGATCATTCTTGGCCATCTTGGTCAGCATAGTCCCCAGTAAGCAGAAATCACAGTTTCACAGATAACCCGTAAGATGTGACACAGCTAGGAAATTTACTATCTTCACTAGGGTCAATCCCAGAGGTCCATGCATCCATGCAACAGTACAGATCATTTCAGAGATCTGAGTGTTATTAAGTAATGGATTGTTTATAGGCATTTAAACTCTCCAGTTCATTGACAGTCCTTCCCCAGGAAACAGCTGTAATTGCATATATCAAGCAAAATATGGGAAATTGTTCCTTTATGAGACTGCCACAAGAACTGGCTGTGTTTTGCAGAAAAGCTCATATAGCACTGTGATTACTAGGCAGTGCTGGTTAGTATATTACATGAAAGCCAGCATTGCATAAGGCAGTTTGGTCAGAGCGCGGGTGCTGGCAAGCACTGCGCAACAGGGAGCCCTGCTGCATCTGCTACTTGGGTTTGACTGATTGGCACCATCCAACACTAGTCCCTTGGTACATGACTTGCTCTGACAAGCTGTTTCTGGAGACCCTTCAACTCTTTCCATCCCAAGCCGGTCCACTTCCAACTTTGGCAGTAGTTGTGATTATCTCTAGTTGCTGGGTTGGACTGGAGGTTGCTGCACTGGTCAGCACCTGCCTCCATGGCCATGGTACCACTGTACTCCTTGTGCTCCTATAGTGGCTTGCTGTAGTGTTGGCCCATCTGGAGCCAGCTGCTGTGGATTTGTACTACGTTGCCAACTGCTCTCAAAAACAAGAGTAGCACCTCCAAAGTATGACAGTTTTGTCCTCAGTCTCCCCATGATGGTCTCTCCAGCCCAATCACTGTGCCAGTTGATGGTTTCTACTGGCCTACAGTCAATCTCATGTCCTTGGCTGGAGAGGATTTGTACTGATGTGGAGCGATATTCTCCCCTTCCACAAAGTCAAGCACAAACTGACCTTCTCTTGGTCAGCAAAAGGAGAGGAAGTGTGCGATTTCCATCTAGTCACCTACCCAACTGAGGCTTGGAGATGCCACACAAGATCTTCCTTTTAAGGAGAGCAGCTAGCTCAAAGGAGTGCCTGCTTCATAGATGACTGCTCTGCCAAGACTGTCAAACTGCAGAAGGTTGAAATGCAGAAACTCCTACTTATTGTTGGTACAGACTCATAGGTTTCTGCAGTCACCAGGAATGATTCATCTTGCCTAACTAAATCCACCTAAGATTTAATCATCTAGGTGTAAACCAGGTATCTAGGCTCCTTCTATAGTTACTGGACAGACATGGGCACCTCAGTGATGACCCATCCCACCCAAGGTGGTTGTTAAAAATAGGTGTAGTGAATCATCCTCTGGAATGCCTGTTGCTCATCATTAACCAAAAAGAGAGCCTAGGTAATTAGCTGCTGAGTCTTCATTTAGTGGGAGAAAAAAATCCCCATCAGTAACAAAAGTTTTGTGACTTCAACTTTGCAGGGTATTATGGCAGGGTTAGATATAGCTGTGACCACCTTGTACCATCCAACATCTGTGCAATGGGCTGGTGCCCAGGGGAGGAAGGATGAGTATTGGTGCCCAGTTAGTCACCCTACCCTAATATGGATATACATGGTGCTTAAACTGATACAAACAACGTATGTGCCTTTGATTCCCCAAAACCTCACAGTTAAACAAAAATTATCTTGATAAATTCAGATGGTTGTGCTTTGAAATTCCCATAGCTACCTAAACTTCAGAGGACCCTTTCCACTGTCTCAACATTGGGAATGGTGCTGGAGTCCTGCATTCACTTTTAGGTTACTCACAGAATGAACCTGTGGATGAGTTTGGTGGAGAGCACTTCATTTACTGTCAGAATTTATTTCTGGAGAAGATAAAATTAAAATTGCTACATCTGCCTCACTGTAATTAATGACATATATGTGATTTTCTTGGAGTTTGCTTAACAACTCTTCACTAACTTAGAAAGTTACAAGCAGAAACTAGTCTGGTAGAAGAAATTAGATCATGGGCTTTAGGAAATAACTTTGATCTCAGTTAGCAGAAGTGACAAGCTCCAGGAAATAACTTTGATCTCAGTTTACAAAAGTGACTAGCTCCATGAAATTGTGTAGTTGCAGATGTTATCAGCTTCTCTGATATTATTGTCATAGCTGCAATGGGCTAAAGGCATCAGCAAGACAAGGTTTCTAGGTAGAGAAAAATTGGGTTATTTTTTTCTGGTTTGTTACTTTGAAATGTTGCAGTTTATTGAGACCAGTGTTATAAGCTCTTGATATGCTCACAGAAGATACCCAGTGAGACAAAAGCAGTCAGTTATTAAAGGCTCGAAATTAGGCTTCTGAAAATTCTAGGATTTACAAACATGAATCACTGAGCTGATGTAAAAAAGAAAGAGGAGGCGGAAGAGACAGACAAATTAACAGTTGTATATCTGGTGTTTACAGAAGTCAACATGGATGTGTGAACCCATCTTGTTAATGTCCCGGGTCTGATGAATATTTAATATTTCAGTTATTAAAACAAAAGAGAAGAGCTTCAGTGGAGGAACTCTCCTGAAAAACACTTCCCTGTGAGGCAGGTTTCAGCTCCCACTTCATTTCCGCACCCTGAGTATTCACACAACACAAACATAATTTCAGAAAACTCAGGTACAGTTTTTGGAACAGCTCACTACAGAGTCTGCTCCCAAAAAGCACAGACCAAACTGTACCACATTAGGCTCCCTCGAGCCAATGCAATCTTCCATCACTGTCCTGGGTGGCTATGCAACTTCCAAGACACCAGTGATTTTCTCAGTAGCATGCTGTAAAACTGTCTGGTGGGCTATGACAGAGCTCTGGCATTACATCAGTTGCTTTGAACTGAAAAACTGCACAAAATAATAGAGATGGTAGGTTTGGTGCTATGCAGTGTAGTTGTGCCTGGTCTGCCCTAGAGGAGAATAGTTTGGGAATGCAATCATTCATTACCACTGGGCCAGAAAACCCCAGAGCAGAAGTATTCAGCAGTACAGGTGCAGTTTAACATTATAGGGGAATGTAAAAGGAATAGACATAACAACAATACAGCCCCTGGCTGACTTTGCATAGGATCAGGCCCTGTGTTTGGCCTCTGTGAATGCCTCCAGCCCATGCCTGATACATCTAGTTTCAGAAACCTTCTCAGGTGTAGGAACATCCAAATGCCTGGTGTTGTCCAGGGACATCAAAAGTCAAGTGACTTTAAACTACCAAAAGATAGTTTATTCATTGTGACTCTTTGAAAAAAAAAAACCACAAAACAACAAAAAAACCAATATCAGATTCGTTTTCTGTTGATATAGTCATAAAATCTGTAATATTATTTGGGTCCCTGAGTCTTCACTCCCCAGACCTCCTCTACCACTGTCTCCTCTCTCTCATCAGCCAAGCCAGAAGAAGGGAAGGCCTGGAGGTGGGCTGTGGTTCTGTTTCCCACCCTCCCAGTCAGCAGCACTCCACCTTGCCCCAGCCAAATGGAGCAGGTCATGCCTGCAGGTCCTGCAAGAAGTGTAGTGGAAAAAGTGGTGCATCTTGGACATTATGGGAGAGCCCTTCACAGCTCAGATGCCTTACCAGGGATAAATTTTGGTACTTCTTTTTTCAAGAATAAAGGAGATCAGGCTTTTCTCAAGAAGAGGTTGATACATTTGCATCGCAATGTGCTACTCTCAGTTCTAAGTTAATTTTGGTAAAGTTTGGGTCACACGGCTAGACAGGAGGTTGTGGGCATCAGTCCACCCACACCTATGAGAAGCTACAAAATATTGGACTAAATTTACCTTAATAAAAGTGTTCCATCTTCACCTAAGAGGAGAGAGAGTCCACTGTAGCACTTGGCAAACAGTTTAGTTAATCAGCTAGCCACTTAATGGATCATATTCACCTAATTTTTAATTTTAATTTGTCTGGTTTCAAATTCCAAATGTTGGATTTTATTATACATTTACCTGGATTGACCAAAAAATCATTTTATGAAAATATTCTTCATCATATTGATTCTTACACTGATTACAATTTATCTTCAAAAATTTAAAGCAGAGTACCCAGAGTTTTTCCACTAAAAAGAATAGAAAGCATACGTTGGTTTTTTTTTCTAGCTCTTCTTTGAACACAGACCAATTCAATGCCCTCCTTCCACTATATTTTCCAGAGCCAAATCCATTATTCTCAGTATGGTTTCACCAATAACAGTCACAGAGGTAAGGTAACAAATGCAATGTGCTCATACATTGAGCTTTTTTCTCTTAAGCTTCCACAGACTTTGCTAATCCCTTCTCTAAAAAGCACAGCGCTCTAATTCCCAGCTCCCAGGAAAGCCATTTTTGATGTGATACAGTTTCTTCCAAGAATAGTGGGAGGGAAAGTAGGGAGTATGAGGTATAATTACCTTTGTATTTGTGTCACTTTGCCTGAACAGTTCAACCAGTAGCGGGGCCATTAATAGGGCCCTGGCCCTATGATCTAAGCCTACAAAGCATTTTTTGGTAATTGTTAAGTGAAGTAGGGATGGTAGCCCAAATCCCTTCTCTTCCAGGTACGGTGCCCTGAGTGTTACACTTGCAGACTCATGGTCACTTTTGTTCTCTATCTCTACTTATGGAGACAGCCCTCAGTTACCAGGAGTTGGGTGCACTTTGTTCTACGCTCCTAATATAAAAATCATTTTGGTGTTGCTGTTCAAAAGAAAGGTTGTTTGTCTTGGATTTTTTGTTGTGCAAAACAAAAGGTTGGACTAGATGATCCCAGTAGTCCCTTCCAACCTGTGATTCTGTGATTCTGTGATTCTGTGATTCTGTGAAATACTGACGTGAGTGAAATGGAAAGAAAGGAGGAGGATATGTGATTGGGAAATTGCACCAAGAATAAGAAACAGAAGTAGCACACTGTGATTAGCTTTGGTAGCTGCAGGCACTGGAAAATATCTGCAACACAAATGAATTTTGCTTATCATTTATTAAAAGAAAAGAATACTACTTAGAGGGTCAAGTAGGGAGGTATTGATTGAGTCTTCAGGGTATTTTAGAAGCAATGAAACTTTGCCATTTTTGTATGACTAGAGAGAAGAGAAATATTTTCTCCTTCTTTTGGAGTAAGTTGTAAATATGAGGTAATGTCATTTCTTTAAAGCTGCGCAAAAATCCTCATGCAGCTCTGCATTGACAGATACTGGAAATCTCCCAAACACAGGGGGAAACAGCAACCTCTTACAGGGCGACAGTTTCTTGCCTGCTTGGCCTGGTCCTTGCCTGCTGTTTTCAGCAAATCCTCAGGTGCACTAGCAGGGATTTCAGCTGGGTTTGACCTTTGCATCTGCTTTCTTTCCACTTTCTGTGATCTGCCAGAGAGGCAAGTCTCCTAGTACAGCATGTACATAATACCAGGCAAAACACTGCAGAAATTACACAGTTCATAATTTTCTCCATCCCAGAGCACAGGCATTACTATTTTTTCCATTTCCCAGATGCTGTGTAGTTTTATAATTATTTAAAAATGGATTTTATATCACTTTGAATAGTCCCTTTCTAAAGCAAAGATTTTGCTTCACCTCGTCTCTATCAGAGTTACAGCCCCAGATACACAAATGAGCAGTCAGAGTGGTAACTCTGAAACACAGACCTCTAAGAAATCTGTTTTAGTAATAACCATCCTGACACCAAAACCTGTAGGAAAGTCTATATAACAAAAATCCAAAGAGAACGTATAAACCCAGTGTATTTTACCACATCTGTGCCATGTGGTAAGTATAGAAAAGTTTTGATCATATTTAATAATAAAGGTCATTTCATATCTGACTTTGCTAGAGTGATAATGCAGACATCCAAAATTCCTGATAAAAAAAGCCTTTGCACCATTCTGTACCAGTAGATTTATTCCATAGTCATTAAGAAAAAATGAAGGAATTTTAAAAATTCCCTCAAAATTACTAGAGCTAGTCTTTATACCTGCTGACAATAAGATGTGTCACAGGTATGTTCAGAGTCCAGAGGAAATTATGAATATCTCAAGAAATGGCATAAAACTGCTTTATGGAACTGAATGTGCCACTTCCAAGAGCTTGCCTCAGGGCTAAAAGTGAGAGCTGCATCCCCCATCCTAAATACCCACACCCAGGGGTAAAATAAGTCCTTTCTCTAGTCCAAAGAAGTCCAAAGTGTCAAATCATCATTGAACACTGACTTACTCCAAGACAGGGTTTTATAAAACAACACAAAATTTTTATTGAAGGGGGACTGACGGAAAAATAATAAATGAAGTAAAAAAAAATTATCATAATGTTATCAAGAGGAATAATTTAGGCTAGCTATTTAAATGGCCAGAATAAGTTTTGTTTGTGATGGATTACAGAGGAGACTTTAGTGCAAAGATTGGTTTCTCATATGGCTGTGCAATTAATCACATAATTTTCTCCTTTATGTGACATTCATGTATACTGTTGTCCCTCTGCTAAGCATCACTCAATTTCTAGGCAGTGTAAATCAGCTTTTCTTTAAAGGGGTAACACATAGGTACTCTCCCTGTGTAAATCCTCAAATTACATGTGTAAGGGTGTCATACATGCTCTGGATTATTTGCCACCCCCTCGGAGCAGAGCTAATTGCCCAGCTTTCATTTCTTTGACCACAAGATGTTGGTGTGCCTATGGATGATGGCAGGACTATCAGGAAGTGTATCAGATGGATTAATTACTCAGCTTTGAGAGGCCCAGCATGCTTTTTGGAATATCATCTTCTGATCTGAGGGCTATTTTTATATGGTACATCTAGAGAGCTTACGTTACACTTCATGATAGATCTGTCTTCAAAGCCAGATGTGGAGCAAATGGATGGTATCTTATTTTTTTATTCCTATCTTATGTTTCCTTTTCAGCAAGCTCAGAGAGATTAGACACTTTCCTTATATTAGAAATATATTTCTTATATAAGAAATATGTTTTCTTTCCTTCTTATATGTGACCAGAATTCTACTATCTGCAGACACACTACTGGTAGAAATGTGTACGGTCAAAGTTTTCCAACAGTTTTTAACCTCAAGAATTTCTTCTGGTTGCTTATACCTACAAAATTATTTCCATGAGATGTTTGCCTAGTTGTATATTTTTGGAATTTTGGCAAAACAGATTGAACAATACAAAAATGAAGATTTTGTGGTATACATCCTTATAAGTCATCCTGGAAAACGGAATTTGCTCCTTTCTGTTATGGTATTCCTCTGTGGTCCTAGGCAAGTAACTGGATTATTTTTTCCCTTTAGTTTATGAGGTTTTTTTGCTTTCTCTCTTCATATTAGTTTCCTAACTGAAAGTCAGTGGTAATTCTATTTCTCCCTCTCTCAAGCTCAACATAAAAATCGAGTAATAAATTTTGGTTATTGTAAACATAATGGGGTTAGAGAAGAAATGCCTACGTTCGGTATGTTACAAAGTAGATGTGGCTATCCATATCAGTGAATGACTGATACACATAGAAGGGTAGAATGACTAGCCCTCAGTCAACATTGTCTATCCAATGCACAGCATAGTATGGAAAAAAGACGTTATAATCATGCATAGGAAAGCTTACCATAATACATATCCATATGAGAGAAAATAAAGCTGTCTTAGTTCTGCCATGAGCAAAACTTAATAAAAAAGTAATTTCACAACACTATTTGAATATGTCTCAGTTATATAGGTACCATATACAGAACACAATGTTTTGATACATCATGTCGAGGTAATTGGTTCCCTGTGCCCCATTATGGCTGTACTGCACACAGCGGCTGTATTTGCAGGATCTGTCTGTTTCCCAGATCACAGTTTCTGGGCTGAGAGCATTCCAGACTAATTAAATATTTTCCTGGTGAGTGGTGGGACCCATTTAAATGAGTGAAAGAGAAAGTGTTTAATAAACTTTCAAGGAGCAAACATTGTCTGGTGCCTTTTTGAAAATAAATGTCACTGGGAAATCAAGAATAAAAGGTGTTTGTATTTAAACAAAACTGGTTTGACACCTTGAAATCATGGTTGGAAGTTTTTCAAAGATATTAAAAGAAGATCATAGGGTGACTGCATAACTATCCATGTTCTTCCAGCATAGTCTCAGAGAAACTTTCAGGGCCACTAAGCAAAGGGAAATTGGCAGGAGCTTTCACAACCTAAAAAGAAAAAAAATGTTCCTTAGTAAATTATGAATCACTCAAATAAAACTGACTACATGAAAAAGTAACTTCAACAGTTACCACTTGAATTCCTGAAATGCAGAATGGATCTAGTTCTCACTTTAACCCTTTCTTACTCAATACCTATCTCACAGTAGATCACAGTGAAACCAAAGCAGTTAATAATTGAAATGTGGTTACATTTGTCTGGTGTAAAGCTTGGTTATGCATTGTGTTGGATATGCGTCCTGCGTGAGAACTGTAGCTTTAATAATCAGGGCAAATATTTTTATTTCTATCTCAGAATTCTCAAGAGAATTTAGTGAAGAAAGCTCTCAGAAATGGCAACCCAAGAATCGCAGAATAGTTGAAGCTGGAAAAGATCTCTGAAGGTCATCTGGGGTCTCTCCTCAAGCAGGGTCACCTAGAGCCAACTGTCCAGGGCCATGTCCAGATGGCTTCTGAATATCTCCAAGTATGGAGACCCCACAGCCTCTCTGGGCAACCTGTGCCAGTGCTTGATCACTCCCACAGTAAAAAAGGGTTTTCTAGTGTGATCAGGTGAAAGTTCATGTGTTTTAATTTGTGCCTGCTGCCTCTTTTACTATCACTGGGCATTACTGAGAAAAGTCACCTTCATTCCCTTCCTTTGGATTTTTATACACACTGATAAGATTCTCTTCTCTAAGCTAAACAGTCCCAGCTCTCTCAGCCTTTCCTCATAGGACAGATACTCCACTTCCTTAACCATCTTCATAGCCTTCACTGGATTCTCTCCAGTATGTCCGTGTATCTCTTGCTGTCATGGTTTAACCCTAACCAGCAACTAAGCCCCACACAGCTGCTTGCTCACTCCCCCCTGGTGGGATGGTGGAGAAAATTGGAAGAGTATAAGTGAGAAAACTCATGGGCTGAGATAAAGACAGTTTAATAATTGAGATAAAATAAAGTAAAATAATAATATTAATAATAATAATATACAAAGCAAGTGATGTGCAATGCAATTGCTTACCACCTGCCGACTGATACCCAGCCTGTCCCCGAGCAGCAGTCGCTGCCCCCCAGCCAACTTCCCTCAGCTCATATATTGAGCATGACGTTGTATGGTGTGGAATATCCCTTTGGTCAGTTTGGATCAGCTAGCCCCGCTCTGCCCTCTCCCAGCTTCTTGTGCACCTGGCAGAGCATGGGAAGCTGAAAAGTCCTTGACTAGTGTAAGCACTACTTAGCAACAACTATAATATTGGTGTGTTATCAGCATTACTCTCATAATAAATCCAAAACACAGCAGCACAATACCAACTACTTGGAGGGAAGTTAGCTTTATCCCAGCCAAAGCCAGTACACTTGCACTGGGAAACCCAGAACTTGACATGGCACTCCAGATGAAGCCTCACCAGCGCTGAGTAGAGGGAAGGATCACCCCCCTCAGCTTGCTGGCAACACTCCTCCTAATGCAACTCAGGATACTGCTGGCTTTGTTTTGCCACAAGACTGCATTGCTAGTTTATATTCAGCTTGTTGTCCACCAGGACCCCAAAGTCTTTCTTGCCAAAGCTGCTTTTCAGCCAGCTGGCCCCCAGCATATACCTGTGCATGGAGCTGTTTCTCCCAACATGTAGGACTTTCCACTTTCCTTTGTTGAACTTCATGAGGTTCCTGTCAGCCTGTTTCTCCAGCCTGTCAATATCCCTCTAAATGACAGCATAACCTTCTGGTGTATCAACGACTCCCCCAGATCAAGATATTTGGACATTAGAAAATATTTAGTATTTTCTGGTGTAAATAAGCAACAGCCTGGCAGCCTGAAAGTGTCCAAGTACTAGAAGAGGATGATTTGAAACAGCAGTTGATAGTTTCTCTGCCAAAGGCACAATCTACTCTTCAGCTTCTTTATCTTTGTTTTGAACCATCTGCAGTAGAAGACCTCTGGCTGGTCTCTGCTGCATTTTAAGATCTTAACCACACCTGATTTTAGAAGTCTAGAAAACAAAAACTGTTGCTGAGGAAAAAAAAAAGTTAGTATTTGAAAAAGTTTTTTATTCTTCACTGGAACAAAGCCAAATTTCCAAAATCTTCATTGGGGAAAACAAGACACAGAAGAAAAACCCATAGAGAGATAACATACCATGACATTGTGGATCAAATATTCACCTGATCCATAGGAGATCATGTGTCAATTCCTACTTTTAACTGACTCAGGGCTGGCACTTCATTTCCCCATTGAGTGCCCTAATGCACAGGTTGCAGCTTTAGTTTCTTTATTTGGAGCAATAAATAATGAACAACAGCTTCAAAAGGAGTGACTAGGAAGGATTAACTACTACTCATCGATCCAAAACAGTAGGGGATTTGCATATAATTCTTCAACACCTTCAGGACGTGTCCTTTGCATTTTCCTGTTAGTAAATTTATGAAATTGTTTTTCTTCTTCTCCTCATCTTTTAACCTGCAGCTTCACAGACTTTGCAGTGAGGTTTTGTTTAAAATTACACATTTACATGAAAAGTTTAAGGTTTGACATACTGCCTTGTTCTAGTATAAACTGTTCTCACTGGAGAAAACCCTTATAAGCGCTCCCTGTGACCTTTCCTGCCATATTGTTTAATTCTTTTGTGTCCACATTTTTATGCTAGAGAGCAAAAAAGGATATATCCACAAAAAGATTAAATTTAAAGGGTATGTTTCAAATGAAAACAAATGAGATCTGTTTTCAATTCTGAAGAAAAAGAATACATAACAGATTACTTGGGGACTATTATTTTGTCTAATTTATTCTTAAGAGCTCTATCTTGATCAGGATAGGTGCAAACACAATGAGACCTACGGAATCCTGTGCAAAGCCGCAACTTTTGTTTTGTGTATTCTGTTCTTTTGGACCTGTAATTCTCTGCTAACTATATCTGGGAAGAAATAAGGCCCAAAGCATTATATAATCTTATTTGAAGGAAATCAGAACCAATGTAGCATATTGCCTGAACTGGGGAGTCCTAACACCAGTCCCTTCTAGCTTTTGTCTTGCCTCCATGGTTACCTGTTGCAAGTACTGTAATGTGCTAGCCATAGGGAACAGAAAAGCAAAATAAACAGTGGCTTTAGAAAATATGCTAAACATATTTCCATGAATTATCTACAAAGCTAATTCTTCTTGCCAGAGCTGTGAAGCATCTAATCTTTTACACTGTTTTTCCAGGGCACTGTACTGCATCTTTCAGCTCCCACAGCTCTGGTTCCACTCCAGTTTTCTTTCACAAGGTTCCTTACAGAAACCAGAATTCAGAAATGATTACCAAGTTTACTTCTATAGATTTCTCAAATTTACATTCAGGACTGTACTGCAGTTGCAGAAAAAAGCAAAAGAGCCAGGCAATGAAAGACCTAACACTGTGTACTATAAATCACTTATTTTCCTCTCTATAAACCATTATGGAAGACGAATCTCTCCTGGAGAATTAGGAATTCACCAGAAGAGGCATGCATTTATATGTCTCATGGGTAACCCCCAAAAAAAGATACTTTTGCATTATAAGTTCAGAATAAATAAATAAATAAATAAATGAATAAATAGATAAATAAGAATGAGAGAAAAGGGGATGGTCAATTTTCAGAAAAAAGTCCCAAGGCAGAATGAAGCTCATTAGTATATGAAAGGTCTGTGGGCATAATAAGTGACATTCTCCAACAGGCTGAAACATAGCTTAATATAATAAAACAAAAGTAAGGTAATAATAGAAATGTATTATTCCATTTAGACTAACAGTCTCTTTGGGGCAGCTAAAAGAGTATACAACCCTTAACTCTTTTGTTTAATCTTTTTATAAGTGAAGAGCATAATGTTTTCTCTTCTTGCAGTCTTCATGATGTTCTTAAGTGTTCCCTATAGCTGGCTTTATATTATATACATATAGACAAGTTCTCACTAATAACATTGCATTATACACTACTTTCTAAAATTTGGTGGCATGAAAAGATACTGCTAATCAATTATAATATAAGACAAGTCTCAAATCTATGCTGAAAGTCTCTGTCCAGCATTGAATAGTCACAGTGAGTTGCACTCTGCCTGGTTTATGAGAAAAAATACACACTATGGCAAGGCAGACACACAAAATAATGGTGAAAGTGGGGTAAACCAGCACCTGGTGCTAGGATCTTCAATACAAATTTCTGTGGACACTTAAATGGATCCTGGAGCAGGCAGTAAGACGGTGAAATACATTTTTGTTAATGTGCACATCAATTTACTTCTGTGGTATTATGCTAAACACAAGGAAGTAAATCAGAGTCTACTGCTGGGGGAAACCAACAGAAGATAAATCAGTGAGGACAATGCTGTTCAGTCGCAACTAAAAGGATAAGATTTATGCTTCAGTGGGTTTGTCAGTGGCAGCTGAAATAAGCCTTCCAAAGAAAGACACACAAAAATTGCAGCTAGACCCTATCTCTCCCAAGCTAGAGACTGGAAGTTGAAAGGCCAGAAGGAGTATTAGAAATTACAGTGTAGATAAGACCCACATCAATGGTGGCTTTTTATTAGTATTAACCTTTTTCTCTACCTGCTCTATGGTTCTGGATAACAAGTGTCTTGAAAATGTTGCTTTTTAATCTCCTTAATCATTTGTTGTTGCAATTACAACAATTTCTACAGTTTCATTCTCTATACCTATTGACAAATAATAAAGACATATAGAGCATGTGGCTGTGAATTTTTTAAAAAATCTCTATCACCTTGAAGATAGAGGTTATTTCTTCTGATGGTTTATTTCTGAGAAAATGTGATGTATTGGCAAACCTAAATGATGAACTTCAGAGAGTAAAAAAGAAAGTGTCAACCAGATTCATAGTTTGGACTTCATTACATTCCTGTTAAAAGCAAATAGGAATTGTACCATGGCACTCTGTCTGTGAGCTCTTCTCTACAAGGTGCTTTTGATTCACACGGTACCAAGGCCTTTAGGAATCACTGTCATATTATTGATGCTGTATGTAATTTACATTGTGCATGAAATTATGGAATAGGGACAGCTATAAAATGGCAAAGTATGTTCAGAATTCAGAGTTAGTAATTTATATGTTCTTGGATAAATTCAATTGTTATTTTATGTCTGTTCCATTTTGAAGTTGAGGAAAAAATCAACAGCCTGAAATGGCTTCAGCTATGCAATGGAGACACATTGCAAGACTTTGTGATGGATGTAAGTTAAGTTAAAACAAGTTTTAAAGTTTTCTACTGACTTTCAGTTACAGACAAGTCAAATATCGGTGCTTGCATTTTTCAGTTCACTGTATTATGTAAAATGAAGATGTTTGTCTTCTGCCCCATGAAAGCAAAACTATTCTTTCTAGAGGTGGTAAAGCTGAAAAGGTTTTTCTTCATTTTATGAAGTTCATTCACTATTAAAAAATATGAAAGGATGGCAATGTGTTGTCATTGTACAAAATATTCTGCTTTAATGAGAAAGTACTCAAATACATGTTATTAATTGCAAAATTGGCAGCACTTCTGACATGTCAGAACACTGAGGAAAATTATGCAAAGTGCATTATCATATATTTGTGATTTTCTTATGTATAGATATCTTCCGTATAGAGATGATATGGAAGTGCTAAACCAGCCCTCGCAGAGCCATTTTGGGTCTAGAGTTGGTACACGTAACTTTGCTTTTAGGCTGAGAGGATTGCTCTGTCAAATAGCCTGATGATAGATATTGGGTTCAGCCTGACTTTTTAGAAACTGCTTCTGGTGGAAACAGCAACTCAGAGAACTTATCTAGAGGGGAAAACAGCTCTAGGCTTATTGTGTAAAACCTGACCTGTAGTGGAAGAGGTAAGGTATAAAGGGAAAAATCTCATTTAACTCCTTTCATAAAAGTGTTCAGTTTTCATTAAAAGTTATGACCATCTCATAATCAGAAGTGCATTAAAAGCATCTCTAAGTAAAAGTCATCATGTCTTTAACACGCTGCTCACTGATCTAGCCCTTATGAAAAGAGTCAGTGCACTTGCCTGCAGGTTAAAGATTCCTAACCATTATGCCAGGTGCAACTTGAGTCCTCTAATGCCCAGTGTCCTCTCCTGCTTCAGGCATAACTCCACATTTTTGCCTTTACTGTAACTACTGCAGGCGCACAGCCCGGGCTGTCTGTTGGAGCGGGCACCGTGGCCAGTGCTGCAGCCATGGCAGCAGATGCACAGAGACAAGGAGTCTCCTGGCACCAACACATGGGAAGGTGAGTTGAGGTAGGCTGCTATCAGGTAACTCCCATCACTCATGGAGAAATCCGGGGATGCACAAGCATGGACATCACACGTGAGTGTCTGAGGAGCTTAAAGTTGGATCTTCCTGCTTTTGGGGGCACTTCCTACATGGAAGGGGTTCCAGTCCTGGCAGGTCTTCACCACCTCACGTAGCTGGCATGAGTCTGAGGACTGACCTTTGGGTGTGCTCCAGAGAGCTGCGGCTTAAGCTCCACTGGAACTGGATTTCTCTGGTGTATTTGAATGGACACACAGCAAAATGAAATGCCTCTGACAGCTTGCCTTGGATCTGGCAGGGCTTTTGCTTTTCCGAGCACCTAGAATCTGAAAAGACACCATCAGAGGACAGGCAGTCATACCTCCTTTCAGTTTACCTATTCTGCCTATAATAAGCTAACAGACCACAGCCTCCACTAGACTCTTGCCTTAGGAATCGGCATAGCACTTCCTGATAGATGGAGAAAGTGGTCATTATACAATGGGAGTATCTGTCACTGGGATAAATCTATAATTAGGATATCCACTTATGGACATTTTCCAAATGCATCTGAACAGTTATGCCAATTACTGGCATAATTTTAAATGAATCAGAATAAGTATCAACACATGAATCAAACTGGAAGTTGTACAGTTTGCCTTGCTAATTATATTGCTCATAAAATAGCTGACATGAGATGTCTGCTACCTGCTGACTGGGGAATGCAGGGGCTTCTTTATGCTAATATTGAACATTATTAATAAATAGGATATTTAAATAGAAAAATTTAAAAAGCTTCAGCGAGTGATCAAGAGCGGTTATTTTAACATCTAGAACATACCCATTCTACTAGATCTGGAAACCAGGCGTTGGTGGTTTGCAGTGTGTTAAACAGAAAATACAGATGCTTTTCTCCGTAGTTCAAACTCTCTGAATCTAGTTCCAAACAACTTTTTCTGTTAGGCTTTCAGCTACCAATACAACCAAGTCCTGGTGGGACAGGTTGAAGAAATATAAATTCAGGTCTTTGTTGGCAATTTCTTTATGTCCAGTTAAAATAAGGAGATTCCTGAGATGTCTATCATTTTACACCCCTCCCCTCCTTAGAGTATTTGACACTTTTTATTGATTCTGGAATCATACAAATAATTCTGCTAAGTAGTTATTTGCCATGGAGTTTTCTGCTGTCATTTACAAAGAAACTCACAGAATATATCAAGGAAACACACAATATTGACAGCTAATAATATCAGATTAATGTCATACTCATCTGAATTACCTTCATTCATGAACTGACCCTTTTCACTGATGCTAATACTTGACTAATATAATGAGCTGTGCCCGCTCCCCCACCACCAGCTGGTTCAGTCCCACACAGGATGACAGCAAAGGCTGGTGAGGGGGAAGCAGCAGAGAGGAAGCAGAGACTACTGCCTCTTCTTTGACGTTGCTTTCTTAGTTCTGCAGCTCAGCAGCAGCAGAAGTGCCTCACACATGTCTCTTTAATCAACTATGCAAGTGTTGATGCATCCTCTCCACTCCCAGGACATCAGGGAAATCAGCACATCTGTACCCACTAGTAGCAAACTTGCAGATCAGATAAGAAGCTTGTTAGCAACAATAAGGAGTCACAGGCTTATCATTATCTCTTTTGCCTTCTGTACTTTGCTTCTTCCCAAAATAGTGGGGATTATGGCATGTGGGGAGTAAGAGTAGAAGTAGAAGCAGCCACACCTCTCTAGAGGACTGCAAGATTTCACTGGTTCGGAGCAGGGAAAAGCCAAGCCTGCAAAAGCATGGGGTAGAAGACAGTTCACATTCCAATTTAATCCCTGGAATTACCCAGAAACAAATCTGGCCAATTACTTTTTCCACCTTATAGCTTTGAAAATAGAGGGGATAGAATAAGAAAGAGGCTCAGAAAGTTAAATAAGAAAAATGAGGTTCAAATGAACTTAATTTGCTTATAATGCATGCAAAAGTAAACAGAATTGAGTTCGGTTCTTCCTTTCTATGGTCTGTTGCAGATGGCTCACAAACACTGAATATGGGGACATGATTGTTATTATTAGTTACCTGTTTAGGATTACGTGCCCATAATAGCACTTTTCACCCAGGGCTGTACTCAAACATTGGCATCTCTGTAATAGTGTGGAATTTTTCTTGAAGAGTTTGCTGTGCAATCAGATAATTTAGAGCAAAAACTAACACCTGAGAATCCTTGTGTTAGATCTCTCAGGTATACTTATCTGCAAGAACCATCCAATAAAACAAGTAAGTCTCCCTCATTTTTATATTTTTATACATCTGGTTTTTTAATTTTCAAATTGAAAACTGTCCTTAGCCTACTAGCAGAATTTCAGAAACACCCACACTCTGCAATATCATCCTTCAGAGAATAAATATCTCTAATCAAAGGTTTCTGTTCTTGCTTATTTTCTTGTGCTGCTCTGCTCAGAGAAACCTGCATGTAAAGCATTTTGAGAAAAAAATTAGATATCTTTAAAACCCTTGTCCTTTTTGGCATATCTGTTAAGCTTATTTTTTAAACAGTTGCACATATCTCCATCAGCTTGATATGGCCATAATATCTACTTTTTTGCAGAGCTTGTCCCTGCTCTGTGATACCTACTGCCTCTGATGTCTGCATACTGGAGAGCTATGCTTTGAAAGTAAGTTGCAAAGCAAGGGAAAAAAAGAATCTACTCAGAGATTAGGAGTGTCCTTAAAATAAAAAATAATAAAAAAAAGAGAAACCAGAACTTGAACTCAGATAGAAGAGGCTGTGAAATACTTAATTTTGGACAGTATCTTGGACCACAGAACCAGTGGCAAAATTCTTGTCCTACTTGCAGCACATCCCGGATTTCACTGCTTTTGTATTCCTGATCAGAGTGAAGATACTGTTCAGGAATAAAATCATGACTACATGAATATTTTGCTGCATTCTGTCATGTAAACTATGACCTTCCACTGCTTAAAAGCTTTTACTCATCATTCTGAATAAAATGAACTTAAATGTTACAGACAAACTGTTCTGGTACTGATGATTTGAAAGACAAGGAAGGTGTGTAGCCAAGATGTTATTTACAGAGTACCGTTTGCTTTTGTTAATGATGATAATGTGTAAGAGTGGCCTTCCATTATGATGTGATGCCTGTCGTGTGTTAGGTATTGCGTTACTGGGGCAACAGCATTTGAAATCACTAGAAAAAAGTTTGCAGTTTATGTTTCAGGCTATCAAAAGTCAAGGAAATCTCATCTTCCTCTACTGATAAAAATCAGAAGAAAACAAAATAAATGTTAAAAAATTGAAATAATATGTCTAAAGAACAATTGTTTGAGTAAAGCATGAGAAAGGCAATGAAGGAGTTTCCAGGGGAGAAATTGAAGATAATAAGAGGCTGAAGAAAAGCTGTTCAGAGGAAATATTTTTGAGTGGTAAAGGCCCGGGGGGGAAACCCAGAATAAACAAATGTAGAGACAAATAAATAAAGGAAAGAGAGCTGAACTGAAGAGGAATGTGAAGTGAGAGTGTCACTGAATGGAAAAGGGACTGTCGAGGTCTCAGTGAAGGAAAGGGTGCAGAACTGAGGACAAAGGACATATTGGGATTTCTGGAAAGAGAATATAAGAGGAAATTAGAAGTGGCAGATGGAATAGGAAAGAAATGGGAAATCAAGCATGAATGCTGGCTTGGAAGAATTCTGACAGGATGAGTGGCAGGGGAGGTGGGATATTTCTCAGGGATGATTTTTTAGAAAATAGCAATTCTGAGATAAATTTAAGGGAGTAAAGTAGGAATATTGAAGAAATACATCATCTTCAGCTGCTCCTTTCACTTCTCATCCTTTCTTTCTGCTACTTAGCACCATTTTCAGTTAAACATCCTTTCAACAAAATCTCTTATATGCTTTCCTTCTTCTTTGTAAACTACCAGCAATCTTCTCTCTTCCCACCAGCCCTCTCTCCCAGCTCCTATCAGCTGAGGGGGACAAAGTTTGTCCAACCCTTACAGGTTGTCCTGTGTTGAGAGCCAACACATGCATTACTTCTTTGTACTGCCTCGAGGAAAGGGACAATGTAGCCTCATCGGTCATATGCTCTGCCATGAACACCACTTGGCATTCTAGAGGAAGGAGACTACCCATGACCATTTTCTTTCTTACTAGCTGTTCAGACAAGGTGCTCTAGGGTTTCCAGTTCTTCTTTTCTCTCCAAAGGATTGTGAGCTTTTGCTTGGGGCAGGGAGAATAAAGAGGCCAAAAAGCCATTTCCACATTAGTTTTGCAAAGGCAATAAGATACAAGGTAGCTGCTTCATTCCCCGGGCAATCTTCTATTGAGATATGAGGTGGAATGAAAAAAAATCCTGTGAGAATTCCAGTTCCCAGAATTGAGCTCCACAGACACCAAAGACCACACAAGGAAGAGGAGAAGCATAGACATAAGAAGGCACCACTAGTACATGGGATGAGAAAGTAATGTTTGAAAAAAGATGGCAATAATAGTAGCTGGTGGGGAGAAAATAAGGGAGGCAAGCCTGGACAAAGGGGAAAAAGGAAAATAAAGGGCCTCCCTTTGCAACGCTTGCCACACAGAAGCCTCCTTTTCCCAGCCACAGCCAGTGCCTCCGGCCTCTTCTCTTCCACGCTCCCCTCCCACTGCACACCCAGCAGACCTCTTTGCTTCCCACCACTCACAGTAAATGGTGAAAACAAGCAGCCAGAGCACTCAGCACAGCAACTTGCAGTACTACTGCCTTCAACAGCTTTCTCTGTAATGCTCTCAATCCCAGGGAGACAAAAGAGCAAAGCAACGATCAGATTATAATAAACAGGCAACATTAGCCTGCACGTAGCTGAAGTGCAGAAAGCTGAAGTAAGAGTTTTGACCATGGAAGAGCATTTTCTCCTGCACTGCCACAGGTTCCTGCTGGAGAGAAACCCCTGTAGCATCCCCTCATATTTCCAGCAGTTTTTCCCTGTGACCTTAGGGCCTTCCCAACGTATCAACGTGAAATGCAATGCAAAAGATATTTTACTTTGCTCCATTTGCCATTTCAATTTACTGACGTCTTCTGCATAAGAATGGTTACACCAAATCTTTTGCTTCACTTTTACATAACTATACTTAATATTTGAAGCTAAAACTAAAAATGTCAAACATATGCTGGTAGTAAAGGAACAAAGACTGCATTTTTTAAATGTATATACACAAAGAGAGAGCATTTTACTCAATGTATTTTAAATACAGTAGTTACAGACTCAGGCTGGTAGAAACAATATCATGCACAACTGAAATACACAGTTTTTTACCTTTAACTGTTTGTTTTAACTCAGTGAAAGCAAATTACTAGTGGCTTCGGCTCAACTGGACATTTCATGCAATGTTTCTGAAAGATGAGGAAAGAGAAGTCTGACACAAGCTAACCAACAGAGCAGAATCAAAAGAGAGCCTGCAGAAAACAGAGAGTATTTTTAAACTCCTTACCACAGCCTAAATTCCACTAACATGAGACTTGGAAGGACACATCTGTTATTCTTTAAGGAACTAAAGCAGTTGGCTGGCCTCCTAGCTCTTGAACAAAGTGTTCAGGGCTCACATGGCAACACTGTGTTGCATATAACGAATCTGTTTAATTTAAATTATTTTTCCAGACGAAAAAGGAAAGGAAGGAGTCATGACTGAGAAGGATCTGTAAAAGATCTGCTATTCTTTGGGTTTTCTGAAAAATGTGTCTTCATAGGTTGCTTCATCCATCATCTACAGTTCCTGGAAACAGCACAAACATGTGGAAGTACTGCAGATGAAAAGTGCAGCGTCTGGAGATTAGTCTAGTTTCCTATTTTACTGTCTTGTATATGAATGGAGAGTTTACAGAATAGGTATGAAGAAAGCTCTGTCTGAGTTCAGACTATTCACAACAAACTAATTCAAAATATTGGCCACGTTTTTCTCTTCTGAACCACCTTTCTGATGTGTGTTGAAAAGGAGAAGGCTTCCCTGTGTGAGATTTTGGTGTAAAAATCTGAGTCTAAAGGTTTCATAAAATTCTGGTTTGTGAGAACAGGGGATTAGAAACGAAGAATGGAAGCTAGATCAAGGGAATAATATTATCTGTAGAGACAATCCAAGGGTTAAGTGAAACCAGATGCACTTGAAGCTATCCATGAAGTACTGTATCAAGAAAACCACAGAAATAGATTATAGACAGAGAAAAGTTCCCATTCACTCTTTAAGTGAAGAAATTCATGTCATCATGTCTGAATGGCTACATAGCTCAGACTCATATAGGGGCCATGGACATATGTGTGTATGTATGTTATATACAGAGGTACAGTGGGTTAGTGAAGTATGAACAATTACAAGGAACATTTAAAAGAACTATATAGAGGAAAGGTTTTGTGGTTAGGTGAGTAGACTTTATCCATTGAACTTAAAACCCTTCAGTAGTCAAGTTTTACAGTACCCTCATAGCCAATGCAATCTGTAAATGTAAAATTTGAAGGCTAAATGGGCAAAATATTTGTATAAACTGTCCTGAGTTTTTCATGCAAAATCTAACCTGAATCCTCTCATCCTTAAAACCACCTTCATGAAGTCTTTATAAACAATCCAAGGGTTATTGCATTTCCGGGTCTTTGTACTGTTAGTTGATAGAGTTGGTAGGCAAACAAATCTACAGAGACAAACTGAAAGTTTGAATTTGTTCTTTTTCTATTTCTTTTTCATTCGTGTTTAACTTCTGTATAATTTGTCCTATTGAAGATACCAGGTTCCTGTTCCTAAAGACTTATCTTTGCATGTGTCTTCAATTTCTGTCTTAAAGAGAAAAAAAAAAAAAAAAAAAAAGAAAAGAAAAAAATACTGGAAATGTGGAAGCACTTAAGAAGAGGAGTTGCTCCTAGCACTACAGAACAAGAAGAGCAGCAGAGCTTTTATGAGACTTTGAAAGGACTACAGTAACCTGGCTGAGACACTCTTGATGGGAGATTGCCTTTGTGTTTGGTCACCCCTTACCTAGGGTGGATAGCATTACTGATTTTCTATGGTTTTGCTTCTTTCATTCAAAGGACTTAAAAAACCACAAGAGTGCTGTTCTCTGGCCAGCCAAGTTCCAGATGCCTTGAAACACATGCTGATCACAGAAATATTTCAAATACTACTTCAAATAAAGCCCTCCAATTATAAAGAACCCACTATAATCATATATTTAGGAACATATGTTTAAACTGGCTTCATCTATTTTAAGCCGAACAAAAGCCAACTGAAAAGTTTCAAGGGAGATTACACCATTTTGAATGGAGACACTAACAGGGTTTTTTTTTGTGGGTAAGAAGCCTGTGATTTAAAGCTGAAAATTAAAATAAATAGATTATAGAAAAAATGAGATTTCGGCATGTATGGACTTAAGGATGATTGCCAGGAGATCCCTTCCACTTATGCCAACTCTGTCAGAGATTTGCTGTATAATCTGAAATTAAGGGAGATAAAGTTTCTGGGAACAAATACTTTGCATTAGGCTAAATGAGGTTGAAAAAATTAGACATGCTTGCAAGCTTTCCAGCCTTTTAGTCACTGATATCTCTGTCCTACTTTTGTCTGTCTGTAACTTAATATACAAGCTGGTCCAACTTAATGTACTGGCTGACCCATCTGAGTTCTGCCGCTGAGAAACACAATTATGTTTGTGTGCTCCCGGAAAACACTTCAGCACCAAGTAAGCAAGGGTACCAAAATATGCCAGTCTTCATGCTCACAACCTGGTCCAAGGAATTGTGGTACCATGCTCAGAGTATTCCCATGCATCAGAGCGTGCAGGCTATCATTTCAGAGTGCATTTTTAACGTGGCACATATACAAGCTGACCTTCAAGCCCACAGCCCAGGCAGCTATAGTCAGCACCACTCACTTCCAGACCATTTCTCTGCACCAATACACAAGATATCACCCCATATATGTCAAGGAAAAAGTGAATAAATAGCACGGAATTAATTTCACCTCCTGCTTTTACAGGTGGAAGAATAGGAAGCAGCACGTAGGAAACGGTTGAGAACCTTTGAATCATTTCACTGCATTGTACTACACAGGGGGTTTTATTGTTTAGAAGGAGATTAATAAGCACTTCCTCAAAATGTAAAATGATTGACCTTCAAGGGCAGCAGACCTGGTGGTGGTGGTGGTGGTGCACAGCGTCACTACTTGTCCAATAGTAGAAACAGAAGGAATCAAATGCCATCAATGTATTTTTCATCTCCAGACTCATCTTCTGGTCCTCATGGAGGACCAGAAATGGTGCCACTGAAGACAAAATAGCACCAACCTAATCATATTTCCTCTCTTGCGTTTGCTTCCTCCATCTGCTCACGTTTCCTGGGTGACAGGCTCATCTCCGCAATGTTTAGCTGAAGGTCCATCCAGACTGCATTCATCTGTGAATGTTGACCTCAGCAGCAGGGAATTTTCCTGCTCTGTTAGCATTACGTGAACTGTCCCTTGTCCCTTTTGCTCAGCAGCAGCAGAGAGAGAGGAGGCTGTGTTCAGAGAGCCACTGATTTAGAGGAGAGCTCTTTCTCTCGTTCTCAAGCCTGAAGACTCTTGCATAGCCTAAGTGTGCTCTCTTGACATCATGTGAGTGTGCTATATTGAAAAAGGAGGCTTGCTTGCTTGGCTTCCCCTTTAGAAAAAGACTATTCTCCCATTCTTCAAAAGACATTTTTACATCAACATTTTTAACATTTTCCATTTTACATGTAAACTAAGATGTTTAGAAGCGGTTTTAGATTTCCTGAAGGTCATATTCTATCCTAACATATTTCTTACATGTTTTGACAAGAGAATTTGCCTTGAATCTGGGAAATATTTTGCACAGCAGAAAGAAATGGAGAGTATGACAGATAGAGATAGGGTCTGAGATAACTGCATCATCATATGTGGATTTAGTATTTTCCAATAAGCCCATGGAGACTACTGAATCAAGATCTCATGCACCAGCGTATATCTACATGTTTAAGTAAGAGAAATACAGAAACTTCTCTCCTTTTCAAAGTACCTTGAGATCCATTGCTGGCAATGAAGGTACGTTATTTTACCCTCCATAGCCCCCGTCTTCTCTCACTGTTGGTTTGATTCATACCACTGTTTGCAAAAACACAAAATTTTGTGTGCTCCCAACCATTTATTCAAGGCCTCTTAATTCATTCAAAGCCACTTAATTTCTCTATTATATTATCAAGGAACTTTTTCTCACACTGTCAAAGCAATGTGATTACACCTGTAAAACTGTTTTTCAGAAATTAACCTTTGTGTTTATAGCAAGTGAAAACAGAATTTAATCAATTCAGTTTACTTTTGACAGATGTTTCATGTAATTTTATGCTACATAGCTTCCTTGCCTCTGGTTTCTGCAGTGCCAGGATACATTACTTACAATTTAGGTTCACTGAATGCAGGGTGGATTGTTTGCCATTAGATAATCCTCTTCTATACACTACTATTCCTCTACTTCCAGCATTTCTGTTGTGAGTTTAATGCATTTAAAATGTGGTGCCTTGACAGAAATGAAGTTAAGTCCTCTGTTTATAAACTAGGAAAAGCACACTAACTTTCTCTACTGCCTTACTAAAGTGCCTCAGTACTAACATGGCTTCAATTGCAAAATTAGGATATCCTTGAGGATATACTTAGCTTTAAAGAAGTGAGTTGCCCCATATGTCTTGAAATCAATTATACTAATTCTGCTCCAAATTAAATAGTTGAAGTGCTCTTTCAAACTGATGCTCTACTGCCCACTTCTGGACATGGGAAAGTAATTCATCCTCAAAATCCGTTCAACTCATGACTTCCCTCCTGAGCATTTGCAGTTGACTCTGAGGCAGGCAGTTGTTTCACCGAGAGCCAGAGTGCATTGGATAATCATAGTCTCTGTTCAAAACCATTCTGGACTGGATTTGAGACAGTTTTCTGAAAGACTCCGTATTTCCTTACTGCCCAGTGAATTTTCCTTTTCCTTACTATTAGCCATAAAATTAATTTCAATATTCATGATCTGCATCAGACTACAGGTAACATGAAAGGAAAGTATATAGCATGCATTACATCTAGTAATCACTCCAGCAAAATTGGTTTTCTTCTCAAGCTTACATGTCAAACAATCAGTCATAACCTGAAACATCTTGTGAAGAAGGAACCTCTAAGAAATGCAACTTTGGTTATTACATGAAAAAAAAAAACCTTACTAAAATAAAATAAAATGTGTTGAAAGGGAATGGTGTCCTTAACATAATATTTAAATAATTAATTCCCCCAGGTGAGAATAAAGGTTATTTGAAACAGATGCTGTAATGCAGATAGTACATTCCCTCATCCCCACCACTGGTTTTGGAGAGATCTCCTGTCAGTTTACAGTGTTTGGGTTTTAGGCCTAAAGCAGTTCTTGACATTATTTGTCCCTCTCCCCTTTGAGGCTTCAAAGGGACGCTGCCAATTATTGTTTTAGGAGTAATTCCCATAGGTTGCTAAACTAACAAAATAGTTATTAAAAATAGAAGCATAAAAAATAAAATTGTGACTATATCAAAGTGAAAATTTTCAGGAGGACAGTCTCCAGTGCACGGTGAGACCTGTAGCAACCTGCCCCTCTAATGCAGGGGAAGAAGAAATCTTGTTAATTCAAGGAAGGCATAAACAGTCATAAGCAGCCTCGGTACTACTATTCTTGCTCTTACAGCTAGCTACTCTCTTTGCAAATGCCAGGCTTTAGATCTCCCCTGAAGTCTCACTGGCCTGGGGACAGTGTGTCTATCCCAGGGATACACCAGCTGATTTTCAGCTTGCTCTCTGTCTCTGTTTGGGACCTTCTTAATAAATTTTTCCAGGAAATATCCACATTGGGCACAGCTTCCCCAAAGCAGTGTAGCTGCAGACTAGTTGTTGATATGCTTTTATTTCTCAGTGTAGACATGTCCTTAGAGTTCCTTGGTGCAAATCCCTTTCTGTTTTTTCCTGGTCCCTTTCCCCTACTTCAAAGGCATCCACAGATATTTTTTTTTTCCTTTAATGGCCAAGGATTTAACAGAGATGTAGGCAGTAGCTGGGAATTTAATTGCTTCTGACAGTATCAGCAGCAAGCATTCACATTTGGGAGAAGCACTCATCTGATTTGTATGGGACCTGTTTCCCTAGAAAAGCTCTACAGTCCTAGCACTACACAGTACTGGCGCACACCACAAGCATGAATATGCAACAGCAGTATTATTCAAGAATCACAGTTAATGGTAATAGCCTTTTTTTCCCCAAAATTAATCAGAAAATATGTAAGTCAGCATATTTAAATAATGCCTTGAAATCAGAGCACAGTATGAATAATATTTAAATCTGACAACCAAAATATAAAAAAGAATATTCACCGTAATGGAAATAAGGAATTTCGAAAGCTACATTTTCTGAAGGAGGAAATAATTAAAAGGCCTACTTCAGTAAGATAATTTATGGAACCACCTTATCAGCAAATAAAAAGTGTAGTTACACTAAATGAGGCCTCCATAAAATGAAAAGAAGAATAAATGAAGGCAAGACAGAGACATATATTGTTTTGCAGGAAGGCACAGAAACTAGACCAGGCAGACTGTTCTCATGAAAGGCGTCTCATTTCTTGCAGCTGAAACCTGTGTGTCACTAAAAGCACTTTAAAGAAAAAAAGTCTTTTAAAAAAAAAAGTGTTTATGAACTTAAGCACATCTCAGACCAAGCAGCTGGATAACAAGGATCTCAAGTTCACATTTCTGAATGGTGGAGCTCACAATGGGAGGGTACATAAAAGCAAATGCCTGAAAAATACTTTTTCTGTGACAGTACTTTGCTGTGGGTCAGAGATAAGGCATGTACTTACAAGAAGGTATTTGTTATTTGTTCTATATTTCACTGCTGCTGTTGAAATACACTCAGAATACCCAGATTTTGCCCATTGCAAGCCAAATTCTAGACTGCAGAGGAAGTACAGTGGACCAGAGCCTCAGTCAGCTCAGCTTTGACTTTAATATCATTTAACGCCTTTAAAAATCCAGATGCAACTGCCCTCCCTCTCTCTCTCCTGATGTGATATAGCCAGTTATGTCTTGTATTTAACTGAATGGCACGATCTTTAGGCAACAGTGTTTTACTCTGCTGAATAAAAAGAATCCCTTACATTGCCACCAGCTGATCAAGAGTATCTACCTCCAGTTTAGCTGGTTTTTGGTGTTACTAAGCAGTCAGAAATGCTCCGCGGTGGTTTAGTGTGTTTCCTGACCCTGTGTGTCTTCTGGACCAGCACACAAGGAGCTTTTAAAATGCCCTTTCTTATGTACAGTTTCATACTAGAATTCCTCCCCATCTGCTGCAATACAAATATGTCTTTTTGGCATTTAGCAGTCATTGTGAATAGTGACTGATTCCTTCCATTCTGCTGTTCAGCCTTACATAAATATCAAGATGTGACAGTAGGAATGAGGAAGGTGTCACCACTGCTTCATTCTGGCACATGAGGTGGTGGTGGGGAAGTAATAGCGCTTTCCCTCCAGTATAGGCTCCTCAATTAAACCAATCACTGATCATAGACAAAGGGACTCTGAACTCACAAATGGGAACAAGGCCATCCTCGCAGATGGGCATGGGCATCCAGCACCAAGGAACATTATACTATCACTGAATATCCGCGTTGATGCCTGGCCAGAAATGTCAAAAAACCAGGTGCTGGTCCTAATCAACTATGCCCACAATACAAGGGAACGCACCACCAGTCATTAATCTAACGTCTGCCTGGGTTAATTTTCAGAAGTCGCTGGGGAAAAATAAGTTTAATAAGTGGGTTTAAAACAAGCTGAGTGTTTTGAAACGCATTTCCAGATTTAGAAATCCTAGAAGAGAAATATTCTGTGAAATCTGATCTTAGTGGCGTCTTCTTTATTTCATGAGAACATGAGAAAAACCTTCCAGGTAAAAAACGGTTGTCCTAAAGCCAGTGATCTTGTTGCCCTTTGTAGGGTTCCTGATATTTTAAGGGGAACAGAGGCTACATATCACCAAAGACAACCCTGCTTTTACCACTACTAGATTTACAAATTTAATCATGCTGTAGGGGACACTGAAGGAAGAAAGAATATGTTAGAAAGAGAGGCATGAAAAGAAAGGCAGGAATTAATGACATTGCTCTTTAAGGGAATGGTCAAGATAAATGCAAAATCAGATTTGCCTGACACCTTTCATTGTAATCATGGGAGAGCGCAACCTGGAGCTCTGTTCTGAAGACTGCACCTCTCTAGTATCAATATATTTTCAACTGCTTTAAAAGGCATAGGCAGGCCAGGGCTCACCTTCTCACTTTTGTCCCTCTTCAGTCTTAACCTACTGCATGAACACATGCCTAATGAAATGGGAAGGGGCTCACAGTAATACGAGTACTTTGGGAGAAAGGTCCTAAACGTTGGCTTCATTCAAGAGAGAAAAGAAGGATAAGAAAACAGGTAGAAATTAAAAGGTATGAAAGGTATGAGGGAAAAAAAAAAGCTGGAAGAAGTAGAAGCGGTACATAGGAAACTGTTGAGAACCTTTGAATAATTTCACTGCATTGTACTACACAGGGGGTTTTATTGTTTAGAAGGAGATTTAATAAGCACTTCCTCAAAATGTAAAATGATTGGCCTTCAAGGGCAGCAGACCTGGTGGTGGTGGTGGTGGTGCACAGCGTCACTACTTGTCCAATAGTAGAAACAGAAGGAATCAAATGCCATCAATGTATTTTTCATCTCCAGACTCATCTTCTGGTCCTCATGGAGGACCAGAAATGGTGCCACTGAAGACAAAATAGCACCAACCTAATCATATTTCCTCTCTTGCGTTTGCTTCCTCCATCTGCTCACGTTTCCTGGGTGACAGGCTCATCTCCGCAATGTTTAGCTGAAGGTCCATCCAGACTGCATTCATCTGTGAATGTTGACCTCAGCAGCAGGGAATTTTCCTGCTCTGTTAGCATTACGTGAACTGTCCCTTGTCCCTTTTGCTCAGCAGCAGCAGAGAGAGAGGAGGCTGTGTTCAGAGAGCCACTGATTTAGAGGAGAGCTCTTTCTCTCGTTCTCAAGCCTGAAGACTCTTGCATAGCCTAAGTGTGCTCTCTTGACATCATGTGAGTGTGCTATGTTGAAAAAGCAGGCTTGCTTGCTTGGCTTCCCCTTTAGAAAGAGACTATTCTCCCATTCTTCAAACGAAAAGATACTTTGCTTTGTGGAAGAAGGGAATGGTATTCAGGAAATGTGAAAGTTAATGGACAAGAAAGGAAAAAGGAGGAATATAGAAAAGAGATTTTTGTGGAGGAAAAAAAAGCAGTGGCTTTTATCCCACCTTATCTAGTCTTTTAAGCCTCACAGCATGTCACTCACTGTCAGGTTTACTTTCCTCTGTCTAAACAAGAAAGTTAACAATATCTAATTCTGCAGTGGAGAAGGAAAAAGTAACCAGCTGTGTTAGCTCTATTTTTGTGCACAATGAGTATATCTACCTTATTTTACAATTGATGTATAAACCATCTAATGGCTATATCAGCCTTCATGGGGACTGTATGGACACTCACTTACTTTGGTTTACTCTGAACTGATATTTCTATGCTTTGCAGATCTAAAGAAACAGGTTGCCTCTCTTATGGACCTTTTTTTACTTATACCACGTTCATAATTGTGGGCCCAACCCCTGCCTTTGGGTTTTGGTCTTTCTTTTAGGTAAATAGTTTTCCCTGTGGACACATAAGCATTATGAGATATTACAAAAGCTCTACAGTACCTAAACTTAGTTACTTTGGTTTGAGTGGACTCCTTACAAGTTTTCATGCTGTTCTGTATTTAAAGCACGAAGAAAATGCATGCTTTTGCCTTTTTGGAAAGTCTTAGTCATTTGAACTATTGATTCCTTACAGAATTCACAGATAGCAAGAGGAATTACAGTCCGGTTATTCTAGACACAAACAATGTATTGGGTGTAAACTGTCAGATCTTGTAAGGAAATATAGACAGTCTCATGCCAGTCTCTTTGAACAGAAGTTCAACATTTGCTTTCTGTTAGTAAACATTCTCTGCTTGCCCAGTTCTCATATAAATGAAAATCCCCCTAAGGCAAACAAATATCTTGACAAAGTGCCTAAGGGTTTGGATCCAGTACTTTGGATCCAGCAAATATCTTTGATATGGACACCAGATAAGATGCTATCTGTTTTAGTAGAAAGCTGAGATGCAGTGAGATATACTAACAATTCTCTGAAAAGGTTTAATTTTCATCTACAGCTGTTTAATTCACAGAAAAAAAAATGCTATTTGGATATGGTTTGGGAAGATGAAGTTTGTTTCAAAGTGGAAATTCACCATGACTTGTGTACAAGGAGAAGAAAAATGGTCAATTAGTTTTCTTCTAAATACTTCTGATTTTGAAAACAAGCTTTTTCTTTTTCTGTCAAAAATACAAAGCAAGAAGTATTTGATAAAAGAAAAGCTGTAAGAAACACATCAGTTGGGAAAAATAATAATCTGTGCACAGGCAAATCATAAAAAGAGAAAGGTCTGTTAAATAATTTTAATCAAAAGTGTTATAGATCTTTTTGGAAAACCGTTGTCATCTGAAGGACAGCAGGATATGCAACCATCCTATTTACGCAGGCTGCTTTCTTTGTGCAGCAACTAGTCTTTTCCTCCTGTGTTTTGAAAAACTAAATTTTGTTAAATTAGCTAATCAAGCTTTATAACATGCTCAATTGTTTTTATTACCTTTTTTCATTAAAGTGGATGTTATTATTAAACAACAACAGTTGCTATTATAAAACAGCAGCTTTCTGTGAAATGTTTTTCATAAAACTAATTATTTCATCTTGTTTCACAATTTTGTCCCTACCCGCCCAACTTTCATCTCTGTCATTACAATTTCCAGGTGATAAAAATTAGGAGGCATGCCATCTTCCTGTGTTGAGGGAGATGATTACATCTCTGAGGGTGTGATTTTTGTCAGCTAACTCTAACTACAACAGTTTGATTCTGCTATAAACCACCTATCTTGGCATTCCCTGTAGTCAGCAGAGAGACATGGACATTCCTCAGGAAGGTTTATTAAGTTTGTCTTACATGATTATTTTGCACCATCTTTTAAAAGATTTTTCCCTGCCATAATCTACTAAAGGAGGTTATACCAATTAACTTCTGCATGGTCTGTTTTTCAGATGGCTTGAGTTAAATGTGAACAGTTCAACTGTGAATGTGCAACAGATCGAACATTAAAAGATTTTGAGAATGTACATGCAAACGTCCCAAAAATCGGAACTGCACACACAACAGGAATGATGGCTCCCATGGGAGCTAGTTTTGCTCTATATATTGCAAAAAAATAATAGAGTAAATGTTATTGATTTGAACATTTTATAGAATAGTCTAACCAGCCTGAACCAGAGAAAAAAATAGAGATTTGTAGATCTGGAGACTCTTTGTGAATTGTAGAGAGTTTTTGATGAGTGTCTCCTTGAGTTCACAAGTATGCATACTACAAAGGTTTTTCTTTTAAGCGTACTTATTTTTAGCAAGAAGGGCCCTACTGGATTTGCTTTCATCCTTCATATTGTTACAGCAATTATCCCACAGGTGCAAGGGATAGCCACAAATCAAGATGGGAAGGTTATTCAGACAGAATTCAGTCTGATAATGTGTATGTTCAAATAAGAGATTGATTTATCTGAAAACTCAGTTTTGAATGCCAGGCATGAACTATGCTATACACAGGGACAGTGAGAAGAGCTAGGGAGAATATTTAATCTACAACTTCATTTTCTGATTTTTTACTTGAGGCAGTATTACTAGAGGATACCTAAAGATATAGCAAATAAATTTTAGGACCCCCTGCAAATCAGTTTCAAGACCCTTGAGTAGGTATCATCCATTTCAGTTTGGTCTGGAAGGATCTGCCTAGTCTAATCTGTCATATTTCTAATGTGCACATCCTCAGAGTATTTAATTTCCTCATTGAGAATAATTTCCATGGAGCAAGAAGGAAACGCCTCACTAAAATTGTAGAAGGCTGAAAGTTCAGTGAGCAAAGCATGCTACAGTGATTCATAGGTAGCTTTCTACACTTTACTTAATCAGATGCAGTGGGAATCTACTTAATTGTGCATCATCCCAGGGAACCAATTTGGCCTAAGGTAGTGAATGGCATTGACTGCTGAGTAATGAGGATACTTCTGACAAATATTTCTGTTTAATAGATATTCAGCAAGGTCCAACAGCTTAGGTTGTGTTTAAGTGCATGACAAATGAGCATAATATTCTACACTTTCAATTTTCTAATACAGAAGTAACCAAATAAAAAAGTAAAAATAAGTAATTAAAATGGAATAAAATAACTTTATCTGTCAGTGTTTATACATTACCTTATCTTATTTTGAGTAATTCACAGCTTTAAATTGCATCCAAGTCTGCAAGAGACCACTGAAGCATTATTTGCTGCTGGATGCCAGCTATATCTGTCAGCACTCCAAAAAGGTACAGTTGACAATGAGTCATAAATAAGAGATTAATTAGTGCGGTAGTTGGAAGATATGTTGCTGATTCAGATATTTAGCATCCACTTCACTAAGATAATTTGCATATATTCTACCCTTTTATAATCTGTTAAAAGATTTTATTCGAAAAAGGAGTCTAAGAACATTGGTGGCTGAAGGGAAGAGAGGGACACATGGGAAGGACACATGATGGTGCTTGGCTGAAGCCTCAGAACAGACGAAAACAGCCCTCAGTGCTGGCATGAAAAAGGCTGAGAGAGTCAGCAAGGGTGACAGGATTGATGCCTTTGGAAACAGAACAATAAGCATTATATTTAGAAGCTCAAAGGCCAACCATGAAAATACCTAATTAGTTTACACTCTTGATTTAAGCCCCGTTCCCTTATTCTGCATTTTATTGCTTTTTATTCAAGTCACTGGGAATTTTGCCAGTGCTCCCAATGGGAGAATTAGGTTTACTGGAAAAGCATTTTCAGATATTTAAAGAATTTACAGCAGTATAAAAAATTGCATGCATATTACAGATGAAGCAGACATCACATATTGAAGGTGACTTATATGCGCCAAACTGTAGAGCTATAGGAAAAATTAATTCATGATAAATCTTAGCTGCTTCATCTAGCTCTGTCCCCTAGTTCTCCCTTTGACTTTAATATCCTAAAGAAATGCTCAGTCTTAAGATTGCTTATTTCTCTTTAAGCATGCATGGGAAATAAGCAAACCTCTGCCCTAATCTGTTTTTTCTGAACATATGATGCTATGGGTTCCTATTACTGACTGCCTAGGCAACTGCACCCTGAGTTGTTTAGTTAGCTCTAGGATCCCTATGTAGTTAAAGGAGAAAATAGGCACTTTTAAGTCTGTTTCCTCTCAAGAGTCTCTTAAACAAAAGTAGACCTCTCCTTTTGTGTGACTTAAATCACACTTTGGAATTTCCCATTCCCTTTACTTAAATGAGCTTGGGTGACCAGATCAAATTTAGGCATCTTTGGTCAGATGAATCTCACACCATGACTCCAAATTTCTAGCAAAACTACTGATATTTATGCTGATGGGGATGTGAATCAAGTGAAACAGTGAAGCAGTCCTTTCATAACATCCAGAGATGTTGAAAGGGTGGTCTGCACAGTCAGGAAAGACATGGGCCAATTTTGACATATTGTTATGGGGAGTCTCATGAGTAACTGTAAGTCTAGAAAATGAGACCTTCAAGAAAATCTTAGAGAAATGGAGTTTGGCTTAGTCTTCCAAAGAGAAAAATCAGGGAAAATACAAAATCATGTTCAGTATATTTCCTGGATCTACAAAGAGGCAAACAAACTTGTCTTCATGTCCACTAGGAATGGGGCAAGAAATAAAAAGTTAAAACCTCAGTGAGGGAAATTTAGCTTATATATCAGAGAAAGTTCTAAAAGAAAGGATGCTTAAGCAGAGGAAGAGATTGCTGAGGGAGATTATGGAACCTTTTTAATAAGGAATTTTTAAAAAGTTAGAAGCAGTATCTGTTGGGGACATTTTGAGGTTAGAACATGAGGATAGTCAAGGTCCCTTTTTCTTTCACTTCTCTACTTTTCTGTCATTTATTCCCATCTCTCTCTCTTTTTCTCACTAAGTGTGCTGTGCTTCAGAGGGGAGAATCCCAGCCTCTAACTGTAGTCCCAGGTATTTTTTTATGACTGGATCCCAAATAGATAATTTCTTTTTATATCAATGGAAGTTTCTTGGGTCACTCTGAGTTTTATGACTGGCCTCAGAAAAACAAGTTACAAACAAAGAAATAATTGCTATGTGTTTTACCCTTTGAAAAGAAAATACAACAGGCAGGAACTAGCTGGAGAAGAGAAGCATACAACACTTGTTTACAGAATAATCACTTCAGCCTGAAACTTTGCTGAATGGAGGAGACAGCCCCAGAGGGGCACGTGGAAGAAAGGAATTCCTGCAGAAAACCCCCAGTACCTTTCCTGCTACCTGCTGGCTTTGCCTTCAAACACACCATGCCTGATAGCCTGCACAAGAATAAGATGGGGATTTATTTCTGCCTGTGATTTTTTACTGTATTTCCATTTCTGAAGAAGAATTGTTTCACTCAGTCTGGGATTGGTTTATTGCATCTGCAGAGTTTTTTCAAAAATGTTGATTGCTGTTCTATGTACATCCAGGCTACTAGCCTGCTATATGGCTAAAATCAACAATATTAAATTTTCAAAGAAGATTATAAATGAGAGGGGAAAAAAGTCTTAAAATCTTTATTTTACTATATCAGATTAATATGAAAGGAATTAGAAAGGTGACAGAACACAAAGAAAAATAATTTAGCACTTACATTATCCCATTACTTTTCAGATGACCACAGAATTCATGTTATTTGATTGATTATACCTCCTGTGGTTACTAATAAACAAAAAATCCCTGGAAAAAATCCCTTTGTTTTTCTACTGAAGTTGCTCTAAGCAGGTCTGTCTGTCTTGCTTTTTCTTTGAAGTGCTGGCAGTTAAAGGCATATTTGGTATGCTGTTATACAGATCATACTTTTGGCCTCTTTACCAGTAGTAGACAGTAATTTCCTATACGTTGGACTTTAGACAGTGGGAAAAAGCCCATTGTAATGTTCCCATGTTCTTTCTGAAGATCACTCCTTTTTTTATTTTCCCCCAGGAGAAACAGCACTTTCAAAAACAAATCCAGGGTTGATAAACTGTAATCCAGAGGTTAAAACAACATATTTCTTGGAGACTTGTCGGGAAGGAAATCCCACTGTATTTTAAGGGCAGCAAATGTTGTGTTATAATGGCCGTGTATGTTCATTTTTAATTCTAGCAACATATATCAAGAATGTGTCTCTGAGCTATTTATGAACCTGGAGCTGAATTTGTGAATGAATGAATCCCTGGCACATGAGGAATGTAATGTCAGATCTAGAAGGTGACATGCACACAGCAATATAAATATTTGGCCCGAAATATCCCTTTGATCATACCATGGTCTAAAGCAGGCACATCAACATTCAACACCAAATACAACTTGAGCTACAACAATACTACCACTAAAACACAGAAGCAGGTAGCTTGATTTAGGTGCTTAAACCCTTCAATGAATCTACTCCTTACATTTGAAACCCGTTCCTGTTGTCTTTCCCTCCCACAGCAATGCCAGTGTCAATACCTGCTTTTTCCAGAAACTTCTCCAGACTTTTTCTATCATGTCCCTTTTTGTATTAAAATATCTCCTGCAAGATTTTTTGTACTACTAAGAACAACTAGAAACATTAATGGTCTGCATGTCAGATGAGATCAGATCACAAACGAAGAACAGCTGCCAAGGTTCAACTCATTTCAAATCAGAAGTGCTGGTAGTGGGGCAATCACGAAGGCTTAGAGGAGTCTGCAGCCATTCTGCCATCTCCTTTGGCTCCAGGACCACGGTCAGGATGGCTGCACTTATTTTTCTGGGTGCGATCTACTGATGCTATAGCCCACTGAAGTGGCCAGAATCTCTGATGTAGCAGAGGTGTTGGTAGTAACTCAATGAATATTCAATGTGTGGTGCCTAAAAGACTACGCCACGGGAATCACAATACAAGACATTTCCCTCTTCTTGGTGAGTGTTGCCTCTTCAGTTGCTTCCTTTTGGCCTTTGAGTCCTGCATTTTTCTCCACAAAGTGACGCAGCTGCAAGGGAGAAGGAGAATGAAAACGTGTTTATCTTGTTTCAGAGCTTTGTGTTGATCTCCTGTGAGTTGGGAATTGCGAATCCATACCCCACCAAAGTGAGAAGAGCCAAGACATGAAGCTCTCCTCCATCTCCTACTTCACTCTTCTAATTGCTAGGTCTTCAGTCGTTTTGGCCTCAGTAGTGCATTTCCTACACCTCAAAAGGCAAGTGACTCTGGGTGCTCCCAGAGATGTGTTTGCAGATGCCTAGGCAAAAAGTAGAACCATATGGTTGTAGGCATACCCAGAATTAGGCAGAATTTGAAGAGGATTTGAGGAGGACTTTGAGGACTTAATTTTTTTGAATGTAGCTCTTTACAGATTTGTAGAAAGCTAGATTCTATTCAGCTGAAATGTCGAAAGTTTTGGGGCACAAAAGCTCTTCTTCAGGTCTGAGATAGAAGACTACAAAGCCAAACACAAAAGTTTTTGAGCTGCCAACAGCCTGCCACTGTTACATGAGTGTTATTTACCAAGAAAGCTAGCTTGGCTTATATGGTTCATGGCTTTAGAGGCAGCTGAACATCCAAATAACCCTAAGATTCTTGGCCTTTCTTCCCACTGTAAAACCACAGAAAAAAGGAAAATCCCAGGACTTTCAGTTTGTTTTATCAATAAGTTAAATGAATGTTCCTTTTCTCATATGTATAGCTTTAAAACATCATTCTCTTTGTTGCCAGCTACTCCTATAACAGTAGCGTTTGTCTCTCATAAGAACATTTTAGCTGTATCTTCAAAATGCTTTCTGGAAAATGAAAGATGTTTGGGGTATGGAGAATACCAACTTTCAAGACAAAGTTACTGCTGCAAGGGCTTTTGAGAAATAAAAGAAACCTCCCAGTTGGTAAGAATATATTAAACAAAGATCCCTCAGTATGATAAACACACTTTTCCCAGAGTATTTTGGTTTACTCTTTGCCAAAATTACAGTGATATGAAATTACTAGCAAAACAGAGTTAACACAACTCTGTTATGTTGGTGTAAAGAAATCACAGTCCAGATAAGAACAACTGGCAAATTGCATGCCACAACCCACGTGTTCAATGGCCACTGGAGTCCACAGGCAAAATCCAACCCACTGCAAAATAGAATATGTGAGTGTGAACATCATTCACAGAGACGAGAAACACTTTTAGCTGTCCCACTGACAATCTTCTACTGTAAGCCAATGGGGTCTTTGTGCCCCGAATCCCAAACCCAAGCCACAAGTCCCCAGAATGGGAATGAAACATGGCTTCATGAAAACACATGAAAAATGTTTGGGTTTTCCATTATTTTTCTCAGAGGTACAGTGTCCTGAGTATAGATACCTCTAGCCTGTCCCTTCTTCAAGGACTTGGAACAGAAAATGAAGTTTTCTGCCTCCATCTACATTTTCTTTTAGGAAAACCACCATTAGTGGTCAAAAGGATATTGACTGACTGTTTCGTCCTCCTTTTGTTTGGGATAGGAGTGATGAACACAGTACTCAAATAAATTGAGGCATCATAGAACTGCTGAGACACTTGGCATTAAATGAGCTGAGGTGAGGAGAGGAGGTACTAACACGACATCAAGTTTGGGTTCGAAAGGCTGCGATTTAAAACAAAAATAAAATTTGGCCCATACAGGTCTTTTTGCAAAGTATTCACTTTGTGATATGATCAATTGCATGAAATAAGGAAAGAAGAGCTTAGAATTCCTGCTTGCTAACTTTGTTACTCAGAAAAAAATATCCTTAGCTACACGCAAGCTTTCACTGTTCAGCTGCTTCCCATGAAGAATAATCTTATGATTTTTAAGAGCAGGTTCTTCTGTCCTAACTCTGAAGGATGAACAAACCTCCATTTTAGCAAAAGGAAATAACTTTGGACTAAGACCAAGTGCTGACAGTTCCAGGCTAAAAAGAGATCATATGAGTAAAAGCTACGTGATTGTAGAAGCAGAGTTACCAATTTAGCTATATTATACATTACTGGAAATTATGATCAGTGAAAATTATGCTTGAGAAAAATATGCAGGGAAAACCTATTCACATCAGAGAGAGAAAAGGAAGAAGAAGCCAATAAAAATAAAAAATATTTTTCTAAAAAGAAACGTAGTCTTGCCATTGAATAGCCAGAGAAGTGACCTTCAGTGGCCTTCAAATAATGTTTTATTGAGAGAGATGATGGCTGGTTCCATCTTTCCGTCTCCACAAAACAAATTAATTCTTATTGCATTTCACAAATAAGGAGTATCTGAAATGCTGCCAACAGCATTTCAAGCAACATCTCACAGAAAAGGTAGGAAACATCTCCGACACAAGGAAAACAGAAGAAGAAAATGAATATTTAAGAATTATTTCTATGGACAAAAGTGCAAGATAAAGTTCTTGATACAGACTAGAGTGTTGTTTCAGATGCCACTGGTCTGAAACATGACAAAGAGAAAAGAGTGGTACCAGCAAGTGCAAAACCGCCAAGCTAGAAACAGGGCAGAGAGCAGAGAAGTTGCCACTGCTGAACTTAAAAAAACAAAATAGAAACCTGATTACAGAGCAGTGAGGCCCTCCTGGAGTGTTGATACTATTTGGTACCCCTATTTGGTAATTTCTCCCAGGAAAAAAGGGAATCCTCAACTGCTTTTTGTTTTTCATGCAAGAATGCTTAACGCTTTCCTTCTATATTTTTTCTTCTTTTCTTTTTCTGGTGGTGTTTGTTTATTTGTTTGTTTTGTTACAAATGCTTGTGAGTTAATAACTGACAAGTGCCAATGTATATATTAAGATGAGAAAAGGTAAGACTCTCAGAGACACATTCATTCATCTCCAGGCTGCTAGAAGCTGACCTCGATGACAATGATGATATCCCATCAAACGTGTTCTTTTGTTCAAAATGAGCACCATACTTTATTGATTCCCAGTGAAATTGCTCTGAGATGAATCAAAATACCAGCTGCCCCATTTATTGAGCTCTGATATATTTCTATTTGCTGTGCAGCTGTGTGAACCTGAACTAATCTAAAGGGCAGATCATCTACAGGAGAGCTCAAAATAGTTTTATTGCAGGCAGTTTGCTTAAGTATTAAATATTCCCTGCTCACATGGGATTCTGAGCAAGGGCTTATACTGAGGGAAAAGCAATGTTACTTACTGAATAGAGCACAGATTGCTGCCCATTTATCATAGATGCATGAAAATTACTGAAAACTATCAAACACAACCAATTTTGAAATGTGCTAAGAAATCTAATGACCAAATGGTGTGTCAGGGTGCTCACTACGTTGCATGTGGTACTTAGCATTGTGCAAAACTAGAGGACTGGGTGATGATTCAAGTCTTCCTGATAAAACCATGTGTTTCTCTAGTGTGTGTTATCTCTGCGAGAGGTCAGAAGGGAACAGAATAGCCTACTAGTTTGTTTTTTTGACAGATGGTAAATGATAATGCAGCATTAAAATCAGCCAACCAGCTTAAAGTTTTCATTTTAGTGCCAGTGCATATGTATATTGCTTTGGGAATTATGCTCTAATTAACCTAAAGCATGTAGTATTGCTCTTTTACACATTATGGGAGGATTAAGTGAGTGCAGCAGATTTAATGATTATTATCAAAATGCCACTGATGATAATAAAAATTCTGGAAAACATATAGGAATACTCTAAGAGAGGAACGGAAATCTCTCTTCTTGGTACCATTTTTTCCCCTGCTATGTATTCTATTTTTTTACAAGAACACTTTTATCTCAGATGGTAAACCTCTTTTCTGTGGTGAATTGTTGAACTCCTCTTAGTTATGAACCTTGGGCCATATAGCTCCAAAGGAAAGAAAATCCAGTGGGAAATTAATTAATTTAGTTTTATCTTCAAAGTGCATGGCTATACCATGTACAATGAAAAAAAAAAAATCAGAAAAGTTGAAAATACTTGTAGGGTAGCCCTACTAGCACCACTTCAGGAGTTTCCAGTCATTTAAAAAAATATATCTGTCAGTTTGTCTACTTCTTTACCAATGAAGTAGTAGTTTCGAAGATGCTATTGAAGCACATCCAGATTTTTAGAGATTATTCTTATAATTTACACGCAGAAAACTGTTGACTGGGGATGTGTAAAAAGGAAGATGGAAAAGGGGGGGGGGTGGTGTGTGTGTATTCCTTGCATTCTGTTTAGCACAACCCCAGGTTAAAGCACTTCTGTGACTCTCCGTAGCTCCAACCACCAGCCATTTCACACTTGATAAGGCCATTCTGAAATACAAAGTAGTTCTTGGCACTCTTTTGATAGAACAGAATAGATTCATAATGTATTTTGCAGACAAATGATAATGTTATGGAATAGGAAATGAGGTGGGGAAGGAAAGCCTGGAGTTGCCCTGGGATAGAAGGGAGAAGAGTGGATGAATGCAGGATAGGAGGAACAGGGAACCGGACAAGGCAATACTCATGGCTCCTAGCCTGAGAAGAGTGTAAGCAATGTTGCTACTCAGGAAGAAAGAGCTGGGGCAAGATGACCTCACAAATTAGACATTTGGTATTTGGGGGGCTGAGCTGACGAACTGCTCTGGTCCAGTCTTAATGGAACAAGGAGAATGACAGAGCCCATGACAGATGCCCCTGCCACTGGGAAGGGGGAAAAGTTGGGGGAATCCGAGCAGGATTTCAGTCCAGAGAAAAAAGAACGTATGAGGGAAAGGGGGATGACATAGCACCCAGAGTTACTCATAAGAGGGTCTGTGGCACAGAGGTAGAACAGCTAGTAGGAAATAAGCACTAGCCCTGCCAGGAGGAAAATGCAGAGGTATAGGAGGATGGCAGGTAGAACACAGTGATGAAACAAAAGGAGTCATGGTATTTGTTCACAATAAGCTTAACTGACAATAGCTGATGAAACATGTAGTCTCCTTGCTGCTGCTGTTTCCCCATGCTTTTTAACTACCTAGCTTCCACTGCTGCCCAAATGTAGCAATGCTTTCAGTTGGGCATATAGAGGGGATTATGAAAAACCCCATGATTTATTATCCATGTGGTTCTTGGTAAAGCTTTTCTGCAGCTTGACTTAGTGTGGGAATATTTTCATGGCTGACGTCTGGCTAGAAGCTCTCAATAATACTAAAAGTCCCATAAGAAATGCAAGGTCCTAATGTGCTTAGTTAAAGACATTATTTGTGCACTGCACCTCTAAAAGAAGGATCAGTGTTATCCATAATTTTGCAAAGAATTGGCAAACGGAAAAAGCAAGACATAGATATACATAAATATGCGTACATACAGGTGCTTCTTTGCTGGGATATTTCTGGGTGAAAAAAAAAAACCCACACTAAAACTAAAAGCATTTATAGAAAAATGTCTGTAAGTAGGGCTAAATCTGTGATTGGATAATAACCATATGAAATTTGAGGAAGTATTCAGAGATTGATTATGCAATGTTAAGTTACAGAAAAAAAAAAATTCTCATTACTGACAGAATTATGTTGACTAGAATTTATTTCCATCTCTGAAAATGATTATTAGATCCAAACACTTCTCAAGGCAAGGGTGAGGCTTCCATGCTATATGTTAAGTAGATCTGGGGCACTTCTCTGCCATTGAGTGCAACAATATGGGTCAGCCCATATTCATAATATCACCCAGATTTACATTCTGAAATGGATCACATTCAAAATTAATTGAAAATAATGCAGTAGTCCATATATTCCCAGCTATGCCCAGGAGTTGCTTGGGAGAACGCTGGTTGGCCCAGGTCTAAATCATACCAATTTAGTGCTGTAACATAATCCAGTGACCAGTAGTGCTCCCTGGTAAAATCCAATTTACCCACATGGATGTAGTGCCTTTGTCGGTAGTGACAATCCAAAGATATCAGAATAATCTTTCAGGTTCTCAAAAAAAAAAAAAAATCATAAATAAGAGATGTACTATAGAAACCTCTTCTTAGTGCATTTTAACTATGTATTCCTCATTGCAGCCTTAATTCAGAAAATATTTGTGGTCATGTTTAACATTTGGCTTTGAGAATGTGTAATTGTACAATCATATGCTTTGCTGGATCTAGGCATTCATCTTGATAACTTAATGGAATAGTATTTGTAGGCAACAGCACTACTGTAGCATTTCAACAGAAGAAAAATAAACCTCCTAAAAGGGTGTTCTTTTGCAACTTTTCCCACAAAACAATATCCTTGGAAAAAATGTAGCATTTAAGTTATGACATTTTAGATCTTTTAGATTTAAAAATTTCTGTCTGTTAGGGGTAATGAAACAAAGTGAATTCTAATAATAAATTCCATTTGCAATACAGACTTCCCTGTAAAATCTTCTAAGGGAGGATGGAAAGAAGAAATGTAACAGAAAAACATGATTTGCTTATCCCCAGAGTGCTAATTTCCTAGTTTATTTTCTAAGTATATGTAACAGTAAGTACCAGGAACAAAGAGAAACAGAGACAGTGCAGAAAGCTGCTGAAAGGAAAAACTAATTACATGAGGGAATATGAGTGAAATGAAGTAGGTTTTTGCTAGTTTGGTAAGTGGCACAAAATATTTAGAGAGGATGCAGGACTATACAAAAGTCAAAATTGTTACAAAAAGCCACACCCTCGGAGAGTGAACATGATTTTATAGCACAGCAATGTGCAAACTGCATCCAGGAGCAATGCAAATCCTGCCCATTGACCAACTGTCCAAATAACAGTTTTGATGCCTGGGACACAAGGACAGCTCATTCAAGGCAACAATGTCCCAGCTGTAATAAGACCTGTGGAGCTGCTCCTTCATCTGTGCAGCAAATCCCTAAGGATAAAATTATTTAAGGCAAAAGCTCCCAGCCCCACCTGTGGTACCGCGTACCACTTGAATCCTACAGGAATGCAGAAATTCAGCCAGTGTCACCATTTGCATTTCCAGGTTCAAAGCCCACCATGGCAGGGGAGGAGGAACGTGAAGTGGGAGAGTAGGAGAGAAAATCTTTTGTGGGCTGTGCAGGAGGTGTGAAGGGTTTGGTGTCTTGGCTTGTGGGAGTTGGGGAAATGGGGGAGGGATGCAGGCTGTCGAAAATAGGGTCTGGGGGAGATAAACTGTGTGGTATCAGGAGGAAGAATACAATGTTTGCAGCTGGGGGAAATGTAGCTGAGAACAGCAGGATGATGGGTGGGGGTGAATGGTGACGTGTCTTGGTGGAGTCAAAATTTATAATGCAATTTTTTCATGTCACAAAGAGTCTTTGTTCGTAAGGAGAAACAACATTAGGAATGTGTCACTGCAGATAAGAAAAGGCTTTTAAGCAGCACTTTTCCCCCTTTACAAGTTTGTGTATTCTTCAGCCATTTTGCACCGTCAGGGTTTTATCAATCAAGACTCGGAGCTTTCCTTTGAACTGTGTAACAATTGCATGTTCCTTACACACACAGGCTTCTAATTTGCTCCATCATGGAGTCTGGTGTTCATTTAAGAATTATACATGGCAAAAACAAAGAAGGAAAAAAAAATACCTTTGGCTTCAGATGTGTCTGTTCTTTTGAAGCCAAAGATTGCTTCAATATGAACAGCTATTTTATGTTTATAAATAGAAGCATATAAAATATGTTTTAAAAGGAAAATCATAATTGACCTACTATTTAGTGCTTTTGATCTTTTAATTAATTGATCCCCTAATTATCGAAAACTGTAGCAGAACAAATTGTAAACAGGTTGGTTTGGAGTATTTTTTGGTAAGGATTTTAGCACACAGCAATATGTGCACGCAGGAAAGCATTTTACAGGATTATACAATACATTGCTTTTTAAATACAACACAGCTCTAGAGATTAAAGTTGTCTGAATAACCAAGTACACATTTTGGAGCTGTCATTCTATTGTGGGTTAATCTGTGGATTAAAGTCCTTACCAGTGTACATTTAGACATGATAAAGTATAATGACACCAGAAGAATATCTCATAAAAACTGGGTTACAGACAAAGGGAAAGCCTGACATATGAACTTTGGTTTATGGCTCCAGCTCATGTTATATGTTAAACATAGTAGTTAAGTGCTATTATTTTCAAATATATAAAATTACATTAGATTAATGTATTGCATAAGATTTCATCTAGTCTTTCCTTAGGCAAATATTTGCTTTTATACATGAAACTAGTTTTATTTCAGTAAAATAACATTAATCCTTCTAACTTCCTGTGAGATTATCCTTCAACAACTTTATGTGAGATTATCCTTCCTATCTCTTTAGCAAATAGGTAAATCGGGACCATTTATAGGATGGGAGGTCATCAACACAGGAGACACAATGGTGCCCATTGTAGCTGGTAGTAATTTCCCATGTTTACAGCTTTGCAACACAGGAAAATGCACTAGGGGAAGAACACGGGAAACCTGGGGAAATCCCCACAAGGTTTAGTAATTACTTAGCAGAGACTGTAAGGAACAACAAGATTCAGCTGTCCTGCAAGCAATGAGTTGTGCATCATGCCAAGGATGCAGACAACCAGGATTTTTATGAGTCTTCTGGTGTCATCTTTAGAGAAAACCCACTCCAGAAGCCAAGTTCTAAGAAAGCTGGGGGTGGGGTGGGGTGGGGTGTTTTGGTTTTCTTTTTTTTTTTCCTGTCATTCTTTGTAGAGTGACATCTCATTCAAGGAGTTTTGTCCATTATGAAAAACCACTAACAGCATTGAAATCTGGCATAAATTAAGACAAGCTCTTTTGTTTGAAAATGGTTTACATCCACAGACTCTTTTTTGTTGCTGTAAATAAACTGGCATTTTCACATTAATCAGAAAATGTATCTCATTTCTAGTCTAGTCTTTGTTCCATAATGAACTGAACATACAAGTATCTATCTGAACACATTTAAGTGAGAGGCCCCACTATGACTCGCTCCACCATTGTAGAAAGAAAATATTTCTCTGAGCTGATTATGAAAAATCATGATCACTAAAAAAAGAATATCTGAGAGAACTCATGGGATCTGTAGTGAATATTACAAGTGGGACTGTGTATTTGCAGCAGATCCTAAACTGTTTTAATAAATGCCATTGGCAGCACCTCTGCTGTTGTTGACCAAGACATCCTCAAAGCCAGGATCTTGTCAACTAGAAGACAACACAGTCTGAGACACTTCAAAGTTCCTCCCCACCCCCTCCATCACATCTTGATATAATACCAAGGTGCTGAAGGATTCATTTTATCCCCACTTCCAGTGAACTTAATCAAGAAGGTACAAACAGTCCTAGCTAAAGGGCTGAGTTCATCATTTCAGTCCTTGCCAGATGACTACCTCAGCCCAGCTGCGCAGCCCTCACACCCTCTTGCTGTATCTCCTGCTCATTCCATGCATGGCAGCATCACCTTTACCAGCTGCATGCCAGCTTTTGGAGAGCTGTCTGGACGCCCTTAGCATGCAGCAGATATGGATTCAAAACCCCTTCATGACGAGCATAGAGCTGAAGCTTCATATCTGCTTTGTGAATGGGTGCCTACCCACTAAATAACTGCAGAAAGAGGGGGTAGGTCTTCCTCCATCAGAAGAAAAAAAAAAAAGAAAGAAAGAGATAGAAGCAGCTATGACTGTATTACTGCAGGAACCGTTTCAGCCAGTATGCAAAACATGTGTCTGTTACTCAAGCCATACTAATTCCCAACTGACACTGTATTAGCTAGATCTAAATTGCTAGATATATGTATGTAGGGAGAGATCCACGCCCCTAGACCACTTATCACCACATGTTGCTCTCCCACCTTGCTGGGATCAGCTCTTCCCAGAGCTGCTTGGTAGTATTGGTGGTATCCACAATACAAACTTCCTCCTCAGACTGTGCTGGTCTTTCCTGCTGGAAAGCATGTGATACAAAACTTAACATTCAACCCTGAAAAAGCTGCACATTGTTATGTCAAAGTATATACTGCTTCCTAAAGAAGTGTTAGCAAAATATTGCTGTCCAATTTGGTCTTTTCATCTTGAAACAGAGCATTAACCCTGAAGCTATGGGAATTCATTGCTTTCCCATTACTACTTAGCTAACTTAGTAACTTAGCTACCAAAGCAAGTAAACACCTTCAGTTTTTCAGTTTCAGTCATTATTCTGACAAACCTGGAATAAGACTGTGTCAGGAAATTATCTTTCTAGCAATAAGCTTCAACTAGTAAATTATAAACATTTTTCAAGGAAATATAGTGCATATTTCCCAATGGTCCTTCAGTTTCACTGTCTCTATGAAAGGAAAGCCAGTAAATCACTGATATATTTTCCCTGGATAGCAGTAACTGTCACTGTGATAAAGCATCACAAAATTAGTATCTGCTAAGGATAGGCAAAAACTTGGAAGTGTGGTTTCCAAATGGGTAATTGCAGTGGGCCATCACTAACACTAAAGAGTCCCAGACTTGTGTTATCTAAACACCGTTTGGTGCTTGTTATTTTAAGATTAATATTTTGGGTACAAAATCCTTAAAAGTACTTTTTTTCATGAATATGCCATCATGGTGAATGTGAATATCTAGCTGTTATGCAATCAGTGCTGCCTATCTTTAGTTGTTATGCATGCTCAAAAAGCTTTCTGGCAGAGATCTATTCCAATAGCCTTTCCTCTGACCTCTTTCCCCCTCATTTCTCATGAAGACAGCTTATAGTGACCAAAGGCCTCTTTTGCCAGTATAGCTTAAAGCGCTGCCTTGGTCAGAATGGACCACCGAAGTCCATTCACTGAGAAAAGGACTTTTCTTTTGTCCATGCATAATGCAGCTATATCATGATTTCAGAATAACAGTGTTGAAGAATTTCCCCCCCGCCCCCCAGTCATAAGAAAAAAGTGAGTTATAAGTGCAGGCAGGCCATATAGTTCTATAAGATTAAATGTCTCATTTATTTCAACAGTATTATTCTTTGTAGCTGTTTGTTAAGATTTTTGATCTAATGACATTTCTATTACCATGCTGATATCCTGAAAGTGCTTTGCTCTTACATGTGTTTGATTTGAGTTATAGTTTTGCATGGGCAATGAAAGGCACCTACTGATTTCAGAGAGATTTAGAATGTCTCCTTCCTAGAAAGACGGAAGTGTTTAGAGAGTGCAAATTAAATGTGCTAAAAATTGCTCACAAAACAAACAAACAAAAAAGGCTACATAACATAACATAACATAACATAACATAACATAACATAACATAACATAACATAACATAACATAACATAACATAACATAACATAACAGTCAGCAATAATAGCTGCTAATTGAGAGTTTGGTAGTGGGATGATAGCTTGACAGCTTCAGGAATCAACAGATGAAGTTCAAAACAATTGTCAACCTTAGAGCTGATACTAAGTCATAAGAACAAAATTCTGTTACTTTAATGACTTTAGACTAAACCCACAAAAATTTCTCATGGAGAATTTCATGGAGGATATGTTTAAATAATTTACCTTTACTTGCTGTACATAAAGCAGGGAGAAGTGGGCTCACCTAACATGCTATTCATGTGACGCTTTTCTGCTAGCTACTTTAAAACAAGATAAACTGGACCCTAATAAAGTCCTCCTCTTTCCTTGGCTGTCACCATGGAGCTGCTTGGATCTCTAGCTTATATTTAAGGGTCCATTAGGACTTTCAGACTAGGCCTTTGAAACCAGCACTGCTAGATGGGTTCTGATCTCACTAGAGTTTGTATGACTCTAAAGATTTCTTTACAGCTTCAACAGATTTATGGAGAATCATGTAAACAAGGTCAGAATCTGGAATGTCTATCACTCCTTCCCCCAAAACAGCTCAATGTATACATCTACACCAGTAAACTAAACAAGACCAGGATTGATTGGAGTCCTGCACACATTTATCTATATGGTTTAATTTTCAGCAAATTCAGAAAGGTTTGGCCTATGCCAGCCGAAGGGTGTCTGGGAATGGTCTGAGGTGTAGAATAAGCCCAGGAATGATCCCAATAGAAGTATGGAGAATGCTCCTTTTTGGAAGTAGAGAAAGTTTATATGGTGGTTGTGCTATGCCATTTGTTCTCAGGGATAGAAATTTGCCCTTATTTGGTAGCAAATGGGTCAATATTGACAGAAAGTCCAGGACTCGTACTCCTGACGGGCAAACTGTTGGTGCTGCTCTGTAGAGCTCAAGGTAAATGGCAGCATCTGGCATCTAATGGTGGTGGTGGTCTCACTTATGTTCCTTCCTCTGTTCCCAGTTAATACTGGAAATGTAGGTCACTGAAAATACTTCCACTTTCCTGGGTATTTGTAGCCATTAATCCCAAACTCATTTAGCTCATTATATTTTGGAATACTAATAAGAGGTTTAGTAAAATTACTGTTATTGAAATCTCTTTCCTCCACCGTATGTTTGGAGGTTAATGATTTTCCCACTAGATATATCTTTCCCTTTGACTTTATAGGGATACATATAGCTATATATTTAGTCCATTCTCATGAGTAATAGTTTAGTTTCTGTACAGTTTATGCATTCTTAGTCTCCACCATCATTTCTTTTCCTACTTTGAGTGCAAGCTACTGAATAACTATGACTGTGCAGGATGCAGATATACATTAGGTTGCAATGGGTTGCAGTTTATAAGTTTCACACTGACAGAATTTGCAGCTCTGACAATAGTTTATTGAAATATTTTTTCCAAAGTGGTCTACAAAGTCTTTAAATATGCTTCTTGCAAAGATATTTAAATGCTTATGGAAACATCACCAAAGGACAAACTGTGGAGGATTCCATTTTATTTAGCTAGATGGAAAACTAAAATGGTGTTAAACGGCTGCTTACAGATAAATTTGATTTCCCCTAGAAAGGTATAATCAGTCACACACTTAATCTGTTACAACTGATTTAACTGGTACAAGTTTAATTGGATTAGCTTTCCCTGTATGTTGCACAGTCTTCTCTCAACGTCAGTAGTCTCTTCTTCTGGTGGTCCTGCCTCATTGCTCAGCAGTAGAGTTCCAGGCACTTGTACATGAATTTTCCAGTGGAGAAGAAATCAAAGACATATGTGAACAGACTTTAAACTTCTTTTATTTTGTCAGCACACATACACACACATGATCATCACAGGTGTAAAACGAAGATGACTGCAAACAACAGGAAGCCACTGTCCCTCCCAGAAATAATGTCATTACACAACACCTGCAGAGAAACTCTTAGTTTTGAATATTTCATATTCAATATTCAATATTTTTGAATATCACATTTTAAAGGAGGGAAGAAACTGTCCTCCTTCTTGCAAAGGACCTTTCCAAAGGCTATGGTCTCAGTCGGAGATTAACTTAACATAAAACTCACAGGACAACACCTTCTCCCAACTTTGAGGACTTATTTGCAGGCTATATGTAATAATGCCACCTACTGCCACCTGACAAACGTAATTTGTTTAGCTGCAAAGCAACATGGTGATTATCTTTTTACAAAGTCCTCATATTTGTAGATTCATGACCTTATTTTTGAGAAGAAAGGGAGTTTTACCTGACCCAGGTTAAAATTAACTCAATGTTTCAAGATAACTCCTGATTAAACTGTCGCACATAGCATAAATTAATGCTTTTATTCTCCTAAAGTTAAATCAGATTCTTCACCAAAAATAAATACAGTATCAAATCTCAACGTTCTGACTAGAGTTTTGCAAATATATTATGCCTCAGGAATTAACTTTTTGGACTAAGAAAAGGAAAACATGACCTACCTGGAGTTCTAATGTCAGTATTTTCAGCAGTACTTAAATCACATTTTGAATGAAGTGATCTAGTTGGAAGAAACATGTCAGAGATTAGCCGCAAAGTAATCATTTTTAGATTTATAAAAGCATAAGCATGTAAATAAATCTTCCTTTATTCTTTCTTAATTACAGAGAACTATAACTCCATGTTTAATCATTCATAATGTTTATTACTCCACTTTACATCCCTTTCATACTGAATCTATAAGTAAGGGGACTTTTAAAATTTATTTTAGATATTTATGATCAAATTTTTAAACTTGGTACATTAAATTCTGATGTTACATCCATATTCAGCAAAGCAGAAGACTTAAATGCATGCCTGGGATGTTTGTAGTAAAACTGTACATGGCTTCATAATTTACAATCATTTCAACAGTTGTGGCTAGAGTAATGCATTACATTTCCACCGTAATTCTAATTGCAGCTGCACATGTTCGAAAGCATGAATATTAAATCTGCCAAAAAAAAAAAAATGTGTCAGTCCTGAAAATATGTATTTTACAAATCAGTCCTGACTGGAAAAATACAGATGTATTTCTATTTAGAACTGTGATTTTATTAAAACCAGATAATGTATTAGTCTCCTTTTATTCAGGAGGTGAATGTGAACAGCGTGCTTGCACAGGACTCAGAGGAATCAAGTTCACTTCCACCGTTTACAATGAAAGATCTAAACCCATGTATCTTTCTGAGAGACACTGACCCACTATCCTGAGCTGAAGTGGACTCTATTGGGTGCTGTTTATTTAACATAAATAAATTTTGATTGAAACACATAGTAGGACACAGCTTTTCAACATCCTAGTTGGCTGACATTGCACTAGTCACTAGCGCTTTTTTTAACTTATTCCATTGTGTTTAAAATGATCCAACAGCCCGTGAGAGGATGACCAAAATATGATTTTGGTACCTAGTCTGGAGGTAGGAATGAGGCTTCAGATTTCCTGTTTCATTTATTTACTTTGTTTACAAAAGGAAGAACCAAAATCATAGGAAAAGACGTGACATGAAAAGGGAGTAAGAACTTCCCTTCCCTTCCCAAAATTCTCAAAAATCAACATATAATATAAAATATATAATGATTGTGTTCCTTGATGATCTTTGTAGGTTAGTATTTGCTTTCCTAAACCACAGGGGTTTAGGGTTTTCCATCACTTGTAAAAGGTATTTTCACTGACAGTGATGAAAAACCCAGTAACTACTTTGCTAAATGAGATCTACTGTGAGGATTGCTTTATATCATTTTTATTTTATAGGTGTTCTGGTGGAATGAGGTAATTTCACACACATAATGAAATTTTAATTTGGTTACAAAAGGGGTTACAGACACCTGTATCTTAGAAAGCTGGATCTAGTTAATTCTTGCTCCAAGAGTGTAGCTAGTGTTTAAGAGCTGCTTTGACTAACATTACATGATCTGTCAGTTTTTTCTAAAATACATGTCATTTAGCTGATGATATTTTTTGCGCTTCCTCCTTCTGAGTCAAAAAGTGACATCTTCACTAAATAATTCATAGAAACAGACCCTTATTGTGTAACTAGCTTATTCAGCACAAAGATCTGAAGGGTATTTCTCTAAAAGACAACACACTGGAGAATAAAATATCATCCCTCTTTAATTAACAGTAGCATTGTTAATTCGAGAAGAAATCACGTAAGGATCTAGAGGCTGACTTGGCAGACTCAAGAGTTTTGTCTTTATTAGTCTTGAAGATGATAGACAGCAAGAGCAAAGGCCTCCATGCTCTGCTCCAGTGGTATTCCTGAGACAATCTCTCTGAGGAGATGTTGACAAGAACACTACAGAAGCTTGCTTACTAAATACTAGCTGTGAAGCACCCTTTCAGTTAAAGAATTTTATTGAAAAGAAACTTGGGGATTTATTTTTGTCCTGATTTAGAGGGCTACCTGGATTAGAGCACCAATCTTTGTGGATGAATGAAGTGCCGTATTGCAGCCATTTCCTTCACCTGGCAAAGGGCCCAGGGGGGGCTGTTCAGCATCACTTCCTCCGTGGTGGCTGAAATGCATCTTTCACAACTTGGGCCAACTTCTGCTTTCCTTTCCTATGCTAGAAAACCTGAATAACTGGTCAGTAACTAATGCAGTTATGGCAATATGACACTAAACAGAACTGTGGCATGGGAAGCCTAAAGTTCAGGTGCAGGTGAGATTAGAAGGATCAGTGAGCTGAAGACACTGAATTACAGAAATATTTTTTCCAGTGCAGCATGCTGCATTCAGACAGAATAATTCACTAGTGACTGTAAAAAGAGTGAGCAGATTCTCAGTCACATTTCCAAAAATCTTTTCACTGGCCTTCTTAAAAAGCTTATAACTAACCCCAAATCAACTTTGCATACTGTCTAATATGTTCCTTTTTTGGAGAGTAGCTGCTTTCCAAGACACAGGGACAGTCACTCAGGCACACCCATACCAATCCTATGAGTTATTTTGGAGGGCAAATTACATAGCAGCCAAGCGAAAAGAGCGATAGCTCAGAGGAAAGTGCATTTCAGAAGTCAGTTTAATTTTAATCAATACGTAAATTTCTGCCAACAAAATATAAGATCAGGTGGCCACAACTTTATCACAGCGGCTTTCATCACCAATGTATCATATATATAAAAATTTCAAATAATTTTTCAACTGAATAGAGAATTTTAAAAAAGAATGTCTTCACACAAATTAAAAAAGGCTTTGTAATCTAAATACCATTTTTATAAAACACCTAATCAGTGTTGCTGATCACAATCCACTGTGGAATAAGTGAAGTAAGTAGAACTGAGTATTTTTGGCGAGAACATATTTCATTACTACTATTTTTAAACCAATGTCTCAATATCAGAACAACAAAGTCACACAGAGTGAAAAATAAGTATTTTTGTAAAACATTTTCATAGTCTCCAAAGACTCTGGTTCTCCTTGGAGAACTGTAAAGTTGAAGTTGAACTTGACAACAATTTCTATTTTGTCCAAACTGGCTCACCCATCTCTGGAGAATGATAAGAAATAGTTAGAAAGTGAAGAAGGAAAAAATAAATTCAATATGAAATAAATGTAACTGAGTAATTAATCACTAGATTAAATACTGCCAAGCTGTATGTTAAATTAATTGCCACCTAATTGTTTTAAAACAAGATTAAAAGTGTTTCTGAGTGCTACATACCAGTTCATCCACAAGTAACTAAGCTCAGGGAGAAACAGCTTCCTCTTCTGCAGAGTTTTTTGAAGGACTAACTCCCTTTTCATTTCCCACAAAACAAATGGGGAGCCTTATGTTCCTAATTCACTCACCTGTGAGGTTTTAATTTTATTTGGATTCCAGTGCTCTGTTTGCTAATTACTAATTCAAAACTGTACAGCTAAAAGTGACCTAAGGACTACTCAGAGATATAACAAGATGTTTCCGGAAAAATGAAAAGGGATATTTGTCCTGGTTTCAGCTGGGATAGAGTTGGTTTTTTTTTTCATAGTAGCTAGTATGGGGCTATGTTTTGGATTTGTGCTGGAAACAGTATTGATAACGTGGAGTTGTTTTAGTTGTGGCTAAGTAGTGCTTATACTAGTCAAGGACTTTTCCAGCTCCCCATGGTCTGCCAGGTGTACAAGAAGTTGGGAGGGACCCCAGGCAGGACAGCTGACCCAGACTGACCAATGAGATATTCCATACCATATGGCGTCATGCTCAGCATATAAAGCTGGGGGAAGAAGCAGGAATAGGGGGGACACGTTTGGAGTGATGGTGTTTGTCTTCCCAAGTAGCCGTTACACGTGATGGAGCCCTGCTTCCCCGGAGATGGCTGAACACCTGCCTGCCCATGGGAAGTAGTGAATGAATTCCTGTTTTGCTTTGCTTCCATGCACAGCTTTTGCTTTACTTCTTAAACTATCTTTGTTTCAACCCACGAGTTTTCTCACTTTTACTCTTCATATTCTCTCCCTCATGCCCCTACAAGGGAGTGAGAGAGCAGCTCTGTGGTGCTTAGTTGCTGACTGGGGTTAAATCATGACAATGTTTCAAAGAGGCTGTCTAGAAAATGGGCCTGCATATACATGCACATAAACTTTCCCAAATACTACCCAATTTCATAGCTCCATCTCATTTGGTGATGGTACTGTATAAGATTAATTGCTGTTAATGATAAACAGACATTTGCAGCCATGGACTGCGTGCAGGTTTAGGTGACAAGAGTCTCCCCGTAAAAAGCAGAAATTATGAAGTTTTGACTTTCAACTCTTTTTCACTTTCTGAAAGAGCAAAAATTGTTTCAAAATATTTTGCCACTTTTTTCCCCACTAAGTAACACATGGGCAGGATGCTTTGAAACATCTTCTGAGTCCAACTTGAAAAGCAAACATGGAAAGCATAGCACTGGTTTGCATTTCTTCTCAGATTCTTCTCTTTATTCTTTAGCCCTCCTTTCCATCACCCTTGTTATTTGGACTATCCTTGGTGCAAATTTATCAGTGCAAGTGTGGTTCTGCAAGGGACTGAAAAATCCTCATTCAGGAAAAAAAAGCATAAGTTCTATTTAAAGATCACTGTCTTCAAAGATCAGGCTGGATAAATAGAAAACTGTGGGAATCTCCATGTTTAAGACAGACTCAACTGAGTTTAAAAACGGTAATGGTAAGGACAGCTAAAATGGGTAGGATGGTAGAATAGATGCCTTGTGAGGACAGGCTAAAAAGGCTGAGACTCCAGTTCGAAGGGGAGAAGCCTAAGGAAGTGTGACTGAGATGTTTGCAGAGTCGTGAAAGTATAAGCTGAGTGCAGAACCTTATTTGCCAAATCTTGCAATACTGGAAGTAAAGGGCAATTGCCAAAAGTAGAAAGATCAGTTCAAAACAGAGGTAGATGCGAAATGCTTCTTTACAAAGCAAATGGTGATCTGAAATTTATTTTCATGGAAGCTGTGGAGGCAGATAATAACAGCAGATTCAAAAAGGGGTTTGACAAATTCATGGGAAACACTTCCATAGACAGATACTATAGCGGATAGGCAGGGACCTATGTTCTAACATCCTTAATCCAACAATTGCAGATACTGGCAAGGTATAAAGAGCGACACTGTAGACAATAGGCAGGCTCTTGCACTCCCCTTAGACAGCATGTGCCGCTGCCACTCTCACAGGTGAGACGGGGGAGAAGGACTGCCAATCCAAGCCTGTCAGATCTGTATGCTTTTGTGATCCTGCAATGCTTAATCAAAATTGTCCTCCTTAAAAATATGAGGTATGCACAGAATACCTTGACAGACTTTCAAGAAGCAGAAAGAGTCATGAATATGGTTGCCAAGGCAACATACAGATAACATACAATCAGGGAACACCCATGAATAGGAAACACGTATTAATCATAGAATCATAGAATTATAGGATAGTTTGGGTTGAAAGGGATTTTAGAGGTCATCTAGTCCAACCCCCCTGCAGTGAACAGGGACATCTTCAACTAGATCATGTTGCTCAGAGCCCCATCCAGCCTGACCTTGAATTTTCCCAGGGATGGAGCATCTACCACCTCTCAGGGCAACCTGTGCCAGTGTTTAACTACTGTCATCATAAAGAAATTCTTCCTTATATGTAGTCTGAATCAAACCTCTTTGAGTTTAAGACAATTATTCCTCGTCCTGTCGCTACAGGCCCTATTAAAAAGTCTTTCCCCATCTTTCTTATAAGCACACTTCAAGTACTGAAAGGCCACAATAAGGTCTCCCCAGAGCTTTCTCTTCTCTAGGCTGAATAATCCCAAATCTCTCAGCCCTTCCTCAAAGGAGAATTGCTCCAGCACTCACATCACTCATACAGCTCTGTCTCCCCTCTCAATACTCTTAGTTAGTGACTTATGTGCTTCCCTACCATTTCTCATCCTCACTCAACTGTTGTGCACTGAGATAGGCTAACTTTTATAAAGGTTTTTTTGGCCATACAATGAGTTTTCATGAGTCAAGGTGGCCATGTGGGAAACTATTGGATTAGGTTGGGGGTTTTTTTCTGGCTTTTGTTGTTGTTGTTGTTTGTTTTTTTTCCTAAGAAAGTCTATGTGCTGAATTCAAAGTCTTCATAGAATAACTATAGAACCTCAGACAATTGAAACAAAGTAATTTTAATGAAAACCTTAAATGTTCTCTTAAATAACCTGGCAGAAATCTTCCTCAAAGTTCAACATTATTGATAAACATTTTCAATAAGCTTGCTCAAGAAAGTCATAAATAAGTAGCTTGTTTGCCATCCTTCTTCGAAGACCTTAATAAGTGCAGAAATTACACATAAGTCCTATTATTACTATTATCCAGTATCAAATAAGAACACTATGAAACACTCCACACAGCTTAATATCAGTCAGCAGCCTTACAGTCAAATTATCTTAAATAGAAAGTCTTCTGTGTTTCCTTATTCCAAACACAAAGGAAAAACACCAGAGACTATTGGTTGATCAGTAGGTGGTATAAATTATTCCTGACTCCCTGCTACAATCGCAGGGCTTTATACAATTCCTATTAAAACCAATAAGAGCTTTTCTATCAGCCACAATGAAAGGATTGGGGTGTTATTTTGTAATAGGGGCCTTATGCGTAGAGTCACAGTAATTTATAAATCATTGTGACTGAACAAAATGAACACAAAATGTCATCCCACAGAACTAATGGTTTTCCAGCAGTTGGCCAAGGATTTGCTTCATGGAGAAAAGGGTTGAACAAATAAGTCCCACACCTGCAGTAGCTTTAATATCAAGCCTTATCCAGTGATGTCACCTGAAGTATTTAAAATATTTTTGTTTCACCTCTCAGTTACCACTATACAAAGATGATGGGTGATTGCTAGGCACAGCTGCATTCTCTCCTTCACATTATGTGTCACCACTTAAAGGGGGCAAAATGATACAGCAGGATCCTTCCATGGTGAGAAAGCTGCCATCTTTTGCCACCTAGCTGCATCCCTGCCTTGCCTTGTCTCTCTCACTTCCTTGCTTCAAAGTAGTCAGATATTAATGAGGAGTACAACTCTTGGTGTGTTCAATGCACCATGAATCCTGGCTGAATGGTTTCTTTGCCTTTAGCATGGCATCTTGCACACGAATTGGGGGTGGGGGGTGTTCTTTTTTTTTTCTTCTTGGGATTAAACAAATACTAATGAAAAGTAACAACGTGAAAGTCCTAGATATATCTGATTCCTTATTCATGCTGAGGTGCCTGCTTGTAACATTTATAATGCTCAGTTCAGTACATTTTTACTGTTTGATTAGCTGAGGTCCCCCAGCACCAATGAACTGGTGAAGGAAAACAGGAATGAGCTGAGAGACTTTTAATCTTATGGGCATATATGATACTTTGGAGTACTGTGCTTCTCAGCAAGGAAAGACAACACTGTTGGCTCAAGTGTAGGCTTGGCACGTAACGGGAATGGTAGCTCCCTTTTCCCTGGAAAAGTGCTAGTATTGCAAAATCCATGCAAGAAGAAGAGAGACAATAGAGGAGAAGAAGGCTTCTTCATCCTCCCAAGCCCTGTGCACTAACCACGAGACCTCCTTTAACACCACTCATTTATGAAGCTATTTAGGTTAATGTACCTCTGAAAAGCCATTAGTGGAGGCAGCGTGAACAGAAAGAACTGCAGGAGTGTCTTTGTTCAGGAAATCAGAGAGCAGCACAAAGTACCTGGAGATTTACAGGAAACAAAACTTTTGCTAAAGTCATGTAATCAGGAAGATATTGTAAGATGAAAGAACATGTTCATCTTTGTCATGCATTAGGAAAGAGAATAGGAAAAAAGGCCCTCTGACTTTTTTTTCCATCTCTTTCAAGTCTCTAAAACAGAGTTTACAGGATTTGTAGGGGCTCAAATGTCACTCCTTACTGAGCTCTGCACCTCATACAAATCAATGAAGAATGCAATGAGATTCCATGGCTTCTTACTTGCCTTAACTGCTCAGAATACTCCTGGGCCTTTCTGACTGAATTCAAGACAGTCATTTGTTCATTTTCTCCAGCTAAATCACTTGATCTAAGAAACACTATTAACTCTTCCTAAAAGTATTGCCTTTTTTGGCTCCCAGACTCATCAGTCAGGAGAGCAAAATAGGTGTAAACTTGATTATTTTCCTTTTTTTCATCCTTCAACAGAATACACATCCCTTCTATTAACATTAGGAGACCTTACAGGACATGCCTTTCTTCACCTCCTCAATGCCTTAAAACTTGCAGTCCATAACATATTACATTAGAGAGGCATAGCTTTTTAGGTAGAATTCCAGCAACCTCCAATAAGAAAAGCACAAAACAAAGGGAGGGGGTAATTAATTTATACCTTTACTTTCTTCCATCAGCAACGTGTTATTAACAGCAAGGAAACTGTGGTATATTAAGGCTATATTTATATATGAGCAGATCATAGGGGAGTTTCTCTTGCATGTTTCCTGCTGAATTAGTTCAAACTGCATGCTAAGTTTCCTAAACTCATTTGAACCAGATAATTGCTTAAAATAGACAGGAAGCACTCAAGGGATAAGTATATGCCCACCACCTGTGTGTCATTCTGACTCACAGCCCCAGCAAAGCAAACACTGAAGTCAGTGAGAACCTTTTCAGTGACACAAGTTTTACATTTGCCCATCTGAGCTAGAAGAAGAGCAGGCAGTCTTCATGATCCTCCAGCACACTTCTTCATGTCCATAGGGGCAAAATCAGCAGGCCACATAGAACACCTCACAGAGATCCAAGCGGAAGGTTACAGGAGGCATTGCACGTATGGGTGATATCAGGCTCCCAAGGAGCCCCACTGTTCTCTCTCAGCATTGACATGCATTGCAGGATAATCTGGCAATATCAGTCTAAGTAGCTCCTGATGTTTTTTTTTCCTCCCACAACAGATCTCCAGTTTATTCCTCTGTCCACTAGCCAGAAAACAGTATGATTACAATACGGTAGCTAATGACTTGGTTTGAAAGGCACAGATAACCCATACCTGAGCTCAAAAACTCAGTCTTATCCTGTCATTTGGGTTCACTTCGGTCTGCTGCTGCCTTAGGGTGAAAATTTGGAGATTGTGAGCTTATAGTGCATTGCTCAGCTCCTGAGTAAGTTGTCTTGGGTCCAATGAAACTAGTGCAATTGTGTTTGTTTACATATTCTCTGAATATGGCCAGAAACTATTGAATCAAGTTACCCTGTGTGGCTGCAATGACTACTAACAGTGGGACTCTGCATGGACTGGACTAAAATCCTGGCACCATGCTGAATCAAACCAATCAGGCTGACACTATCGATAAGCCTATGGGTGTAATGAAGCAAGAGAGAACACAGAATTGCTCCTCACGATGTTGTTTAAGGGGATTGACCCCTCAGCCCTATAGTCCTTTCGAAAATATAGTTAAATTCACACAATAGTGTTCTGTATATCATTAACCAGGAAGCCTGTAAATTAAATGCATTGTGATGTGTCCACAGTCTGGAGGTGCTGCATAAAGTGAACAAGCATCTGTAAATATGAATTTTGTGTTACTGAAAGTTCAAGACTCATAAATCAAACCAAAATTCAGTCTTATTTGTCACAGATTCCATTGTATAGTTGATTTTATTTTGTCACTACCATTTAAAAATTATAGGGTTTTGATGAAACTTACTGAAATCAACACATAAAGTTTGTTCCCATGAGCTCTGGATCCCACCTGTGATGTTCAGGTCCATGCTGACTTCTCAAGGCAAGTGCTGGATGTGCAGAAATACTTCTTTCCTGCTACTAACATATCATTTGGAAATTCAGGCATATCTAATTTAACTAGAAAATCATCCTTGAAAAATGACAGTTTTTCATACATATGGCTTTATTTTTGTGGTTTTCAAAGCTGTTTCTTTTTATCTCTTCAGTGACGGCTAGTCCACAAAAAAAAAAAAAAAGTTACTGCTACGTCATTGGGTTTGTGTGAGTAATCATTCCTTCTTTTTTTAGTATCAACAAAACATGAACATGTCTGAAAATTATTTTGATGACAATTGTTATATTTTTGGAGTTAATCTAGAAATAAGTTTGCTGTTAGAGTGTAAGGAATACCATGAGCTGTGTGAACAAAAATGAAGTAGTAAGATCACAACTATTTTGAACTTGGAAAACATCCCTGAGCTCAGTACCTTGTACGGCCAAAGTAAGAAGTCACACAAGTCCTCACACCTGAGAGCTCTCATGCATTAAATTGTTCCATTCAGAGCCTTAACGTGCTTTGCTATATAGAAGATGTTGTCGTGGTTTTAGCTGGGACAGAGTTAATTTTCTTCACCGTAGCTGACACAGTGCTGTGCTTTGGACTTAGTATGAAAACAAAGTTGATAACACACCGATGTTTTGATCGTTGCTGAGCAGTGCTTACACTAGTCAAGGACTTTTCCAGCTTCCCATGCTCTGCCGGGTGCACAAGAAGTCGGGAGGGGACCGGGCACAGCTGAGAGAGCGGATTCAAACTGGCCAAAGGGATATTCCATATCATGTAACATCATGCCCAGTATGTTACCTGGGAGACTGGGAGGAGCTGGCGGGGGGAGGCAGGTAGCAACTGCGGCTCAGGGACCGGCAGCGTCAGTCAGCAGGTGGTGAGCGGTTGTATCATTTGTGTTTCTGTTTTTTTCCCTTTTTCCCTTTTCCTTTTTATTATATTATAGTTATTATTCCAATAATAATTATTATTATAATTATTATTTTATTTTAATTATTAAACTGTTCTTATCTCAACCCACAAGTTTTTTACTTTTGCTTTTGCTCTTCCAATTCTTTCCCCCACCCACAGGGGTAGGGGGAGTGAGCGAGCGGCTGCGTGGTGTTTAGTTGCTGACTGGGGCTGAACGACGACAGATGTATATGTGATGAATACCTAACTCAGAAAGCTGAGAGGGAAAACTGTCTGGGAATGAGAAAACTAGAATTTGCTTAGTCATATAACATTTGAGCTGAATCAAAGAGTTTTGGTGCCTCAAATCTACTAAAGCTTACAGGTGTTACAGCTTACTTTTCCTCCTGTGGAGTTATAGTATCAAAGACTTTGAGCTGCTGTGTCCACTTTCTGTAGTTGCTATGATAGATACTGTGGCATTCAGTGTGTTTTTTCAGTGACTGAGCCATCTGCAGAGAAAACACTATGTAGGCAGCTAGAAGGGCCATGATCAGTGTATAAAGACAGCACTGTCTTAATGTATCTATGTAGAAATTATTTTAATTCTCTGAAACATAATCCCTTACTACTGCAGAAATTCTATCAGAGTGCTTAAAGTATCGATGTGTGTGGATGGGAGCTCCACAAACATCCATGTGTATGGATGGGACCTCTACAATGTCCATTTTGATACCATAAGTAGGTATATGTAAGAACCCTCTAACGCTCAATTTGTAGTTTTAGAAAGCAGGCATTCTTTATTGCGGTGCTGGGCACACAGGGGATCGCTCCACCTAGTGTGCACACCAAGTTGCTCTACTACAGGGGTTATATGCAGTCAAAATATACATATTCATTAGATTTTTAGGAAATTATTATCCTATTCATACTATTCTTGGAACTCATTAATGTATGCAAATGTCCTTAACGCATGCACATTCATGTTCATTGGTGGTCTTCCAGGGTCCTCTGTGGTTGTCAATAGTCCTCACTGTGTCCGCTAGCTGAACTCAGTCTTTGGGCATGCTCAGTTCATTCCTGGCTTGGTTACACAATTCGTACTGATACTAAACTAGTTTATTGTAGTACATTTCCCATATTTATTCCTCTCAAGGATACAGTGTCTCCAGAGTCCCTTCTATCTAATCACATATAGCAAGTCCTAAGACTGTCTTATTCGTAAAGTATTCCAAGTATTTCAAAACTTAGCTATGTTGCTTCAATTAGAGGGGGCAGTATGTTCTTCTGAAGCCAGTATCAGATATCAATTTCACCCATAAATTTTCCACTTACAAAACTGGCATTTACCATAGCCATCATATCATGGTCAACAAGCAGTACATGACAAGGTTATTAATCATAGTTATATCTATTCTTATAGGTAACGAGAATGTCAGAAAATCAGCCTGGTCTGAAAAGGATGCATGAAAATTGCTTTGACATCCTGGCTCTTATTTTGTAGATGATCTTGAAGTGTTTTAATTTTTCTTAAAAACTAAAAAAGAATACCTAAAGGAGTTGCTTCTGTCCTTGGAAGTAAAGGAACAGAATGTGTTTTGGAGGGATGAAGAAAATGACACAACCAGCTATTATCTACTTAGAAAGGAGACCCCAAGCTCAATAGCTGATATGGCTGGAAAAAGGAGGACCCTGACTTTAACTTAATTTTTGCACTTCCCGCTTGGATACTATGGCAGCTGGTGCTGAAGTTCAGCTGGGGCAGAATTCTGAGTGGGTGCTGGGGTGGTTTGAGTAATTTTGCCTACGGCTTGCAACTGCGAAAGCCAAAAATCAGAAGGGGGAGCATGCGTTCTGTCCTGCTTTCTCCTTCCTTTTCACAGAGGTACCTGGAAAACAGGACAGAGAGCCACTTAGTAAGATTTGTGTCCCTTAAAGAATCTGCTTAATAAGAAAATCCACATATCTCTGACTGCTTTGCACTGCTTCAACCAAGCTAAATCATTTCACTTCCTCTTCCATTGTGCCTTTTCTTATTTGTTTTTATGGCCCTTTCTTTCTTCAAAGCCCAGTCCCCTGCTGTGTTCACGATTCTCTCTACTTTCCTCCCTTATTTTTCTCCCTGATGTTTCTCTGTTCATCTATTCATTTGCCTGTCATTTTCCAGTACTGTACCCTTATGTGCCTCCTGCTGTCTCTGATATCCTTTTATTTCCCCCCGCTCCCTAAATAGACAGGAGATTATACAACAGGTTTGCAAGAAAATATTCATATAGATAAGAGTACTGAAAGACATAGCATTCCTAAATACTGAAAGCTCACTGGCTTACAGGAACAGAAGGCCTCCTTTTTAGTATGGGGTTTGGTGCTGTGGGTGAAAGTGCTTTTCTTCCATAAAAATAATTTTTTTCCACTGCAAAAAAGATCCAGAAAAATACCTTAAAACAATGTATGGTCTAAAATCATGATGACATACATGAATTGTTCAAATGTAATTAATTATTTAGGAGACTTTGAAAGTCCTGAGAGGAGCTAATTCACAGGTTTCTGCCACTTCCCTATCACTCAAGTTCCAATTTAACTATAGCTGACCTCTTTTTGTACTCATTTGGTCTCTAAGGCAGGTAACTATTTTCAGTCTGATTCTGATTTAGTCTCTGAGTCTTCAACACTGCTATCAGAAAGGTTTTACAGATCCTTCTCCATTTTTTCTTCATTTGATAATGTATTTGATTTATAATTAATATTTTGTGTTTATTAAATCTTGAGGGGTTTTTTGCATTTTTAACACTGGCAGGGATATTACTCTCAGTCTGTGATATTGCACTGGTTTTTATTTTCCTCCCTTTCATTCCTGTCTTGGTATATGTAAAATGGGAATACTTCTCATGTAAAATTATTCATTAAAATGTTCATTTTTAACCATACCTAGTACCATCCTCTCAAAAACCAGCAGAAAAGAGTTACAGGTTTACTGTATGACTTTGCAAGAGATCATGAAAAGCTTTCCTCACTGGGCTTGGCAGAATCTTCATGGGGCTGCAGCTCATATGAAAGGATAATGGCTTGGCTTTTATGAAATGCCCCCACTTCACGCTCTAAATAATAAATTGTTGCCTAGTGCTGGGACTGAAGGCGACAAGTATGGAACTGGTTCTTTCCTGTGCTGGTGGATGGTACAACCAAAATATAGTCAATTACTCTGTGACTCCTAGCAGTATATAAAGTACTGGGAATAATAGGTAAGCAAAGAAATATTTTCAATATGCGCTATACACTGGGATCGACCAGGTCTGAATGTTGTCTCCGTACACCTTGGCAGACTGTTACTCTGCCTTCCTGCTGCTTCGCATTGCCATACTAGCAGGAAATGTTTTGGGATATTTAAGCATGAACCTAACCTAGGAGACCTGATTTTTCCGCACTCGTTGCTGTGTATTTGTCTTCCACTAGGGCTGCATTGTCCATAGCCAGGTAACAAGTATTAATTACAATATTTGTTCCATTGTGTGCTTGGACTGCCTGCCTGCCTGCAGCTCAGTGCTGTACGAAAGGCACAAGGCCACAGCCTGCAGCTACAAGCTTATGCCATGTCCCACATGGACAGCTATGGCCCTGTCCTAAAATATTCTCTTCCTCGTAAGAAAACGGCAGGATACCATTGAAAACAAAAAGCAACCATTAACTTTTTGCATACTGTCTCCAGAAAGCACCAGGTTACATTTGTTGGTGTTTCCATCAGGGAATATCAACTGGAGATGGCCGTCAGGCCTCTGAAGATACATGAAGAAAACTGTCTGCTGGTAGTTCTGCACAAACATAGTATAAAGTGGTGAAGACGAGAGAAGCTTTAATGCTTGTGTCTAGTTTGACAGCAGCAGAAGTGGGGATCAGCAGGAGCAGAGAGAACAGAGGTCAGCAGGGAGAAAACGCTGATGAGAACTAGAGCAAGCAACTCAAAAGAGCAGAAAACAGCAGGGCAGAGTCTGGGTGCAGAGACATAAAGGAAGGGGGATGCTGGAGGTATGAGAGGAACTGGAGTATGGGAAGGGAAACTCCTTGTTTAACCCTGGGCTACATGAAGTGGGTGGCATGCTTGCATCAGGCAGGCAGATCCCATGCTGCATGTGTTTCTATGTTTTAGGAGTAGTGCTTCCAGAGTAAGGTCTCTACTTTGGCAACAGATAACAGGAGATGTCTCTGAAAGCCTCAGTGGAGACCTTTTTACCCTGAGTTTAGACACCTGGATAATTGGTTACATGTGGCAGACAGGATTTCCCCTGTGACTTCTCTCCATTGACAGACTGTAAAGGGAACACGGGCACTTCATTAAGCACCTAAAATGTCACTGCAAGTGCCTACGCTAAGCAGACAGACTCACACAATGGCATTTTAGGTTGAATATCACTAGCAGGCTTGAACTTCTTTGCTCGCAGTTGAGATGATCTTTTTTTCTGAAGAGACACAGAGGAAGACAGATATTCCTAAATTTCTCCAGTAAAAGTGACTTGTTAGGTCCCAGACATCATCTTTCATCTAAGCTGCTGTCTGTTATGAACACACTTCACTCTGGCATGAAGTGTTAGGATTACAATATCAAACGTGTAAAGAGTATGGGGGAAGGCATCATGTGGTTTCTTTCTTGTTAACTCAAAATTATTCCCAGTACTACATGAGAATAATTCATGCAGGGATTAACAAAGTCTAAAAGAATGCACTTTCCTATGCTAGAGGAACCACAGTCCCAGCTTCTCAAGTCCTAGACCTCACTAACCTGGCTTTCTATTTTTCATGTGACTCCACTTCATTCAGGTGTCAAGTAACTATTCCTCCCACCAAGGCTGTACAGGCTGAGGCTATACAGTTCATATATGTCAGCCTAAGGGTGGAATAGTAGAGAAGATGATGGTACCAAACAGTAGGAACAGAGAGTGAACAAGCACTGGGTTTTCTGTTGTTCCTCTTTTCTTCACTGCTTCCTGACCACCAAGAGGGAAGATGTTCTCATTCTGCTAGTGTCACCAGCCTTCCTCCACTTGCTTTCCTTCACACATGTTCGGATGTTAGAAAATCCCTTAATTCTTGTTAAAAAACACAGTGAATAAAGGAAGTTGTGATCAGAAGCACTTCTTTTCCATAGCCCTTTTCCTCAGGAAAGTAATTCACCAGGAGGGTCCTATGCCTTGTCCTGTATCTGCTGTGAAGGCAATGTCTCTCCTGTCTGTGGGAAGCGTTGGTTCACTTTTCACTAAATCAGGAATAAACTTTCCATATCTTTCTCTCACAAAGATTTTTCCCAAAACTTCCCCAGTCTACCTCTCTATTCCCAAATTTTTGCCTTAATATTTCCAATGACCCATGCCAATATAAATCACTATGAGAGACAGGCTTCTATATGTATCAAAAAGCCACTGTAAGAATTTCCAAGTGTTGAAGGGATAATGACAAAGCAAATCTACTTAAACTCTGGAGTTTACCACGCAATCAAATTTGATTAGTCTAAAGAAGTCCCATGCCTTATTGTTCTGAAAATTGAAGTGGTAGAAGATTATAGTGCAAAGCTGCACTAAACTTGTGTTATACATAACATAACACTTAAACCAAAACTAAATTAGGCAGGTCTGATACCTTCCTCCTTTCATTAAAATACATGTCTTAATCATTACTTTTAAATAAATGTGTTTCCCACTGTATTTTAAAAATTACTTACTTTTCTTGTTTTAAAGCTGTCTCTGCTTCCAGGTTCTTACTGTCAGTTAAGAAGTGTAGATAAAACAGGAGATAAAACATGCAGAATCATGAAAGAAAATATTATTTTGCTTATTATTGGAAGCAAACCTCTGATCACATTCCATCCACATCTCGGCGTGACTTCTTTCTCCATGAGGATGATGTGCAAAAAAACAAGTTTATGAAACTGAAAGAGTAGATATCGTAAGCTGAGAGTGCACCCAGAAGTTTGGCTGATAGGAATGATAACATCCTTATTTGTCCTGTATTCATGTCTACGTGCAGTCTGGCAACAAAAGAGAGTAGAAAAGCATAAATTAATGAAAGTTTCTGATAGCATAATTTAAATGTGATCGTGGACTTCTATACAGCATAGACTAGTGTATTCTAAGTTTTCCAGCTGTAATTATGGCTGATTGTATGTTTGATTTTTTATCTCAGTAAACAAAAATGTTAGCAGTAATGCTAACATTCAAAACATTTGTCTTTTCTAACTCTCCAGTACATAAAGAAAAATTTCACCTGATACTGAAAAACAACAAACGGTATGTTTTTAGAGAAGAGTTTATATTTGACACATATTAGGGATTTGAAAAAAACTACGTGAGATTGTTTTGCAAACAGTTTCTAGATCTTATCTTGATATGCCTTTAAAAACAAGTTGGAAAAAGAAGACTGCATATGCACGTAGTCAGTTTAGACTCCTGTTTTTGAATTGTCTCAATGCAGCTCAAAGAGAAATGAGGCAAGTAATATAAAAAATAAAAGTAGCATCTAGAAAAAAATATTGTGCAACAAATGATGCTAGGTGTTTTGGGGTGGAATTTTTAAGGTGAATATATGGAAAGTAATTTCTTGAAGCAATTAATACCGAGTCCATGCAGGGAAGTTTACTATGGACAAAGTCAGAAAGATCAACTGGAACAGAGACTTGATCATTTTATATAAATTCTTTTATTGACCCATAAGTAAAGGAGAGAGACTTGCCATAGCATCCTGATATGTATCATTTCAGTTTGTGTGGGGAAAGAGAAAACAAATTTTGTTCCCCGTGTACCTGCCAATATTTTAAGTTGTTATTGTATTTCAGAGTATTTTGCTTCTACGTGCCTGTCACTGCAGCAGTTATCCCCAGTGATGACAGATCTGTTTCACACCTGACATCCAGCATCTTTCTAACACTGCTTTGAAGAATGAGTCACTTCAATCCTAGATGAGATTAGTCAGCTTGACAAATACAGCCCGTCTACGCAATGAGTGTCAGAGACTCAGTCCTCTAAACCTCTGGACTTAACTGCTGTAGTCAAGTTTAGCGTGAAGGTCATAAATCTTCCAGGGCTGTGGTAGCTGCAGTTTATTTGATTGATAGCTGCAAGTCACTGAGGTCTACATCAAACTCTCAGTGAAAGACTCATATTCTTCCAGGATAGGACTTGGACCAGATCCAAAATCGTATTGCGTAGTTTAATTGAATGAATGAAACACGACGTTGATTTGCCAGCTGTTATATTAGAATCCAGACTTTTACTTCCTTGCTCACAAATGACTCTCTGCATGCAGGAGGGACTAAAGGATTGTTTCATTTAACACCCAGTAATTCAGAGCCTGTAGGGAGCTCTGTTGCACACAATGCAAATACTGGGTATAAATACCAAAACATTCCCAATTATGTAAATTAAACACCTTCAGAAGTTTTAGAAAGTAACATAGACTTAAGACTAGCAATCACATTCTGCAATGAAATGCATATAAAACGTACATGCATACGTACATATGTATGCATAAATACATATGTTACAGTGAGATATTTCAGTCTGGTCTTGGTTTGCTAAGACTTGGCTTCTATTTGTCTATTCCAATATTGAACTGAAAAAGGTGTTAACACAAACTTCGCTTGTCTTCACCCTATCCAGGATCCTGAATAACTGCCTGTGCCCAGCCTGGCATCTTTTAAAATACGCACTCTGAATTGCTGAAAATGTGACAGAACCTAGAACAAAGATTTGGGTAGGCAGAGGAACACAGCTTGAAGGCAGATAATGGTGTTGAAACGTGGCTGTCATTTCTGAATGCAAAGATTTGAAACTAATTCTTCACTTACCTGCCAGGATGATTTGGACAAAAGGAGGGAATAAATGTTGCTTCTTCAGTAAGTGAAGACCTGAGATAAATATCGGAGTTCTTAACTTTTTAGTTTATTCCTAAAAATGTAACATTAGAGAGTAGAAATGAACTCTAGGAATTAGATGTTTTAGCCACATGGCAGTCATTTGGATCATGAATAATGGATTGCATTGCTATTGCATTTGTTTCAGTCAGCAATGCCACATTATATAGACCATATGTGGTAATCAAATTCCCTTTCACAACTGCCTATGGCTAGATACAAGACAGTGTAACATCTGAATGAAGGCAGACAAAGAAACTGATTACCAAATATATATATTTTATATTTCCATAGTTCTTAAATTATTAAAATCATCACCATTAAAACCAAGCAGATATCATGTTCTCAATGAAAAATTACAATAATGAGGAGTATTCAAGTTCATTTGCATGAGTTAGAATAATTAGACTTTCAAAATCTCATTTCCTAATAGAAATAATCCTAGGAATTATTATCTCCTCTTCCTTTGGCGCTTTCTTGATATATAATTAGTGGAGGCAACTTAGTACTTTCATTCCTGAATCTTAGGACTCCCTTTTTTCATCAAATACAAAATGTAAATAGCAATCTGCTGACAGAAAATTTTTTAGGGAGTTCAGCAATCAATACCTACTGGAAAATTATTTCTAAATTGAAAATTTGAAGAGGTAGGGAAAATTCATTTTTGTCACTTTAATGAAGTACAGCGGTGTACCCAGACTCTGGCTGTGACTTTTATTATAGTTAACATTCCATGTGTGAAATCTTAACTAAACCTGTGCCAAAATTTTCTTTGGCAAGATATCTAAGATATCATCAGCAATTTTTTCTAATTACTCTTTCCCTATCATAACAGCTATTCCTCAGAGATTAAGGTGAGTTTAAAGTTTCATTAACAGTAAAAATATAAGTTAAACTAGGTCCAAAATACATTTTATTTGTTCTTACATCTTACCTAGAGGCAAAATGTGCCTGTGGCCAAACCTTCAAAGTTTCGGCCTGTTGCATTATTTGCAAAGTGTTAAGTCCACAGTTGTAAAGCCAACTGGTAAACAAATTTAACAGGAGGAATATGAAGACCAAAATAGAGAGAAAATCCGGGATGAAGATTTTATACCATTTAGTGCAACATCAGTTTTTGTGCCATCACTACAACATATGCATTATGACGCAGTACTGAATTTCTTACTATTTTAAGAAACACACTCTTCCTCATGCAGCAGATGAAGTGGTCAGCACATCTATTCAGTAATTTATATTATTCTTGAATAGCATGTATCCCTGTCACTTCCTGTGCATCATACACTGCTGAAAAGACAAGAGGATTATTTTTCCCCCTGGTATGCCACTTATTGGAGGCCTTAAAAAATTGATTGATTTTCACACTCTTATTGTCTCTGTTTAACAGAGCACTTAAGCAGAGAAATACAGGTGAAAGTACGGATACTCTTAAGACTATTGCATATAGTACTGGATACATTTCTAGGCAATTGAATCCTGTTGTGGACCTCCACTGACTACAGTGGAAATTTAGATGCTTATTACATGTACAGACACATACTTACTGTCACATAGAAAATCCAAAACCTGTTGAAGATACATGCTGCTGCTTCAAGACAGTGAGCATGTCCCTTATTTATCCAAGGCTAACTAGATAGACTTGGCACTCTCTAATACCATCTGAAGCCTAGGCAGAAAAGCAGCAAAGCCTTCCGGCAAAAAGGGAAAGGTTTTGTTGTCTCCCTCTGTTTTTGAAGACCCTTTCTGAAGATTCATTTGAAATCACAGCACCACTTTCTAGAATCAGCAATTGCTTTTAATACCTTTTCTGGGTGTCTAGAAATGTTTGCAGCATCCGACATAACCAGGCTTATTTCTATCAGGGAACAGAAAAGCATCCTTCTATCAGAATATCTTGGGTAGAAATACTACAACTGCAGTGATGAAGACTGAAAAAACAAGCCAATCACAAACTAGGAAATTCCAAAATTAAGTCTGCTTTTCCAAGGCTAGTAGAGGACACAGGTAAGGTCATAGGAAACTAAAAGATGTCATTTGCTTTCAGATTTGCTTAAATTGTCTTGGGCAAATCACATAGGGAAAAAACCCCACCAGTTTGTATGTCTCTAAAATGGAGATAACAGCATCTTTCGCAAAATACTTCTTCTAGCAGTAACATGATCACCTTCCAGCGTGGGCACCAAAGGAGGCAGGGCTCTAATAACAATTTTTGCCTTATATGCAGAGGTTGACTATGTTGTCTCTTGTAATTCAGCCTTCTTCACTAGGTTATAAGGACTCCCGGATGCTCTGTTTTCTACTGACAGACTAAGAACGCTGCATGAGCAATCTGTTAATATATAGATACATATTACCACTTCAAAACTGTCAAGACCAATACTGGATCCCAAATATTATTAATTAAGATGTATCAAGCTTATGCTGAGAGTACAGATACTTAGAAATTAAAAGTCAAAGTGGAACTACAACAGCAGTGGGCAAAAACGTTCTCATGCCCATGGACTCAGACATCCCTGGGTACCAATAGGAACAACAATGAGGAATGCCATCTGCTGAGCTCTGAAATGAGCTCTTTATTCATGCTTGGCAAACCTGCAAAAAAAGGAGGGGTAAGAAAGGGTTGTGGGGAGTTTGTAGCCAAAATTTGCAGCTAGATAAAGGTAAGCACAGCAGATGTGTCAGCATTTCTCTCATGGGGTTTTGTTTGCCCATCCGCTATTTTTCTGTAGAGACTAGAAGCCGTCATTCAAGGGACCCACTGAAATTGCCAGTGATGCTTTCCTAAGCCTGGTACTTTCAGCAATCAGGTGTTAACAACACATAAATACATGCTGCTGTGAAATAAATTCAGATCCTAACAGAACCCAACTGCAATAATTGAGATGGAACTAATGCCTTTTGTGATTTTTGCAGGGTAGGCTAATCTAAATGCTTTATAGAGAAGAGAAGACACATCAGGGATATCTCCTCATATAGGAGCATATAAGTTCGGACCTCCACCATTTTAAACATTAGCAACTGGAATCCAGGTAGCTCAGTTCACGAATATGTAGCACAGCTGATTTGTCAGCTGAAAAGCAAAAGAAAGCTGCTATTGATCATGTTTTCAATCACCAGTATTATAAAGCGAATTTACAGAGCATCATGCAGTTTTAGAAACAGTTTTAACTGAACACAAACCACAGGCTGTACCCCAGTAAACATGATCTTTGCCATTATTAGTAAAAGTCTGCAGGCTTCGTGCCAACCTGACAGCTCAGGAACTAAGGATTTGTTTGCCTTACCTTGGCCTGGGCTGATCTTAGCTTGCTTTAGTAATTGTGTAGTGGTCAAGTGACTAATGCCTGCCCTGTTGTAACTTCACCTTCGGGAATATTGCACATGGCATAGGCCTGACAAACCTAGGTAGTCATGGTGGGACAAGAAACAGCCCTTTTTGTCAGGTGGGGCAGGGGGAGGCTGCTGTGCAGCTTTCACACTTCACCTGGGAAGCAAGGAGAAGCAGGCAGGTCTTGCTAGCAAAATGTGTGAAATAACACCAAGCAGACCTGAACAATCTTAAGACTATTACTGATGATTACTATCTCTGTATTAATTTGAACAATGAGTGTATATTTTTGTAACAGGGTTAACAATTTTGACTGTTAAGCTATTAAATTGACTGAGAGTAAACACTTAGTTTCAGGTATATGGTATGTTCCCTTCTGCTCGTAACAACATTTGCAGCGTATCAAGACCATTTACTACCAAATCTATGCCCTCCTGAACCAGCACTGTAAGTCTGATTACGAACACATGATCACATTTCCGCTGAATTAACCAGAGCATGCAACACAAACTTTATGTTAGATTTATGCTGCTATGCTGGCTTTATGTCAGATGTGGGAGGACAGATGACACATGATAAAGCCTGTTAATAGTACAAAGTTAACATACCAGAAATTCTGCACTAATTTGAACCAGCAGAGCTAGCTTATATGGGATCAGCACTTTGCTCCTTGCAGCTGCAACAGTTTGATCTGGTGCTGGGAATCTGGAGAGAACTTTTCCTGTATCTTAAAACCACGGCCTCAGAAACTCTGGTGTTGTGGATCTGATTGATAGCCTGTCTTACTCCCTTCACAATTCATGTAGAATCTAGGATGTTCATATGACAGAGAATGCTCCTTAGGATTCAATAAGTAAGGGACATTGTAATGAATATGCTGATTATTTTTCTCCTCCGTGCTTACACCAGTCACCTTATCTTCCCTCCTTTCGCTTTTCTCCCTTCCATCTCTGTTTATCATTCTCCTTGATTTTCTCCTTTCTGGCTTTGTTCTTTGCTACGTATCTCTTGCTTATTTCTCTCCCTTTCTCTAGTTTCTTGCCTTCCCCGCTTTTTGATGAGTCTCTCCACTCTGGCTCTCCTACAACCCGCTCCACCCCTCCTCCTGGCAGATCTCTTTCTGTATGCTGAGCCCTGCAGACTCCTCATCAGCACTCCTTTTCTGAGGAGCAGGGGCAGAGCAGGGTAATGGACTAGCATGCTGGTTCCTGTTTTGAATAAGATGCCTGTTTATGGAAATAATTGCTGTGTTGACTACAAAGCTGTAAGTGGTGCTAGAAGTTTAGTACTTTCAGTTTCTTCTAAATGAGTAAATGGGAGGTAAATAATGCAATTTAACATAATAAATTTAAATATGTTGTCATTTGATAATGTTCAATAAGTACCTGAGAAAAAATGTATAAGAAAGTAATAATTATTTGAAAGAGCTTAGGCTGGCAATATAAAAATGTATTCATTTGAAATTAAAAAATAGGGAGAATAATAGAAAGGAAAGAATATAAGTAATATACACTCAAGCAGGGGAGAAACTCTCCATTTGCATATACTCATAATCAGATAAATCAATCTTACTTGTCCAGGGGTGGAATTTACACCCAGAAAATATAGTAAAAAAATTAAAAAATAAACCAATAGGAACCAGATTAAAACTGTATTAGATCAGAGTGGGATACTGACCTTGTAAAAGCTCTAGGTACCCTTTTCAAGGTACCGCTGGATGTAATGTCGTATCACTCAATGACTTTTGGTTACACCCATGAGATGAGCTGATGAATTTGATCCAGGATGTAAATCAAAGTCACCTAAAACATGCATGAAGTTAACATGAATGACATGAAGAAATATCTATTTTGATTGGTTCAGCAAGAGATAAAAGGAGATCTTTCTTCTCGGTAATTTTCTCAAAAGAGAAAAATGGCATTTTAGGATTGCTAATATATCCAGAGGGCTAACAGGGTGAGATTGCCACATTAGCAGCAGAGAACAATACAATAATGCAATGTTTGCCGAAAATGTAAACTAAAAAGATCTTTATAGAGGGAAAATCTTCATTAATATGAAAAAAGATTATATGTCCCAAGGGGATCATTTTGTACTTTGTCTGTGTCTCTCAAAGGACAGAAAGCACTCAGGGACTCTACTTTCATCCAACCCTTCCCTCAGGATTCAATGATCTTTCAAATCACCACTTCTTGAGCTTTTCAATCCAGATCAGAACTGGAGAATTTCATTGCTGCCTTAGTCTCTCAAGCTTCGGTATGAGATGTGCATGGACCTGTTAAACTTTCTCAAACCCCCTGTTCCACCGGACTCTAGAGACCCAACCAAGGCACCTGAACAAGGAAGCAGGTTGTTCTCACTTTCCATTACAGCCTAGGAGAAATACAGACAGAACAAAAGTGGCTTGGGTCTTAAATAGACTAAATCTCTTTCAGGATGTCTCTGTGAGAAACTACAGAGAGGCTGTATTCCTGATTATTGTTCCTAATAGCTTAAAATTAGGACAAATTAGAGATGAAGAAGGACCTGAAACAAACATGGTGCTGTGCAAAGACGTGTCAAATGAGCAACGCCCCTCAGGGATTGTTGCGCCATGCAGGCTTGCACAACAGGAAGACCCAGAGGGACATGTCTTAATTCAAAACACGTTGAAGTAAATGAGCTTTGATTGATTTTGGTGGGCTTTAGCCTCTGCTTCCCTGTGGGGTGTCCGCAGAGGTGAGCTAGCACCTTTCACTTGTCAGAAGAACTGAGGTGTGACTGCCTGTCCAACCCACAGACATTGTCTGTTACAGCTGACATCACTTGTCATGGGTAAAATGTTTCTCTATGAATTTTGCACTTCCATGTTCTATTTGCGTTCGTGTTGTACTTACACTCCTGCCTAAGCAACCTGTAATCCTCAGCAACATTTACATGCTGTGTGAGCTGTCTGCATATTCTCCTGACCTTTCTCAGAGGCAGGAAGCAGCTGCACTGCTGCATCCATGCTGACAGCTTCAGTCTGGGTTTTACATCTGCTGTCATCTTGCCAACTACTTTTCATTACTCTTCTAATAATAAAAAAAACCAAACCACATACCTTATTCAAAACCAAATTATCACAGTTTGGATCACAACTGGTTTACTGAGCTTGTGCAAAACCTTGTTCTTGGGGAGCACATGGTAGGAGGAGAACAGGGAGACAGAAATGTAAATGCTTCACTAGTTTATTCCTCCCTGGTCTTTTAATTTAAAAAATGATAGCACTATTTAAATGCTAGTGCTGAACAACCACTGACCTACAGAGGTGCAGAGAGATAATTTGTCTGCAAAATATTTTTTGCTATGGGAAACCTGGTAACAGATATTATTATTGCTTGTTCTATGCTCATGTTTATAGTTAGGCTGAGACCATAATCTTCCACAGATCAAATTTATACTGGCATGTTTCAGCAAAAATGTGTCAGCCACTTCAGAAATGACATATAAGATAAAAGCAGATTGTTTGCCCCTTTCAACATGAGCACGCTTTGCTCTGGTACTTAACAACATTTTCATGTGTAGTGAATTTTCAGTCTTGAAAAATGTTCTTTTAATGTATTTGTTTGCAGAGTGTGGTTTTTGTGTAGAAGACACTAGGTTTTTAAGAAAATAAACTGTAACAGTCAGAACTTTACCAGCTCTGTCATTTGATGTAACAAGCACTTAGCAATAACAGCAATTCACATATATTGACAACAGAAAAAATAAGTGGAACTCAAAAAATGTGGATTATACTGAGCACTGTGCAATGCTAAATAGAAATATCTGAGCCAGCAAATGCACTGGGAAACTGAATCATGATTCTGTTAGTGTGCTACTTTTCGTGGCCTAATTCCTCCTGGTGGCAAGTACAAATGAAACTGGGTAAATTTGACCAGAGAGTGCTTTGTGCTTGCACATTACATTGATTCAGGTGTGGAATATATACATGGCCACGAGTTATGCAGTTGAGATTGACTCTTGTGTCAAGTTCAAGCTCTGGCAGGAGTTTTCTGCTGGCATACGGGCTGTTCTGCCCATTCCCTTCAAACTTAATTTTATCTGGCCCGTTGCAAGAGAGTGTCCCCATTGCAGTCGTTTCTCTACCCTGTCACTGGGGCTTCATCTGAGTCCCATGCAGTCAGTCCCATTTCTCCAATTTTTAATAAAAATGAAAGCCTCTTTTCTCTCAATTTAAACAGCCAGGACCATCTCCTGAGCCCACAGCCGTGCTGTAACTTTTGACCACTTCCTTTTTAGCAATACTGAATCTTGAGTGCCCAAACCTTCTGCCAGAATTTGTTTTCATCTGGCTCCTTATTCATGGATCTTTTACATCCACATTCCTTTTCCCTGCCCCCCAACCCTACCTTACTGTCAGGTCATATCTGTGAGCCCCATTACATTTTGTCCTTTGGCTACTGATTCCCAACTTGACTCTCCTCATCCAGTTGTTGAATCTGCTTGCAGTTCCTTTGCTGTTTTTTTCTTTTTTTTCACCTTTACGCAGTAGACTTTAATTTCCTTCTTCTTTATTTCCTCCTCCACTTTCACCCTCAATCTCTTGCTCTGGCAAAAATATTATTTCTCTCCCCACTTCCAGTACCATTTTCCCCACAGCCTGCCATACAAGCTTCCACCATCTACAACCACCTCACACCTCATCCCATGCCCCAGGCTGTGTTCCCATGTGCTGTTCTGTGGTCACCCCTACTTTGCAGTGCTATTTTAGTGCCTTGGCATATGAATAAATTAGACTCTTCCTCCAGGTTTCTTGGGCCCAACAAGAAAGTCGCTACCAAGCACACAGGAGAGAAAAGACCCTTAAGATCTGAAATCTGGACTTGGCACAATTAGAATAGGTCACAACTGCAATTTTAAGCATAGTTCCGTTCAGCTACATGCTAGACCTGCCCCAGCTGGGATTTTGGGAGACTTTATCCAGGAAAGCTGTAGCAAGAAGATATCTGTAGGACATAAGCTGACTGTGGCTTTTCAAAGGCCAAAGCTGAGCAGCTTTTTCCAGGGAGAGAAAAGGCACATGCCTGCCAAAACACACAAATGTATATGTATGAGATGGGTCTTCTAAAAAAAAAAAAAAAAAAGGCCTGAATCTTTTAACATGAGCAAAACACATGTATTTTTCCATTCCATTACTGTTACCAAACCATCTATGAGTTGATTTAAAAATAAATAAAACTCTTGGGCAGAAACAGGCATTCAGCATGGAAAATTTGAGTTGAAAACAGCTAAATTAAGGAAGGCTTGTAAGCAGCTGAAAAGTCTTCTAATAGGAAGCATAAGGCATACTGATTGCTAACTGATGCTAACAACCCCAAATCTACTACTTTTCTGATTTTTTAAATTATTATCTGACTCTAAATGCGAACAACAATCTGAGATGATAACAAGAGGGTGTGAGAAGCACAATATCATAACTGCTAGGATTTCAGAAATGACTGAGGGGGACCGGCTGAAGCAGAAGATAAGCCTTTTTTTGTAAGAGCATTGATGAAATAGATAAACCACATACTGAGTCTAATCTGGGAATCTGGAGCTTCTCAAATGACTGTCAAAACAAAATGAGAAATAGAGGAGGAAATACTGTTCCAAAGCCTGCTCATTGATTTAGGCATTTTTGGTGCCAATAGGAATAATAACAATGAAAACCATCTGCTGATCTCTGCAATGAATTCTTTATCTATGCTTGAAAGACTTGTGCAGAGATGGGAAGCTGTGTGTGAGGCTGTAGACAAAACAAGGTGTGTGTTGCAGACGTTCAGAGGGCTCCACTCACAGGAATCCAACTGCTAGGTTGTTAAGACCTCTCCAGGGACTGGAGACCAGCTTCTTGTGGAGATACTGTCATCACAGCTAACAACACATGTCAAAATCTTGTGGTTTAATTAACTAACCATTAGCCAAAAATAAAAGTGAGATTCTGAAATGAGTAAGGGTTCAAAAAAAAAAAAAATTGCCACAATAATTTAATATATACTGTCCTAAATATATATTGATGAATGAACAGAAAATTGACAGAGAGTATGCTGGATTATTTTTTTCCTCCTGTGGAAAATTTCATAAATCCCTGATGTCAGCTGCTAGGTTTTTTTATTGTATGCACTGCCTTAATCCAAATCAGGCTGCTGCATGCTCACAGCAGTCATGATTCCCAAACATTTTTCACAAAGTTGTAGCGTATGGTATATTTATAAATGGTCTTTTTGCATTCACATGCAAAGAGACTTGACCATACAGGCAGAACCGGCAGAAGGGTGCTGCACAAACCAAAGGGAAACAGAAACTGAATATGATTTTATTAGGGTGGCAGAGGTAACCTTTACACCACTCCCACATAGATGTTCACATGTTGAATAATCACTGGTTAGGAGCTTCTGTTCACCACCAGTAATGACACACCTGTAGTGTATGTCAGTAAATACAATTTTTGCCATTAGTCACACAAGACCACAGGTTTGGCATGGACCTGACAGTGGAGGGACTCAGGACTTCCCTGGGCCTGAGCTGGTTTCAGTGACAGTCAAGAACTACTGAGTGATCTGTTGCAGCTTCTGGGGATACTGTGTGGTAAAGGTCCAACAGACCTAGGCAGTCACTGTGCGACATAAAACAGCCCTTTACATTCACAGGAGCTGGGGAAGGCTTTTGGGTGATGCTCAGTGAGTAGAAGCAAGTCTTGTTAAGAAAACATGTAAAAATAGCCCCATGTAGACCCCAAGAATAAGGAGGAAGGGACTCCAGCCACAATGTCATTCTCCTCCTGAAGACTGCAGGATGCCCACGACTTATGGACCTTTTCACCTCCATGAACACCCTCTGCTTGAAGAAGACTGGAGCTATTTCCTATAGTGCCCATGGGGACACTGGAAGGGTGAGCGCAGCTCCAGGAAAAAGGGTAGATGTCAGTAAGTTTTCTTTTTTAAAAATTTTAAGAGTATTATTGATGAGATTATTCTGTATTACCTTGGACTAGGAGTGTTAATAGTATTGGAATTGACTAAGAGTAACTGCTGTATTTTGGTTAGATTGTTATGATTTTGATTAGTCTAATAATAAATTCTTTGCTCTATAGATGTGAAGTGTTCCCTTTTGCTCCTAGCAAGATTTCAAGCATAACAGTATCTGGGATACAACATGCTTTTCCACATCCTTCAAGGAGGAAATAATAGTGGTAGATAGATAAAGACCTTTCAGTGGCAAGCATAGTATTTACATATTATAACTGTGATCAAGAACACAGTTGGCTTTGTATGGGGACAGATCAGTGCTTCTGGACTGTAACTAAGCTATCCCAAAAGATTTCTCTTCACTGGTAACTCCGTTAGGTGTAAGTTGTGAGCTGAAGTTATTGTAGAGACTGGGGTCAAATCACGGTTAGATTTAGACTAAATGGGTGTTTCTATAATGCTGCACCTCTCTCTATATGCATATGTATCTATGCCTGTATTCTCTATACATGTCTGCCTATCGTGTCCACAGTGCCAGATTCTGGATCCAGCCTGAGGTCTACTTGTGGCTGGGAACAGCAGAAACCAGTGAGGGAAGTGTGAAGGGTTACTCGCCTGCAACGCAGCCTAGGAGGCAAGCAAAGAAGTAAAGGAATCCGATCTCCTCCCAGCACAGGAGAGGGAGAAGGGAACTTAGGTTTGCCCTTAGAGAAGAAAAGAAGCTGACTTGAGGAGTAAACGTTGTATTTTTAACCACTGGGTCAGATCATGGCACTTCTTTTGTGCAAGGTGGAAGATGACAATTTCTCTGTAATAGTCAAATCTATTCCACCTGCTACAGACAAAAAGGACTAGAGTCCACTTTTCAGTAATTAAGAAGTAACAATACTTACTCCAAAATGCTCTGATGTTGCTCTACATGCTGACCAACAGACCATATGACAACAACATACATCAAGATAAAATCAGCACAAGCAGAAACCCTGTGAACTTGCCTTCTTGCTCATTTACTCTTCCCACTTTCCCCAGGTGTGGTCCCAAAAGGGACCCTGCAGTGATGACTTTTGTTTGGACCTAGCAAGTTAGATTTGGCCTAAAGCCTGTTGTTTGAAAAGCCCATCAGTTCAAACTGAAACAACCGGTTTAGTACTTGTGTTGTTCACTGATGCGTTTGCCTCTCTAGATCGCAGCTCCCTGCTTGGTGACTCACAGCAAGTCCTCTAGGTGACTGAATAGGTTTTGTTGGTGGTTTTCAGTTGTTCAGTTTTTCTTGCCAGTAAGATCTTTCAAGATAATCTGAAAAAGAAAACAACAGAGACACTCTTGTGTTGTTTCCAGCTGCAAAATAGAGCTTGAGAAGTGTCTGTTTTGGAGAAGCAATAGTGCCCTTCAGAGATTAAAGGGTCAATCTGTACCATATGGTTGCTGTCCTAGATCAGGCCTTCAACAGGTCTCTGACAGCAGAAGAGCTATCCATGGCAGAAACCAGCAGAAGTGGTAAGAGCAATACTCATCAGCTAGCAGAAGTTTGGGATTCTTTTGAGCAGAGATGGGGGGGTCCTGATGCCTGCTAAGTAAAATAAGCACAACCATGTCACTCGTCCCAACCCTGCCTGAGAAGAGCTGTATATATTTCGGCATTCTTCCTCTACAAATTCCTTTCAAGTGTACTCAGTATTCAGTAAGAGACTATGCACATCTGCTGTTCCATGAAGCAAGTTTAATTGCTGATGGAATTTTTTCCCACTAGCATTTCAACCCATCTGCATGTTGCGATTACTGAAGCCTAATTTTGTTTTTGTCTACTTCAACCTTTTCAAGTGATATTCATTAATCCCATCTATGGCATCTCTAACATGTGGGAAATCTGCCTAGAGTAATTACAAAGTATTTCCTCTGCACTTAGTTCTCATATAAGGGCATGGGAAGATAATGAAGGCTGATTGTAGTGTCATCATTCCATTGAGGAAATGAATGATGCTGTTCAAATAACAGCTGGCTTGTTACATAAAAGAAATGACAGATCAGAATAATAAAGGCAAACTCCCCTTTAACAGATCATTCTAATTTGAAAGTCTCAAATAATTGCCTGGAATCCTGGAAACACAGAAAATAGTACAAAAAAAGGCCCTTAAGTTTGCTCTCTGTATGGCTGTGTATATACATGTATATATATATTTACACACTTATACATACTTTGCTACAAACCTATAGTATTTCTCTTTTTATTATTTTTTTGCATATAAGATAGATATTTATGTATGTATGTATCTCAGTGAAACAGCAAGAAAGATCACCAAGAATAGTACTTCTTAATCTGGAATATCCATCCTGAAAAATAGATCACAGTTTTTGTTGTTGACTGACCTGAAGTGAGCATTTAGGAATGTGAATTATGTGTATTATAATTCAATTTAAGGTGCAATGGGAGTTTCATCATATAATAATAATTTGCACTACAGTGCCTTTATAAAAAAAATCTTGAGGACTTTAATCTCTAGTGTGTGTGTATATATATATGAAAAACAGTGGAGGTTTTTCTATTTTACATATATTTTAATATGAACTTATATAAACATCACATCATATATATATCTATTAAAAAAAAAAAAAAAAGAAAACCTCAGTTGCTAAATGGTCCATTTAGAAATGCCTGCTCCTCCACAGATAAAATTTGCACTGCTCACCTCGTACTCTGAGAAGCCAAAGGGTTGATTTCACTGTGTCTTTCTGTCCGAGGGTGTGTTCCTAGATAGTCTTTCAGACAGTCTAAACCCTACAGCTTGACTCCTTAAATAAGGGATAACATCATATGGCATTGTCAGACTACAACACCTGATTGCTAATTGGAGGTTGAAATAAAGACAGGCTAATAACAACCAAAATGTGATGTCTTTCAGGTCTATGAATTTCCTGAATGATCCAAGAAAACCATAATTCAGCGCAAGGTGTGACCTCAAATGATACAGAAGATAAAATCAAAGCTAATAAAAACATTAGGGTAAAATGAAGTGCTGGGATGAAGCCTTCGAGCAGCACCAGCTACATTACTAAACTAGATACAGGAGGCTTTGGAAAAATTTGTCACGTACTCCCATTTTACATTTTCAAGCTGCAGCAACTGACGTAAACTGGGCTCTTGGGATTCACAAATAAGATGGACCCCAAAAAAAGAATCACAGAATAATACCAGTTTCTAGTCCAACCTCCTGCTCCAAATAGCATCTGCTGGGACAAACTCCAAAGGTGGAGACCACAGAACCTGTCTGGGCAACATGTTCCACTGCCTGACTGTCCTAATAAAAGAAAACCCATTTTGTATTTATGCATTAATGCTTGCCAGTGGGGTAGCATAAGCTAAAATCAATGTTTAGAGCTTTAACAAAGAAACCCAAGTAGATCATAAAATCCTGTTAGACAGGGCAATAAAATACTTTAAATCGAGTGTATACAAAGTCTTCATGAAAGGCTAGCTTCAGGAAATGGCAGAACGAAAATGTAACTTGATTCAATTAGATTTTTATTATTATTCATAAACTAAGAAATAGGGATCTATATTGCCATAGCAACAAAATACCATCTGTTATTTCTATATACATTTGAAAATGTAGTGTTCTCACATGAAATTAAAACCAGAAGCCAGGAGCACAAAGAACATTGAAGTAGTGCATTTGTCACAGGAAACTGATAATTTTCTGACCAATTGGTTTTGTCTCCAAATTAAAATATTGTCAAAAGGGATATTTAACACTGAAGTTGATTTCTGAGAACTTTGAGTTGAGTTTGAGACTAAAAATTATCTCAGAGCCCATTTTTTCTCTAAGAACCACACATGTACCTTTGTAGAAATAATACATTTCCTGATAGGTCAGGGCATAACTCCTTTTAAAAAAAATGATTGTGTAGACAGAGGTGTAAGCTATGCTGCACAAGTGAACTGATACTCCCTCTTGAAAATGTAGCTTCTAAAGATGTTGTTAACCCCAGATTTAGTGAATAAATTTAGTGAAAGGCTTCTACTGAAAGTGATTTTACACAGCAGAGAGATATCTACATGCATTTAGAACTGGATTCAGCAATCCTGAGTTGCTAACCTCTGCACCTGCTGTAAGCCCTCCAACTTGAGTGTGTCTTATTACCAAACTAAACCCAACTACAAATTTAAGGTAGTAGAGTTTGGAGACAAAATCAGAGTGAAAGTAGTCCACACTCTTTTAGCTAGTGGACAGCATTTGCATTTAGAATTTCAGTATCCCATTTGAATTCAGACATCAGAAGAAACTGATTTTTTAATGATAACTCAAAATGTCTTTTTACTAACAGCACACTTCTTGCAGCTCTCATAAAAGTACCAAAGCAAAGAGACTGAATAAAAACCTCTTCTACTGCTTATTCTTTTAAAGTCTGGATCTTAAACTCCGCTGCTTGTGTTAGAAATCACATCAGACACTAAGAATTTGGGGCCTTTCAGAAAGGGATAAAAGAAGGTTATTTTAATTCAAAATTTTGCACCTGACCTGCTCTTATTGATGCCACTGGAAGTTTTCCAGACTTAAGTGTGGCATAACCTGTACAAAGGCACTATTCCAACCCTCTGTTCTGAGTGAATTTTCCCAGATGACTGGGGCTCTCATTTGATATATATTTTTCTTTTTCAGTAACCAGGATAGACCACTTGTTCTTTTCTCTGCTGATTGACAAGGCTAGAAATTTTATATTTTATCTTGAGCATCATATTAAAAATTCAGAATTTAGTTCTGTTAGTGAATAATTCTATGAAGACCAAGAGAATTAAGGAGATAGAAGGGACACATTTGATTTCTTGATAAATTTTTAAGTTTTTAACAATAAAAAAGACATTTCACTGCTATTTCAGGTCCAGCAATTAAAAATTCTCAGAACTTTTTTGAACTCATCCTCACCTCATTTTTCCGATTCTCAACTTTATATCCACGTTTCAGAACCTAGTGGTGAGCTTAGCATATAAAAGTAAAATATTTAGATAGTAATCAATGCCAAGTGGCCTTAAATTGAATGACACTGCTGATTTTGACTGATAAAATTACCAGCTGCTGTTGTCTCAGCAGCATGTTCCTATCAGTTACAGAGCAGCCAGTGGTTGCACGGTATTTCTGACTGACCAAGGAGATAAGTCTACCAAAACATTCCCTGTTTCAGCTGCTAGCAAACCCCCAAGGAATGCCTGACTGTCAGGGAAAAACAAATTCATGCTGTGTGCATTGCTAAATTGGTAATTGCTACCATTTCTGGCTGGAAAAGATGGGGTAGGGAGAGAAAAGAAAAGAGGATAAGCTCTTCTTTGAATTGCTTTCATTTAAATTAGACTCTTCCCAGCCCACAGCTCTATCAGAGTCTACATTTGAGGGTCACGGTTGTGATAGAAATCTATTATTAGACAAAGACTTTTGAAACTTTCAGTAAAATTACCTAAAAAGAATTAAGAAGACAGCTAAAGTGAAGCAGAAATAAGGTGCTCAATTCTTTTAGGTCAAAGAAATGTATTTACTAAACCAAAAACATAAATATGTCTGGTTGAGGTACCAAAGCAATGCAAACCTTAGATCCCAAATCCAATGCTCACTTTTCACTTTCTTCAAAAGACAAAGTGATTTATTACTTTCAACTTCCCTAGACACTTCTAGTTCTGCCTTTGGTTATTTCCTTTTCCATTTGTCCTAGTCTCAGCACCTTTTTCTTAATTCACATCTACATACTTAGTATAAAGCATAGACCCAATCTTGCCACAGTAAGCACAAGCTAGGACTGTCCCTGTCTGTTTTAAGACCTGGAAGCAAAATAGCCAAGGTCCAGCTTGAGCAATCTGGTTTCTAGTATCCTGGGTCCTTTTCAGTAGCACAACATTCACAAGGGGATGGGCAAACTCAGGGTAGCCTGCAGCCTGTCACAGCTCTCTGCCTGCAACAACAGCAATAAATGGCTTCAAATTACTACAGAAGGGAATTCCAGCATCTGCATGACTCAATGTGGGCATCTGTGCTAAGGAGACAATCTCCAGTCATGCACTCGGGGTTGACAGAGGCCAAGATTATCACCCTTGAGGTGGCAATGAGATGCCCTTGTGCTTACTTTTTTTATATTAGCTGGTTCAGGTGGCACCTGCTCAGATTCTGCTCCGTGTTGTATATCCCTTCACCCAATATAGGAAGCCTAGTCACAAATCCGGGGGAGGAATCCAGACCCTGAAACACTGGTGCAGCAGTATTTGTTTCTGCAGCTAGAGACTAACTAAATCTTCTGCATAACAGCTGAATCTGATAATACTCATCACAAGACTACTCAAGCCTTGATCTGCTGGAAATCTTTGAGTTTGTTACCAGCAGCTGTAAGGTTGGTCTTTCATTGAAATGTTAAAGCATCTCAGCCACTGAGGGAAGAAGGAGATCCTACTCGGGGAATTTCAGAATGCATTTGATCTTCTGAGAAAATAAGATTTAAATGTGATAAAGCCAAAAAGACAAATGAGAAAAGTATGAACTTCGAGCAATACCAAACCATCTCTTGAATACAGATAGATGTAGACTGGCATCCAGTCAGCATGACTTACAAACATAGAATGCCTATATACTGTTTATAGCAAAACAGCCTTCCAAAATAAGACCCTAATCTTCCTACAAAGTTATTGAAGACAGGGAGATAACTTGAAAGAGCTCCAAAGGATATCACATAACCCTGAATTTTAGCCCCTAAGCTAGATGGTCAGGGGCTTGTGGAGGACTCCCCTGCCCATCAGGGATCATCTCAATGTCAGACACTTAACACAGGAACACCAGATTCTTGCCTGGCATTTTTGTAGCAAATGACACTGTATTTTAAAGAGAGGCTTAGGAATATTCACCATGTGGCAAGAAGGGACTTTCTGAATTTTCTGTTATTGTAAGCAATCACATTGCATAATTCTCTTAAAAAATGTCAACTCCACCTTCTAACCAGTCCAATTTGGAAGCAGAACCTGCTTCTCTCATATTTTTTTTCTAAAAACCAAAGAACGAGGAGACAGGTAAGTGGATCACAGAGCAAAGAATGGGAAGGAATAGTAGCGGAAATTAAGAAAGGACAAGACCTCTCCCTTCTTTACCTCTTTCTTTCTTATTTAAGTTTGCTTTTTAGTCCTCCTGAAGATTACTCAGTATATTTCCTATTTTATCTGGCACTCTGAGTGTAGAGTTCATGAAATGTGAGCTCAAAACCAAGTGGCAACACACCTGTTTAGAGTGGAATAACTAAAAGATGGATCTTTACAGAATTAACAGCAAATGTCTAAAACGCGTATGAGGGATACACCGAGATAGAAAAGCTATTTTGTGTTATGGCAACTCCCCAGTTATGTACGTGTAGTGTATGTGAGGTGCTAGGAAGTAATAATGAGGGAACTACATTAAAACAGCGGGATTTAATCTTTAAAAATTGAAATGGGCAAATGGCAAATGGAACTTAAGGATAATTTCTTGATACACTTTTTCATTGACTAATTCTGTTTTCCATCCTCAGACAAAGACTATTAACAGCTTTCAAACTCCCAACCTGAAATGTAAATACTGGATGATTTCCCCAACCAAAAAAATGGATTGTAAATGTCAAACTAAGGCTGACTGTGTGCAATTCAAATGAAAGGATTCAAATTGTGGAATTCAACAGCTAAGCCCCTTTTAGGATCCAAACATCATGGTAACAGCTACCCAGTCCACAACGAACTACTTCATATTTCCACTGTGTTACTACACACAGTACAATAGTGTATACAAGAATCCCATCCAAATGCACAGCTTCACCTCAGAATCCGTCTAGATAAGCTGTCTGCTACACTGATCTGCATTCCTTGGAAAAGATCTTGATCTGTGAAAGGGGAGCAGTGGGTCTGCAACTGTCCCTATGCACGTATTCCTTCTCACATGATAAGTGAACATAGGCAAGCTGTGCAGCTATTCATTTCCCTCTTCAGCCTGGGCTAAGAAGTGGAGAAGGTGTTAGCTGAACGTTGAACACCATGAAGTTGTCTCCTACTTAAGTTAGTACATTCATATGGGAAGTTACATGGTGCCATAATAGAGGTTGGGAATAGGAATAACTTAGTGGTCTGTTGATGCAGCCCTGAAGAATAGCATAGCATAGCATAGCATAGCATAGCATAGAATAGAATAGAATAGAATAGAATAGAATAGAATAGAATAGAATAGAATAGAATAGAATAGAATAGAATAGAATAGAATAGAATAGAATAGAATAGAATAGAATAGAATAGAATAGAATAGAATAATTTCAGTTGCACGGGACCTAGGGCAACCATCTAGCCCAAGTACCTGTCTGATTCAGGGCTGACCAAAAGTTAAAGCATGGTATTAAGGGAATTGTCGAAATGTCTCTTAAACACTGACAGGCATGGGGCATGGACCACCTCTCCAGAAAGCCTGTGTTTGACCACCCTTCAGAGTTCCTAACATCAAGCCTGAACCTCCCCTGATGCAGCTGTGAACCATTCCCACAGTTAATGTCTTGGCTTATTTCCTTTGCAGTTTCAAAGGCGGAGTATGTTCTGCTAAACTTCATCTAGGTTTTTTTGCATGGAGTTTTTGAGCTTCCCACATGTCTGCATACCTACTCTTTATACACAAGCATATAGAAACACCTACAAGGTACCAAGTATATACTTAGATCTTTGAGTGGATTATGCAATTTTAATATGTGTCAGATATATGAAAGCAAAGGGTTTAAACAGAGTACTAACTTAAATAGAAAAGAAAGAATCAGGCAGAAAGAGTTCTAGAGATTTAGCATATTGTTAGTAACAGGTCTTTTCTTTCTACTAATTTTGAAATTAAAAAAAAAAAAGAAGGATCAAATGAAATTTTCACGTAAGATGTCCTTCCAAACAAATAATGAGCAAGCCTTTTGGACAGTGCTGGACAATGATTCTCTATTTTCTCCATTTGCTGTTTTTAGCATTTGAAATTTGCCAGTGAAAGTAGCACTTTGAGGAATTTCTCACAAAAACCATCAGAAATTAAAAAATGCAAATGTAATTAAAGGGTGCATAAATATCAAGTATAAAGAGGGAAAGAGCTACAATTATTATATTTTCCTTCACCCATTTATTATGTCATCAAAGATAATTTCTGTTTACTTTCTTCCCTTCTGTGAAACACTGGAAAATGGAGCTTCTTGCTTGCATCTAATATATTTCACATATGAGCCATTACTGTGATGTTTCTACCGCACTTTAGAATGGTTTAGAAGAAGCTGATTTATTTTTCTGATACATAAGAATTCCCCAAGAGAGGTGCAATTATATTGCTGAGGGTCAGTCATTGCTCCCTCTATCCAGGTATTTGGAAGTTCAAACGATTCAAAAGACAGACATACTTATGCTATGTTTGGGGCATAATCAGTTAGGCAAAGAGTCACAAAACCAGATTTTAAACAACTTTCCATCCCTATTTGTATTTAACAGAGTTAAATGTGCTTTGTATAAAACAGAGTTAGCAGATTTATGTCGGAGAACCTCAGTGTATGTCAAGCGTCGTTGATCTTGCACCCTATGTTCAAAGTCAATTTTAAAAAATCGTTTTGTTCAAACTGCTGACTGACTATACAGTCTAAACATTTGTCTTAAAAGGTTACATTAGATACCCACTCAGAAAGTCTTGCAGAGTCTTAGCTATGAAGTTTAACAGGAGGCATGGTTTCCAAGTAGTAGGAGATGCATTAATATGTTACTACCTACAGAGTGAGACAGAGATATGTCTTGTGTGAGTCAGGTCTAAAATAAATCATGGCAACCAAAAAACTCTGTGATGTGAGCAGTGCTGGAGAAGTACTGGATACGGATTTTTATTGGGTGCTCATTTTTTTGCCATTATTTTTTTGTAGTTACTGTTTCATTTGGAAAAAATCTAATTTGATTTTAAAGTGGTAGAGCACATTTTCTTGAAACTATATAAGATTGTTAAAGAATCTATGTTTCTGTATCCCTGTAATACTTGCTATACAAGTATCTCAATGCACCCACAACATTTTTACAATCAGATCCCTTCAAAATCAACCACATGTTTCAGCATAATCTAGATAAAAATGACACTCACTGATTTCTAAAATTTATTCCATACGAGTAATAAAACCAGAATTTATTCCATTCTAGTAGCAAAACTAAAGAAATCAAGATTTTCTTGATGCAAAGATGCAGATAGAAAGTCAATGTGCTGAATCAGACAAAAATGAGACAAAACAAGCCAGTGTGTAACTGAGCATAAAAGTTTTACTTTGCTACAGTATCTGACAACATAATCACACTGACACCAATTCCTAAAGTCTGCACGTTTCTGGGCATTAACACTAGGTTCATTTTCTCTCCAAAATAGTTAATAATATGTTCCTATTTGTACTTTGGTTTAAGCCATGTAGGTCCTGTTCTCGAAACACTCCAAAACAGAAAAATAATTTATTCAGATTCTTCTTTCTCTTCATTATCTCAGAAAATTTCATAAAGCTTCATATTAAAGTTACTGCCTAAAGGCTATCATGTTGCTTATCCACCCCCCAAAAAAATCTCATGTCCTCAGCTAAAAATCTTATTAAACATAGTGAATAAATCCCTTTATGAAATACGGAGATATTTTTCACAAAAAAAAAATCTTACCTCATGGTGCCAAATAATATGTATGTGTTACTTTGCAATTTCCTTTTTCATACAATCACAGAAGAATGTATGTCAGAAGAAACCCCTGAAGACCATCTAGTCCAAAATTGGACACAGCTCCAGAAGTGGTCTGACAAGTGCCAGGCAGAGGGGAATAATCACTTTCTTAGACACACTGCTTATGTTCTTGCTGGCATAGCACAGCATGGCTAGCTGTTATTGTCATAAAGGCATGGTGCTGACTCACATTCATTTTGCTTTCCACAAGGACCTCAGGTCCCTCTCAGCAAAGATGTGACCTAACCAGTCAGTTCCCAGCCTGCACTGCTCAATGAAGATTTTCTACTCCAGATCCAGGACTTTGCATCCATCTTTAATAAACTTCTTTAGGTCCTTGCAAGCCCATTCGTCCAGCTTGTCAAGGCTCCTCCAAATGGTGGATGTTCTCACCAGCCATTCACCCCAATTTTGTGTCATCCATTAATTTGTTGAGGGTACATTCCTTCCCACAGTCCAGACTGGTAATGAAGACATTACATATCTACCGCATATCTATCCCAGCTAAATCTATATTTCACTGGCTACCAGTTAGACTTTCAACTATTGACCAGTAACTGTTCGAGCCCAATGGTCTAGTTAGTTTTTCCGCAGCTTGAAGTCTAGCCCGTTCACCCCACAGTCTATAATTTGGCTACAAGGATGCTGTGTGAGACCATTTCAAAGGTCTTGGAAAGCCAAGGTAAATTACGTGCTCTGGTCTCCCCGTGCCCACATAGTCAGTCATTTTATCACAGAAAGCAACTACACTGATCAGACATTATTTGTACTAGGAAAATTGATGTCGGCTGCTACCAGTCACCTTCTTGTTCTTCATTTGCTTGGAAATAGCTTCCATGAAGACAGTCCCCATAACTGTCATAGGAACTGAGGTAAGACTGACCCTCCTGTAGTTACCTAGACCCTCCTTCTTGTTCTATTCCTGAAGGTGGACAGTCTCCTGATTGCCAAACCCTTTGAAAAAAACATTACAGAGAGTCCTCAGTAATAATGACAACACCTGAGATTCATCCTGTTCAGTTCCACTGGCTTGTCTATTTTCAGTTTGCTCTAGCTTATTCCTCCTCCACTGCAGGTAGCACTTTTCTCTGCCTCACTGTGCTACTAGGCACAGAGAGCTGAGATTGACAGTCTTAAGACTAAGAATTACTTGTCAGAACAGAGAAAGGCAAAGAAGATATTGAGTACCTCCACTTTTTCCATGTCATTCATCATTAAGCTACATGCCCCTTTCAGTAGCAGGCCTCAGTTTCCATGGATATCTTTTGCTGCCAAAGTACTAATAGGTTCTTTCTATTTGTGCTTCATATTCCTCACTAGTTTCAGCTGCAGCTGAGATTTTGATTGATTTGATTGGATATTAGGAAAAACTTATTTACTGAAAGAGTGGTCAGGCATTGGAAGAGGCTGTTCAGAGAGGTGGTAGAGTCGCCACCCCTGGAGGTATTAAAAGAAGTGTAGACGTGGCACTTTGGGACATGGTTTAGGAAGCATGGTGGTGTTGGGTTGACAGTTGGACATGATGATCTTAGAGGTGTTTTCCAACCTTAATGATTCTGTGATTTGACTTCCCTCATGTCATCCTTGCCTGCCTGGTCGGCTCAGTCAGGAGGTGCCTTTTCAGTCAAGATAGGTTTCTGAGTTTTCTGATCAGCCGTCTGCACATCAGGGTGGACTGCTCTTGCACTCTGGGGAGGTAGATCCTGAAGATCAACTAGCAATCTTTGGCCCTTTTAAACCTCATGGCAGCCTCCTATGACTATCAGTTCCCTGAGCAAGCTTTCCTGAAGTTCATTATCTTGAAATTCATCGTCATTATTCTGATAGCTGCTTTCCTTCCTTTCCTTGGGTTCTTCAGCTCTGTCATCTCATGATCACTGCAGCAAAGGCTACCACTGGCTATGACATCCCCTCAAGCAGATTCAGCAAAGAACCCCTCTGTCAGTCCATCCAGAAATCCTGTCACAAAATTCTCTCTAGAATCACAGAATCACAGAATCCCAGATAGGAAGGGACCTCAGGGATCATCCAGTCCAACCTTTCTGGGAAGAGCACAGTCTAGACAAGATGACCCAGCACCCTGTCCAGACGACTCTTGAAAGTGTCCAATGTGGCCGAGTCAACCACTTCCCTGGGGAGATTATTCCAATGGTTGACTGTCCTCACTGTGAAAAATTTCCCTCTGGTGTCCAATTGGAATCTCCCTAAGAGCAACTTGTGTCCATTCCCCCTTGTCCTCTCCATGGGACTCCTTGTAAAAAGGGAGTCTCCATCTTCTTTGTAGCCACCCCTTAAATACTGGTACATGGTGATGAGCTCTCTTGACTTGTTTCTAGCACTCATCCCTCCTCCCAACAACAGACAACTCAGAAGGAATAGGTTTACAAAACTTCATTCACCTCTGGTTTTTCTAATTCAAACACATCTGAAGTTGCCTGTAGTAATTTTTAAGCTACAGAATCTAACATGGAGTATCAGATTTCCTCACTGAATTCTTTAGCTTGCATGTTTACATGTAATGTCTGTTTGGGAGGTATGGTTCAGCTAAATCAAAAATAACATTTGATGCAGTAATTCCTGGAAGTGAAAGTCTGCATTACATGTGTTTAATGAGAAATCAAATGAGATGAGTAGAATGATACCTTGCAGCCTTAGAAGTCAATTACTTGGAGGACATGGATAAATGATTTAGTTAAAATACAAACCATTTCAGCCTTCCAGCAGTATTCAAGCCCAAACTCAAGTGAAATCAAAAAACATTCTTTCTTTTCTTTAATATCAGCACTGCTTTATTCTTGCCAAAATCTAAAGAAAAACTATCAATTGTTTATGAAAATGTTGAGTTTGTCTTGCATATTTCCAGTGCTAATGAAGGCAGTCAGAAACCTGAGAAAAAGACTCTCAAGTGTTCTCACACAATCCTCTGCATTGTTGAGTGCTTGTCGTAACTCAGTTATAGATTTAAATAGAGCCAAAGGTAAATAACTGTAGTTCTCCTACTAGCATTATCCAACGTGACACATTCCCAGTTAAGCTAGGTGGCTACAGCACTGTGGTCATATAGATCTCACTACAAGACACCAACTTACCTGTACTGCCAATTTGCATCTATAGACATTTTATTGATTCAACGTTTGGCATTTCACTCATGCTCTTAACTTATAGCTCACACAGAACTTTGCAGATTCACCTTTGATCAAAGTATAAAGGCCATTCCCATTTCCATTTCTCCTTGTTGTGTGCTTTCATGAAAGTTCCTTTTTTGTCGTTTCAGAAAAGAAGCTTAGTGCATGGTAGATTATCCCGTTGCTAAATTTATGGGCTTTGGTCTTAGCCAATGTGAAACTGAAATTTAATCTCAGCTGCAGCATTCCTTGTCTAACAACACAGTCAGAGATGTGCTGTTTTAATATTCTGTTGATACCAGAAAAATGAGAACAATGACCTTTGTGTTAATTAGTTAGCCCAGAGGAGATACTAAAATGGAAACTATGGAACTCAGCAGGGCACCAGGTTACATATTCTACCCATATCTTATGTTAATTATGGGCTCAAATAGAGGTTGCTGTACATGCTCATAGCCTTCTAACTCCTTTATTTTATTTGGGGCAAGCATATATTTCCTCTTTATTTTTTTTAATTCAGGTGAACTAGAGCATTAGAAACTGATCTGTGATCAACTGATCTGAAACTGTGGATTGTGTACATGGTGCTGAGTGATTCACTATGCTATTTTCTTCTTTCTCAAGATACTCTCATGACACATTATGTTTTGATTTTTTTGATAATATAAAGAGTTAAGCCATTACACATGTCATTACAATAAAAAACCTTCTCATAAACATGCAGATTGGATCTTTTTAACATGCAAATTGTGCCTTTTCAGATACCTCAGCAGTGTATCTAACTGAACTATAACAATAAAACTGGAGCACACTTCTAAATAAGTACAGTTGTCAGATTCTTGACACTCAGCCCCTACCCTTAGAATAAGAATGCCCAGTCTAAATTATATTCTTGGCCAAGTCACCTGTTCCTTACGCCCCTTCAGAGGTGACAGTTTTGCTCTGAGAATATATTCTCTTCAAGTTATTACTTCAAATGTTATTTGGCAGTGAAGCTAACAGAGAGATTGTCAGGTAAGACTGATGCTGTCAGCCTGAAAGCACAGTCACACAGCCAGTACTGCACAGATACAGAGTTGAAACTTCATGAGCTTCCACTGCAACAGGACCTGTCAATCTGTCACATGTCACCTGTTCTGATTAAAGATTTGGGGGGCAGGTGTCTGTAAATGCAGCAAAGGTGTCCTAGAAGGTAATGGGCAAAAATCAAAAACCTGACTGATATGTCCATCACAGAATGGTCCAGGGCAACAAAGTTCATTTAAAAGCTTGTTTATCTGCATGTTTTCATTAATCTTTTGCAGGTAGATTTTTGGTGGAAGTTGCCCAAAAGGTCTCTTTTGACTCCCTGTTTCCTCAGAAAATACATATAATGTATGTCGTCAATACAGACACTTCAGGTCCTTCATCTGCCACCTTTGTTTAAGAAAAAAAATTAGGCTGGAAAAACAAAAAAAACTTCACCTTATTAAAATGTGGAAAAATGTATTTTCTGCTCTCTTTCTCAGTTTTCAGAAATTTGCCTGCAGCAGGACTACATTTTATCTCCTTTCCAAAAGAGGTCTTCTACTCATAGTCTTGGAGAGGGCCCTTGAATGAAAATAATCCCTAGAAACTTTGGCTCTAAATCACAGAGCTCTCTGGATGACTTGCAATAAATAGTGGGAAGATCAAAGGAGGATTAGAGGCTGGCTGTGAAGAACATGAGCAGGAATGACAAATGGAAAGGCACTAGTGTTAACCTAGTTATGTTCCCACTGTGAAAATAATAAAGGAAAAAACCCCTTCAGCTTATTCAGAGTTGTTGGATTCATTGCCTAATAGAAGAGTTCCTCGTATTCCTGTGTTGCTATTGTCCTGTTGTCCTATACACACGATAGGCAGAGACTCCTGCAGAGCATTTCATGCTCATGGATGAGTAGATTATATGTCCTAAACTCAAAGAATAGGCAGCAGGAATTTTAAATGTTCTGTTGAATATGTTAACATCTTAAGATTTAGAAAGATACACACATAAATGAAAGTACCTTTTCCAGACCTTCTCCATAATTATTATTTCTCTTCTTGACTTTTCCTCTTTCTTCATTATGCAGCTGGGTTTGTTCCAGCTTCCTCTAAGGCACATTTTGCCAAGGTGAAATAATAAACAGCAGCTTTGTTCTTTAGATTAATGAACACTGACTAACATTTTCCCTTCTTTTCTTGTCTGCAGAATTAGATAAATGCCTATTTTAAGCTCATCTCTATCTTTTCATTTACAGTTTCACAGTTGTGTGCTTCAGGACTTGATTCACAATAAAATGAATCTGAGGTTATATCTGACTACTATGAGATGCACTGTCACACCTTGTTATTAAATCTAGGTGTTTAACACATTATATTTCATCCCCTGACTTAGTAGTTCATAGTGATAGTTTCCTCCTATGTATGGCCAAATTATGTACCGTGACCCTTTCTGCTCACAATAGGGTACCAGGGTCTGATAGATTATGTTTGCGGGCAGTCTAGGACTTGTGACTAGGGTAATCATAAAATAATAAGTCTCATCAGCTGAAGCTCTCACATAGCCCACACAATCAGGTTTCCCTTCTGTGGAAAGTGGAGCGCAGGGAAGAGGAAAAGAGGGGGAGAAAAAGAGTGAGGAGCTGTGATCAGGGCAGAAACCCACAACTGGGAACTGCGAAGCTCCCCAGGCTGCCTAATGTAGACAAAATTCTCACAAGGCCTAATGTAAGCATATACAATACCTGACCAAGCACCCTTCTATGGGATTATATTGTACTTCCAACATCAACTTTCATTTGAGGATCCCAAAATCTGTTACCAAGGTAGTCTTTGTACCTCTCCTCCTTAGCAAAATGGGAAGCTGGGGCACAACAGAGTTAAGCAATTCCTAATCATTGAACCACTTATCTTTACTGGCAAGGTCAAAGATAGTAGACTAGTGGGATAGCTGAGACTGGAAAGTAATAATGAAATGATGAGTTCACAGAAATTAATCATAATTTTCCCTTTGACTTCAGTAACTGAGAAAAAAGTCAGGATTTCAGCTCAAATTTTTGACTGACCTACTGCTGATTTACATCATGATGGAGCCTCATTCCTCTGATGGGGGCTGAGAGATGTCCTCCAAAACATTTTCTTTCATGATGACATCAAAGAACAGAGGAAAGAAGGAAATGAGAAACAAAAAGGTGCTCAAATGCTGTTTGAAATATATTGATTTATGCCAAGAAATACTGCTGAAGCTCATCCAAACCTTAGCCATTTCAGTGTACATAGGCCTTGCAACTCATAAAATGCAGTTGCTAGGAAATGTGAATTTTACCTGATGTCAGTAAGACTATGTAGGTGGATAAGGACTGTCAAATGCAGTTAAGCTAGATTCTGTAATAATAAGACCTGAAAATCAACCAAACTGAGTATTACCAGAGACCCGTCCAACTCAACAATCTTGAGTCTGTCTTGAAAAGTGGCTTGTAACTGATGCTTGGGAAAATGGGGACGCATAGGGTAAAGGTTCCCCTGATACCCCTGTGACTGTACACTCAAATCCTGATTAGATTTTGGCTAAGCCAGATTGTGCTAAAGCTTGATGTATGCTGGGAGCAGAGCCATTAGGTTAAAGCGAGAGCACGGGGTAGGCAGGACAGCTGGCCAGGAAGAGCTAAAGGGTTATTATGCAGCCATGATCACCTGCAAATTGCTGTCTCTGGCAGCCATGTTCTTTTGCCTGGCAGTTTCCTCAGAATCCACTAACTTCTGGAAATGGTATAGACTAAACCTCCAAGCTGGAGCATATAAAACTTCATCTTACCCAAAAAAGCTTTTCAAGTGGATCCAGCAACAGCTGGACTGCTGAGGCTTTTGTGCTTCCCGTTGTGATACAGGGGACACCTGCACCATGATGGAGGAGGAGAGATGCGCACTCTCACTGTTGGCTAGGTAGCTAATCCTTTTCTTTCGCTCATAGATGCACGATATTAAGAGTTACGGGTTATATGTTACGAAATCTTATGACTTGACTGGTGAATAAGTGAATTAACATGACAGACTAGTCTGGGCAATAGAGGATTGAGCCCATTTGTCCTGGTTTTTTATTATATTTCTTAATGAGCTTGTGAAATAAAATTTAAGTCACAGAGTACGTTTTACAGAGTATGTTGCCCTGTAAATTTGAGAGATCCGAACAAACCTTGACATACCTCCCATTCAGCTTTCAGAGTGCACTTCTGTCATGGTTTAACCCCAGCCAGCAACTAAGGACCACACAGCTGCTTGCTCACTTCCCCCCACCCCTGGTGGGACGAGGGAGAGAATCGGAGCAGTAAAAGTGAGAAAACTCATGGGTTGAGAAAATAACAGTTTAATAATTGAGATAAAGTAAAATAGTAGCAGTAGTAATAATACACAAATAATACACAAAGCAAATGATGCACGATACAATTGCTCACCACCTGCTGACCAATGCCCAGCCTGTCCCTGAGCAGCAATAGCTGCCCCCCCAGCCAGCTCCCCCAGCCAAGCATGATGTCATATGGTGTGGAATATCCCTTTGGCCAGTTTGCATCAGCTGACCTGGCTGTGCCCCTTCCCAACTTGTCATGAACCTGGGAGAGCATGGGAAGCTGAAAAGTCCTTTACTAGTCCTTACCTAGCAACAACTAAAACATCAGTGAGTTATCAACATTATTCACATACTAAATCCAAAACACTGCACTGTACCAGCTACTCGGAAGAAAATTAACTTTACCCCAGCCAAAACCAGGACAACTTCCTACACCAGAGATTGCATCCAGATAATTGTCTTTAACAGATGCCAAAGGATGTGAACCCATTTTGTCCTCCACAGTATCCTGTGACAATGAATTACACAGTTTAATTATTTATAATGTGAAAAATATCTCTCTGGAGAGAAAGCAATAGTTTAAGTGAACTGTAAGGCAGCTTGCTCAGTCAGACATGCTGTGGATCGTGTTGCAATGCCAGGGCCATGGTAAATACCCCAGACAGACATACCAAGAGCAAAGGATATACATTAGCAATGATCTAGTTCCACATTCTTGCTATTAGTAGCTCACTGAAGTGTGATGGGAACCACATCTTGTATATCCCAAAAGGACCTACGCCACAAGGAGGAACAGGCAGAGAAATCTCAGGAAGAGGTCTCAGCCCACAACTGTGGTTATGACATTAAAATTGACAGTGATTTCAAGCATGCTGTTCAGCAAATTGTTCCACTAGGCAGCTCAAGAAAATTACCTGAGGATCTCTTCAGTTTTGCAAACAAAAACATGACCTGGTAGAGTAACAACAAATGCTGCCTGTTTTCTTTGTTACAGGTTGAGAGAAATTATTAAGGCTTGAAGTAGAGGCATTTCCTGGTAGATGGTCCAGAAAATGAAAAGTGACAGAGAATTTTGACTTCTTCATGTGCTGGCAGCCATATAAAAGATTTATAAAGGAACAAAAGGTATTTTGATCTCTTTACTGTCCCTCATACAGTAGAGGGGGCACTCTTAGGAGACAATAGTATTAGGAGGCTATCAAATAGAGAAAAAATGTTCAAAAGAAGGTAAGTAAAAAATCAAATATTTCTTCACTTCACTTTTCAATTCTTGCTACAATTAGATAACTACATGACTCCAATATTCAGAATCTTACCAATCTTGTCCTTGAGACGTTGTAAGATGCATAAAAATTCTATATACTCTTGCTGAGAAAAAAAAATCATGCTAAAACAAACTGCAACTTTGGAAAGGGCAGGTAAGCAAATTTGTGGTTGCCAATTGAATTAAGATCACACCAGGAACTTAAAAAGGATTGTCCTGATCTTTCCATGTGTCTGGGAGGTGATGTTTGCTACTTTGTCAGAGAACCAGAATTTAAGTCAGTCAGTCAAGTTTACTGGTATGACAAGTTTTGCAGGTTGACTCTGTACATTTTATTCACTTGTGTTTGTCATCGGGATTTTAAAACCTCAGGGCTTCTGTGTATTATCACATCAGATGGATGACCTAATCTAATAGCTTCCTACTACGAGGTGGGCTGCCCCAAAAAGAAGGGGTTGAGGGGATGGGAGGGAGGTCAGCTCTTGCTCCTGCTCCTGTCTTTCCCCTGTCAGACTGCCAAGCACACCCCTCTGGCTATGTTGCGTTGTACTGCTGTGATCATCTGGACAGAATCTGCAGCAGAATCTTTGCAGTTGCAACCCAAACGATTTGGACACAGGCAAAAAGGAAAAGGAAAACAAGAGGAGCAAGGCAAGTAGCTGTCTTGGCATTGCAGTTTAAATTTTTGTACTTTGGTCCCAAGTTTTGTTTTAGTAATTAGTGTCTTTCCTTGCCATGAGCAGGTGTGACTGCTCTGAAGTCTCCAAACCTTTGTATATCTGAGACTGGTCAGAGCTTGTTTAATCAGTTGTAGTTCCTTAGTTGTTAGTAAGGAGACAGGAGGCCATAGCAATGTCAAAAGGATTTATTGAAATACACCGAAAGAGCAAACAATCTATTCAAGCCAATAAAATGTCACCATATGACCCACAACTAGCAAGCAGAGATTTACATTTAAATTGATACTTCATTTAAACTGATACTTAATTTTTGTAATAACAAAATATTCAACCCCCATCAACTCCAATCCCAAACATTCCACAAGGGCAAAATAATCCATGTAGATTAAGACCTTCCCTCACATTCCTGCCATATTTTAAAACACAGGCACAAGCTTTCAAATGCCTGTGGCAGAGTTGTGCAACTCACTCAAACAAAAAAAACTACTAGGCTGCAGAAGCCACAGCAATGTCTCATGTACATGAACTGATTTTACCACTTGGGTGTCCTGACACATTTTTTTTTAAAAAAAAAAGTTAAAAAGATGCAAAAATTGTTATGATGCTGTAAAAATTTCTAGAAAGCTGCTCTGATCGCCTTAATTTGTCTGGCAGCAGGCAGTGAGGAGAAATTTGTAGGACCTATAATAAGTTCGCCCAGACACACTCACAGAACAAATGAATCCCTGTGAGTGCTTGGGGGAAGTGGCACGTTGCTGCACAGCTGTATCCAGCACACGGTCTGTTATCAGAAGCCATGCCGGGTGAGATGTTAAAATCATACTTCTTTGTCTGATGAAGCTTATCCTGTATTCAGGTAACCTCTGCCCACCTCAATATCTAATGGAACTTTTGACACAAATGGCGTAGGTTTCTACTAGTTAAGAGCTTAGCTCCTGTGATCATTACATTCAGGCTGGGAATACGACATGTTAAGTCTTGCAAGATTTCAGCTTGGGCTTGCAGTTATCACTCAAGTCAGACTCCAAAACTTAAAGCAGGTTTCTCATTTGGCATTGCAGAGCTTTCCCTTTGCACGAAATCCCACTTGCCTACAATTCCTGCATACAACCAGGCACATTTTCTTTTGTCTGTTGTGAATGACATGTACATACCGCTGGTTTATGCATGCTTGGCAGTTCTCTGCATCCTTGTATATGAGATGGTGGTTGTCCTTGCTGGCAACCTGACTGCAATCCTAATGCCAAAAAGGAAGACCCTGATGGCAGACATCGTCCTTCCGAGGGGCAGGAAGTTTGTTCTGGGAAGTAAAAGTTACATCTCAGTGAAAAATGAAGCTAAAGAACAGGAAACAGCAAAACATGAGTAGCCCCATCCTAAATAAAAATAGGGTCTCTGTCAGAATCCACTAGAAAAAAGGGAGCTACCAAAGATTTTCATTAAAGGAACATAAAATAGCAGTGGGCAATGGAAAAGCAGAATCTGTCAGAGAAGTGGTATTGCTATTAACACCAGATCTGAGATTTCTGAACAAATAAACCTGGCCTCACTTCAAGACTTAGTGCTCTTGAGAGAACATGGTGCCCAGCAACATTGTTTTCAATATTTTACAAATGGGGTAGAGTTCTAAAAAAATGAACAACTGCTTTTTGAACCTGAGCAAACAGAGATGAGAGCCAAATTTGGAATAGCTGCTCCTAAAAATGACTTTACAAGCACTTATACTTCCCACTTTATAAAAATTCCTGATTCTACTTGAAGTTTTTTAGCATCCAATTTTCTAGTGCTTACTGGAAATCTATGAGAGTCATTCTGCAAGGACAGATAGTGGCCTCTTACACAAATGCCTTTAACTCTTTTCTGCAGCTAGGGATTTTTAAATCTAAACTTTGACCCCAATGAGTCATTTCTATCATAAAGCAAATTATTGCCTCCTTCAGAGAAAAAAAAAAAAAAGAGGGAAAGAATAAATCAGAAGTATTATAGCATGTAGGAAGCATCACTGCCTTCCTTGTACAGCTGGCCTGAAGCCTCGGGGAGGTCATTTCAGGGAGATCAAAGCACTTGGGACTTATAAGTAGTATTCAGAGGAGGAATCAGATGAGTGAGCCAGCTGCCTTTGAAAAAGGATACACCAGCATGTCTAAGCACAAACTCCACATTTCAAGAAGCAAAAACATATCAGTAAGGTGGCAAATAACAGTTCTCCAAACAAACAGCTTTGGCAAACCACTGAAGTGAGGTATATCCATTTAAACAGCTAGTTTTTTGACACTGGCTATGAGGTACGCCCCTAAAGTAGGGTGCCAGAACTGATAGCTCTTGACTTTTAGGGCATTTTCACTCAGGTGCAAATATTTTCTGTTCTCAACACAAATACACCACCTCACACTAACATACTGCTTCATTCTTCTTATAGCTGTAAACCGGGGTAAGATTTATTTAAAGAAATAACTACAGTATTTGATTGCAATTGTCTCTCAGGCTTTTAGAGAGAGGACCAAAAATTCACCGTCTTTAAGGACAGCAGGCTAGATCAGTTCTAAGGTACTACTCTGAGCTATGGGAGATGTGGCTTAATTTATATCCTCTGTTTACACTTCCTGGGTGAGGTGCAGCAAATCTTTCAAATGTATGGTATCAAGAATCTTCACTACTGAAGTGGTAATTAAAGCCATCCCATCTTCCATGGGAGCACGACGACAAGAGAAATAGAGGTTGTAGTACCTTGGATACCATCATAAACACTTTGCAAGAATTTAATGCTACACAACCTAACAGGCATTTGGAACTGCTCTGTGTTCACTGAGCCAAGTGAGTGTTTGATTTTAGTTTTGCCACCAAAAAGATATGGTGTTGTCAAAGGCAGAGCAGAGCACAGGCCTCTTCAGGCAGCAGTAAAACAATCCCCCAATCCTAATATTTTTCTTCAAAAAAATATCCAGAAACAAAAAGGAAAGATCATTTTTCAGGTAGCTTAGCTATAACTAGTTGAAGAGCTAAAGACTACGGAGATGTGTTGGTAAAACTACATTACATAGCATTATATAAGATTGCAACTACCTTTCATTAATACAGGGGATGTATTTTTAGGTAGCATGATTCACTGCATAACTATGACAACACACTTCAAACATCTGAAAATAAATTGATATTCCTATAAACTGCTTCAAAGCAAAAAAAGGGCAGAATTCAGGCTTTTCAGAGCGGACATTACAACTCAGCAGGGCCCAAGCTGATTTGCAGAATTTGGAACAACTCTCCCTGCCTTAAGACACCCCATGGGTGTCTGTATTTAGTCCCCATTCCTAGCTGCTGGTCTCAAAACAAATGCCAAATATCCATAGCCTATTTATGATCTGTAGCTAAAAATCACATGAAAAAAAATTACAGCATTTATGGTTCATCTAAAGTATAATCACTTCTGCTTATTAGGAAGGGACATGTTTTTGTCTATTTTCATGAAAACAAAATAATATCTGCCAGGGTTGCTGACTCTAGCTGACAAGGCCAACAACTAAACCAAGATCTGTTGCCTCACTAAATATATAAAACCACAGAGGAGAAAGATTAAGACAGTCCGGTTTTTATCAGTGAAGGAGAGCACCTATTCTGCCAGAATTTCACTTCTCTTACCTTACAAAAATCACTCCTTTTGTTTGTTATGCTGTACACCTGAGTACAGCAGCATGTGCTCCTGGGCCTCACGTTCTTGAAAACAGGCCGCTTGGGTCATCAGAAATGTGATAGAGACATGAAAAAAGCTACAGGGACAGCAAATGTCACTTAATCCTGCAAATTCACCATGCACCCCACTAGAAGTATGAAGCCAACTGAGCAGCTCTGGACTGGGCTTCTTGACTAAGCCATCACCCCAGGGGGGACAACAGAATTTTCTATGCCCTTGAAAAGAGGGTGCTTTGCTCCTTTCTGTTTCCATCTGACATTGCTCAAGACAAAAATTGGGTCATTTGCCAGTGTGCCGCCATACCGTAAAACTCCCATACTTTGGACCTCTGTTATGACAGTTTGTCACTTCTTCTTGAGCAAATTATAAAAATATTATTATGATAGTGCTATATAAATAAAAATAGACTATTTTGGAAAAGATTTTAAGGAAAGTAGAAAAGCACTGGTTAGAGTCAAACAAAACTTCACCTGTCCAAATTTAATAATCTAGGTGAGTTAAAATTACATACCCAAACTTAGGCTTGTAACTCTAGATTCACTTTGTAGTCAATGAGTGATAGTGAATAACAAGTGATTTCAAAGACAATTCAGCTCATCGTAAAATGAGAGTTTAATGAGAATATTCCTCTGGAGGTGTCTATATCTCTGAAATGACAGTATAGTCTAGGATGACTAACTTAGAATTGTGTGTCTAATTTTTAGACTCTTACATTTTCACAGATGGATCCCACCATGAGTATGCTAATGTAAGGCATCTATGACAAGCACTATTAAGAAAGCAACTTGGATAAAAAGAATTTTAAAGAAGTTAAATGATACTGCAGTTCCCATTACAGCAATGCTTTTCTCCAGCAATCATTTCACAACCCGTCATAAATATTTCTTAGTGATATCTCCTGAAACGAAGTGCACATGCACCTGGCACCACCAGCTGAGCTGTACAGCCCATAATCTTTCATGTGAAATGTCATAAACATCAGATACAACATCTTTACAGTACTTTTTAGCATGCTATTAAGTCATAAAGAGCCTATGATACAATGTGAAAAAGATTGTGTGTTGATGACAACAGCTTTTATCTCCCTGGCGCTCAAGCATCTTGATTTTAGACATTCATAAATAAATCCCAAAGAACACACTAAAGAAAAGACAAAAGGAAAGTGAGTAGTATATTAAATTGTCTGTAAAATATTACAGAAAAATATAACCAAACCTAGAAAACAGAGTTGTAATCCGAACCCTCAGCTCACAAATACAGGGTGATTCTCCTGCATCTAAACCTAAATCTAATACTAATTCTAAACCTAAATGTAAATACAAATATTTCATAGTCCAAACAAAAATGAAAAGGTCATATTTTCTAGTATTAATCATAATAGTCTCACTGCTATTATTTTGAAAGGAGCTGTAGGAGAGGAGTAGAATGTCATTTTGCCCTGTTTAATAAGACCACAAAGTCCAAAGATTATGACAATATTTGGTAGAGAGGCAAGGATTTGATTTCTATTGTATATACCAATGCTAGTGGCCTCGGATATAAACACAAGGAACTGGCATTGTTGATTTCTAAAGAAAGAAAATGATAATACTGGTATTTCTGAAGCTCAGAGTAACATGCCTGGAATGTTAAAATACCCAAGACACATTATTTATACAACATATCATGTGCAAGTGAAATCCTAGCATTGGCCTTGACACTAGACATCACTTACACAATTGCCAATGAAGATCTCAAGGCAGAATCATTGAACAGAGATATGTGGTCTTTACCTTGGGAGAAATCTGAAAGATGTGCTTCAATTTTCCAGTCTTCATGGAATAGCTTCTATTTCCTTGGCAAGTCTGAAACATTTAAACTTTTTAACTATTAAAGTTAAATGTTCTCAAACCGAGAGAACTAGAGATCTGCCTAGGGGTATCAAAACCATTGGAGTCTCTCTCCCTGCACAGTCTACCACTATGCGGTTCTGACAGCAATTTGAGAAAAAGCAGGGCAAATTGACCTGATATTAAAGAAATGGTAAAAATCTGCTTTCAGGCAACTAAACTGAGCCTTTGGGCCCAAATCAATTTAAGACTAGGAAACTTAAAATGTCTCCACGTAGGTGTCTATAGAAGTCTAAAATCCTATTACAGGCAATAGAGCCTAGGAAGAATTTCAGCTCATGATAAAACAGACATCTAGAAGTTGACTCAGCTGCCTACACACTGGTTTGCAGTAGCATTTGGTACATCTTGAGGTATGCATGGTGTCAGATGGACCCCTGGGAGACTCTTGCCCTTCTAGAGCAGCAGCTAGAACTGAGACAAGACTGAGGACATGGGAAGTGGCATTAATGTCTCTGTGGCGTGAATGAATCGTATCCCTCATGGTGGTCAGCTGAATTGTTCCCCACTTCTCCATCAGCTACAAAGTCTCCACCAGAGACACCACCGGGCACTAAATTTATCAGCCTAAACCTATCTGTCTTAATCTTGAAATGAATCCCATCTGTCACAACCATTCAAGGAAAAAAGGATGTCACATCACATGATGTCAGCTTTCACCTTCAGTGTAGAGGCATTGAGAAAACATTAGGCATCATGATAATGAAACAGTGCAATGTCATATCTTGTAGGGCAAATGGTATCAAACAGGAGGAGGAAGGTGATGTTGCCTTCCTGCATGCCATCTGCAACAGCTTCTGTAGCTCTGTTGTCAACATTTGAAAGAAGAAGATGGTGAAAGTTGGGGAAGGATTTTACAGAGAGCTACAAGACCTGGTCATGGCCTAGAAAATACTTAATAAAAGGCATGGGAAATACTATCATGCGTTATTGTCAAAATTCACACCTGTTTACATGGAAAGAAATTTCTGGAAGTAAAATTATGCAAACTGGCAGGAAAATATTCAGAAAGGTGCCATGTTTTAAAACTAAGGCCTGATAAATTCAGATGCTTTTTCCCTAAATAAAAGGGAAGCTAGCATACAGAGATGGGGAATTTTTAACTCAGGCTTGCCTAGCTTTTTCACAGTGATGCCCAAGGATGATTCGTTCCAGTGCTGAACAAGCAGCATTCTGCAGGAGTTCAGGAGCAAATAAGTCCACTGTAGCTGTGAGACTTATGACACTAGTTAGTGGTGCTAACACGTCAAAGTGTAATGCCCAGAAACGTCCCAAGGCTCTGTGTGAGACCTCACAGACCTTGGGAAACACACTGAGAAAGAGGGGAGAGAAGAGGCAAAGGCTGCCTCTTAGAAGAGGGCAGGCTGTGCCAATTAACACAGAGATATGCTGAGATGCATCCTGGTGGCAGTGCTTTTCCTTTCATCTTTCACAGAATCCCCAATTCCCCCCAAAGCCATATAAGAAGTACGACTAGTAGCACATCCCAATGTTTATCACAATAAATTGTTAATAAGATTGAAGATCTTCTAGAGGAAACCTCAGGAAACATTCCATGACTAAAAAATAAAAAAAAAGCCTGTAACATTTAATACAGCTGTGGCAGTGTAAAAGCAAGATATTCTTGAACAAAACCCAGCAATGAGTTGTCTCTGATTAAATAATATCATCTAGAGAAGGATGATTTCCTCACAAGCTGAGGAATTATTTCCTTTTTGAGAAATGAAAGAAAGGTAACAAGGAGCTGCTGGGATCTCCTACCTCTCCTACAACAGTGATTGCAAAATTACTGCAGAATTCATGGGAATCTATGAGGGAATCAGAGGGGATTTGGGAGGAAAAACATTGTACATATAAAGTAATGTAATAATTACTAGTTTCAACTCAACATAATTACAAATGAGCTTCCACCAGCTACTAATTATCTCCTCGGTTACAAAGGCCATATTTTATTTAAATGAAGTGGAATGAAATGCTGGTAAAAGCTACATACATAGTACTAATGAGAGAATGCATTGGAGGAGATGTATTTCCCCCGTTAGGCCCTTAAATTAAGGGTCTTGTTTTTAAAGGTACAGGAAGAAGAAGCACACAGACCTTGAGCATCCTACTGAGCACCTGAGGGACCCCAGGTCTAGCTTGGAAACAAGTTTACTTTCTCTAAATGTGTAACAAACAGAACATGAAAAGAAATATAGGTAATCTGTGATGGAGCTAGTGGCTTTTGAGTCTTTTCTGCAAAAATCCAGCCCAGATAAACTTTTTCGGTGGGGACGTTGGAGCATATCCCTCTCACCTTTCTTCAGGCACCCAAGGTAAATGTACCTTCATAATTTTCTATAGTCATGGAGGTATGCACATCTTCATTGAGTCTCTAGATGCCTAAGGTATGTTGGAGGAATATTTTGCTTGACTTTACCTAAGGAACTTACGAAAAGCCCCATGAATTGAAGTCAGATCTTTTCCTACACACAGGAAAGCCTAAGCCCAAGGTCTCTCTCAAAACAATGTTATGTTACATTTATCTGTGGAAACCAATTATCATTCATAATCATAAGTATTGGAATAAAGTCTAAGGACTAAACAAAGCAACACACACTTGCAGTCCTTGCCTAAAAACTCCACTCTAAATAGACAAGGAGAAAAAGGCTGGAGGAGACGATACAACGCGAGAGCAGAAGGGTGTGATGATACACACCATCTGAGATGGTCCACTATTCTAATTTTTTAGTTAGAAGACAAAGTTCATGGAAATAGAGGAGAAGGCAAGAGATGTGTTGGGAGGGAAGACGGGAGGAAGAAGGAAGAGACTATAAAGCGTATGCAAGGAAAGAAGTTGCAAGGATTGACCTTTTCCCAATACGCTGCAAATTATATAGAGTTAATGATGGACTTAATGTACCACTTGGACAAAAATCCACAGTAAAATTATAACATTGAAAGACAAAACCAGAAATACGACGATCATCAAAGACAATTAAATTATTGTAAGAATAGTATATCCATATAAATATTTTTGACATTTAAATGTCAAAATGATTTCATGACAACACAGCTGTCAAGTGCACTCAGCTTTCCATTCACCTTTCAAACAGCAATTTAGTAAGTTATTTTAATATTTTTCTTTTCATAAACGAGGGGTCGATGTTTTGTGTACAGAATCTGTCATTTGTAGTAAAAATGTCATTCTTATCATGAAACATTAATTTAATAAATATCACAATCATTTAAATTTTGTTTATTATTTATTCCTAGCACACTGGCTTTTAGGGTCAGGACCACAGTGGCTACGCACTCATGATCTTGCTGTGAGATACTCGCTACCCAAGTAGATACAGCTGAAGATACAAATTCGTGCCATAAAGCCCACTTGCATGGAGCTCTGGAGTCACAGACGTGGCAGTGGCAGTCTCACAGGCACAAAAACCTTGGCAAGTGTCTCACAGTGCAGGCATGATAGCTAAAAAAACCCAGACACAACTGCAGTATACAAACCTTTACATACACACACGGTCTTCTTATAGCATAATGAATGTTCATTATTTGTATTTGCAGCTGGTTCAGCTTACTTGTAATTATCTGGCTCATTTCTTGTTCATCACACTGAATACATAAATGTAATATCCAGAGATGTAGCAGAATCATAAAAACACAAATATAATTCATATGACTAGAAAAAAAATAAAAGGCAATATTACTGTGCTGATGATTCCAAGCTGAAGAGCACACATTTTTTTGAAAGGCATTTTTTTTTCTTTTGTTTGAAAGAGAAATAGACATTTGGCTTTAACCCTCCACTTTTACAGCCTGTTTTAGAACACACATGTAATTATTTTTCAGTATTTAGTTATTTGAAGCACCAGATGCTCAGGACTCTATACTGTATAGGAAATATATACTTTTTTAATATCTCTGTTGAAATTCAGTAAAAATACAAGCAGGATTGTTCTTGCACTTTCTCTAGATAGCAACCTATGCCTCTTGTGCATGGACTCCATTTCCATGTGTGATTAAAATGATAGGTGTCTTGTGGTTTATAAAACTCAATCCTATTTACTTAGCTGTGTTTTTAATTAAGTGTGCTTTGCAGTCAGACTCTCTGTGGCACTTGTATGGAGAACGCTATAAAAATAAAATGAGTGACTGAATGTAATATTGGATAGGGATTGCTGAAATGCATTTTAATGTATTTAAAGTGTGCTCATAAAACTTTTCTTGGACAGGTTAAAAATTCAAATTTCCTGGAGGAGAAGAAACTTTTTTTTTATTATTTAGCCAGAATGACATATGACTAGATGTTACAGTCTACCCAGAAGAATTAAAAAACTCTTTTATGCCACTATTTCCCTTCTGAGTTTCAGGATGTTCTACCTTAGAGCTATTTTCATCAACTGTGGAAAGGCAGGTGATAAATGGGGCTCCTCTCCCTGCTCACAGATTTGCTACTCTGGTGGCTATGTCACAGGAACGAAGGAGCTCCAGCTGTTTGAATTCTGTGTGTTTTCAAACCATGTGTACACCTTACATCTGGAAACTCAAACATCCTTAAATTACTAGATGACATTGGATAAAAGATATATAATTATCTGGAAGTATATTCAGTACTCCATGCTTTTATTGTTCTTATGCCCATGACTGGAACATGCAGACCTTCAATTTTGATCCCATTCAGCTAATGCCTGTACCAACACAAAACAAAAGATGGTCTCTGCCCGTAGAAATACACGATCTCGACAAGAGATTACACAAAGATACAGGGTGACGCATAGACTGTGGGAATGATCGACAGTAAAGCAGTCACTTTAAAAATATGCATACACTTTAGAGCAAAGTAGGAGATGCCCCGCAAAGTGCCCCTTTCTCTCTAGAGACTATAAAAGGAACCGGGCATCTGAGAAACAGGCATCCACCTTACAGACATCTGAAATAAGAGATGACCCTCAAAGACTCAGAGTAGCTAATTGTCAATTTTCTCAGGAAGGTTGCTTACATAAAAGAGAGCGAAGGAGAGGTTTTGTGCATATTTAGATGGAGCTGACCTCAGTCAGATTGACACCCACTATGGTACCTGGTCAGGCACTTCCCAGTAATGCAATGATGCAATCAATGATTTTTCAATATATTTTTGTATATATAATTCAATTTCCTCATTATCCACTGCAGTAATAAGACAATGTTGTGTATATAGTAGAAACTTTATTAAGTTGCAGGAGCAAAATGTACAGCTACTGCTGCAGGTACTTCTTTATTTTGTGAGTCAACTTGCATGAGTCATTGCAAACCCTGTATTATACTCCAGCTGGGAGCAGTGAAATTAAAGCTTATGCTCTTTCTGGTGGCCCCTTTCCCCTCTAAACCAGAACTCTCTGTGTGATCCTGTATGTGCTTGCAGTATGTCGGCTTCACAGCAGTCTGAGCCCATTCTTGACTCAGATCTTTTGCCCTCCTGAATGTGTGTCACAAGTGCAGTCTAAGACGTGCATTATGGTCTGGGATTTTCCTTTGGGAAAAGCTAAAGTTCCTGCTCATACAGAGTAAAATTATTAGGTGATTAGGCGTGGTGAGACTGATCAAGCTACAGCTAAATCCACCCTCACTTTAAGTTTGCCTCTTTCTAAGCATTTTGAGTGCTTTGAGCCTGAGCTGCAGCTGTGGCAGTAGCTCACAAGACAGACAGAAAATATGCGGATCAGGCAGCAGCACGCTTAAGCCTTATTTTTTACCTCTGCAGTGTGGTTAAATACACAGCCTTTTGGTACCTATCTGGATTTAGCTTTTATCACAGATCTTTACTTGCAGAGGAATCATATATTCGTTGTCACCGTCTTTGTCTACCCTATATTGCAAAAAGAGAAACAACAGTGCAAATGCTCCAGTGAGTGTTGAGAAGCAACTTTAGCATTTTTTTTTTCCGCATTTTTAGTAGGTTCAGCTCCTCCTATTAGTTTCTGTATTAAAGCAGCAAAAGACTGCTAGCTGAAGAATGAAACTGTATTCTGTGATGTGACCCTAAGGATAGTCTCTACACTTATATGCTAGCGATGAGCATAGTAGTCTAACAATTGAAATTACCCATTTACTTCCCTTCAAATTTCCACAATACATCCAAATAGTGCATGAGAAAGTGTAAAGTTATGAAAGAAATGACTACATGCTGCTAACTACAGGAGACGTGAATATTTCTTTACACCCATTTTTAACACATTCAGGTCATTATGCAAGCACAGCCTGGGTTGCCTACATGTTCTTTGGCTGTGTACAAATCCTCAGATTTTAAAATGGAAAGTATTTTTCCTTGTTGTGTCATGCTGTCTTGTAAACAAAGCAATGAACTTTGACAATATTGCATTTCATGGCTTAATGCGGGCTGGGGGCACAAACAGAAGATGAATGTTCAGCCTAAAGGGAGAGACAAGGAACACTCTGCCTGTTTCCCCTTGATGAACAAGGGGATGCTGACCCAAAGGAACAACAGTCTTTGAAGGATAAGCTTCTGTTCTACTAACAGCATTCTTCCCTCAATAAATAAGCAGGAATATAATTTTCAAGGATCATGACAAATTTAATCTTTTATTATCTTCTTCTGCACATCCTAGCTAATTGTTGCACTTGGATTTGGACAGAATTCAAGGAATTGTGAATGGGTGAATCTTCTGCAATTTTCTTTAGTAGTGTTGTATTACTGATGATGTCTCCAGTTAAAAAAAAAGCATCCCACCCAGCCACAAGAAATGCTGAAAGTAAGCATAACAATGTTCTGGTTTTGGAAAAGTATTGTCATAACAGGTTGGAAACAGCACAATATTGGTGACTGATGTGAAGGCTTTTGGTTATATTCTCAGCTGATAGAAATTGTGACTGTTGCACTAAGCAGAGCTGGACAAAACAAGGTTTACAGGAACTCGGAGTCTGTTCTGTGACAACATTCTTTAATTATTGTTCACAAAATTAAGCCTCATTTTTAAGCATCCAGTAATAAGTGGTTAAGCACTCCTGACTCCAGAGATTTACAGATACTACAGTGATAAAATCCATGCTACAAGGTCAATATAACACAACTGTTTCTAACTCCTTGGCTTCTTTCGCTGTTGAACTTTGAAGAAGAGCTAGCTACAGCATGTGACATATAACATCCTTACCTCTTAAGGTTGTTATTTCATTACCGATTATGACATACAAAAAAGCATGGTACCGGTCTCTGGCACATATAAAAACAATAATGGGATATAAAGCTCAATATTACTGATACTTTTTCTGGGTCTTTATCAGTTATCTATAAATTAATACACTTGTAGGACAATCTAATGAACAGGGAGCATTTGAGGCAAATAGTTTCATCAGTTCAGTTCTTTCTGATGCATAAGTAATTTAGGGACAGGAATCAGAATTGCATGGGCACACTTGCTGTGAGTTGATGCCTCCAATGCTGAGATCTCACCACTGCTAAAGGTGTCACCATTGCTGGAGAGGAGCAGCTGCAGCTCTGCAACCTCCCGACGTGATGGCTTGTCAATGGTGCTGCACGTAGTGTCTTTTTAACGAACTCAGTCATCCCTGGGTGCAGGAGAGGAAGAGGGAGGTGACAGAAAGGGCGGTTTGTGTGGAATAGTGGGAAAGTTGGGAGCAATAGACTGTGTTTCTTTAGAGAGGTGATCTAAAACAGAAAAAACAGAAATTACTTACCTCTTTCTTGCTGCAAGGAGCATGTGCAGAAAGCTTCCTTCCTTCCATCCCCTTCCTCTTTAGAAAAACTCAACCACTGTTTGCCTCCATTTATTCTTCTGTGCTCATCTGCCAGGCCAGAGACTCCAGCTGGGCATTGTATATCCTGCAGCATTAGTGAGACCGAGCAACTCCAGACACACTGCGTGTCCCCCTCTTGGTAGCAAGTGATACTGACGGTCCATCAGCCACGCTCCCCAAGTGTGACTTTGTCAGTCTGCCTTCATTGCACACCCGCTTACAAACAATCTGTCGCGTATACATATGCCATTATTGTACAGTTACAGCATTGAGTATGTTTTATATATTCACCCAGTTTATTTCATCTTCTGTTCCTACAGAAATATATATATCTTCTTACTTCGATATAGGCAAAATCACTCCATTGTCTCAGTCCTTTGGCTTCATTTCTAGTGCCTGTATTTATCTTGTCAAGCTGAAGTTACAAAACACATTTACTAGCTGCAGTTGCAAGAATTGTAAATGGGATTCTTGCTTTGCTTAATTTCATCAAACCAGGAGACTTGGTAGTACTGTCATAACAGGAATTTGTAGCAACACAACACTGAAATAACTCCTGCATCAATTTGTTCATATCAGGGCAGAAGTCTTTCAGTGTGAAAGAATCCCAGGGGAAATCAGGAGGAATACTGAGCAGATAGACAGAGAAAAAAGAGCCATATCACTTACTGATTCCAAGCCACCTTGCTGAAATACTACCTACTTCTTTTTGCACCAGAGGGAACTGTGCTGAGAAATACCTTTATGAGTCCATTGCTGCACTCACTGATTTGATAAAAACACAACAAAAAATTATATTCAGTGCCTGATTCTTCAAACACTTATACAGCTGCTTAGTTACAGATGTTTCCAAGAGACCCAGTGACTCAAGCTTAGATGGGTGTTAAGTAGTTGCAGTGTTAAGGCTACAGGTGCATAATGCTAACTTCTTAAAATATGCCACTAGAAGTGGGGGTCAGTCCATCCATGAGATTATTATGAACAAAGTGCTCAAATCAATCTTACAGTATTTAATCAGTAAGTATAAAAAACATTCTTTCTGAAGCATGAGGGCCCATATACTAGGAGAAGCTTGAGTGGTTGTTTTTTCTAGAGAAAACTTAAGATATCTAAAATCTAAACGGGGAAAAACAAAGACAAAAGAATCAAAGCAGGACTTTTTTTTTTAAAGTAAAAATCAATTGTAGGATACAGCTGTGAGGACCACAAGATCACAAAATATATTGAATTTAGATGCCGGACAGCTATAAAAGCTTTTTTGAATGCATGGATATCCCAGATCTCTGTAGTGGCTGTTTTTTCCTTCTCTCCACAACAAAATAAGTCTAAAAAAATCCAAAAAGCTGTAACGTCATCCCCACTAGTACTGCAGCATAATGACCTAAAATTGAAGAGATTAGCTTAAATTGAAACATTTTTTGGCATCGTAACAGAGCCATTATGGGATATTTGGTTACCATAGAAACACAGGTAATGAATGAGGCACTGTCACTAAATCATGAAACCTGAAATAAATTAATACAGACATTGGAAACATAGACTCATGTGTTACATTAAAGGACCAATCTCACTGACACACCACTGCCTCTAGAATATATAGTTTAATGTTACTGATTGTGCAAATTTAAAAGACAGACTGTGTACAGACGCCATTCAAATAGAAAATTACTCTTTGTTTAATGTTCGGAAAGAAAATGAAGGTGTGAAGTTTTAAGGGCTTGCTGCTATACATTTGCTGCTCACCCATGTTAAATAAATATTCTTAAACAAGCAAATCGTACAGCCTAAAGGGTAACACTTAACAAAGAGGGCAGAATCACAGCAGCTACTGCAACACTTAGGCAGAATCTGTAACAGCTAGAAATAGCTGTTTTTCTAGCACTTCTATTTTCTGAGTTTTAAGGTTAAATACCATCCTGTTGTTATTGTTTTCCCCCCAAGGTAAATAAGGAGGAGTCCTTTGCCTTCTCTATCAAACAGCTTTTTCAACAGCTATGAAAACAAGTCTCTGCTCTGCTTGACCACACTGAAAAAACTCAGCCTCTCCTGCCACTAGCCAAAAGGTGAAAAACATAGGTAGCCTCTATGCAGGTCTGTGCAGCGAGGCAGGGATGTGTGTCCTTGGGTTTTCTCTTTCCCACACACATGCAAATTTAGCATCAGCACCCACAGGAGCAAATTTAAAAGTCTGAACCTTCAACAAACTTGCAAACACACTAAGCTGGCCCTTTTGTTTCTCTCTAATCACATCTGACATTCTCAGCTTACCCTTCTCGTCCCTCATTCCTTCCTTCTTTTCCCTGTTTTTTATCCCAGTATCCCTCCCACACAGACTTGCCTACTTTGATAAAGAAGAGGTGTGTCAGTGCAAATTTAAAACTTTCTTGTAAATATTTCGACTCCAGTAATTCTGAACATATTTGCTTGGAATTAAGTTCTTCATTACTGCATATGTTGCCAATTAGGGAACGCAGTGTCCTACCAGCTAAAGTTTATTACAGCAATATGAAGTATAAATATCATAACTAGAGAACGAGAATGAAGAATAAGGAGGACACAATCTAATAACTTTGATATTTACCTAAGGCTTAATAGTCTGACACCTACTGCACAACAGTTATATGAAGATCACTGTTACACATGTTAGAGGGCAGGTGAGATCCAATGACACGGTTACGAGACACAGAGCATTCATTAGGTACATGACTGGTGTCTGAAGGTGATTGACAGCTTTATCGGGACACTTGAGAAGAGGATCTGGATTTGAGCTGTTGCATTTGCAGGACTAGAGCATCAGTATCTACAGGAGAATTTAAGAAAGCTTTGTTTCTGTATTGTAGTCATACTTCAGCCACCTTCCACTAACAGAAGTTAACAGCAATATGTTAATATTCTGTTTCTGATTCTGTTATTACAGTGTTATAAAAGCAATTAAGGGATAATTACTTTCCAGTAAAGCTGATAATTATAATCTCATCTTCCATCCTACTCCTGAAATATGACAACTGATGTCATGTCTCCACCTTGCATGCAAAAAGGAAACAGAAAAAATGTTTAAAACACAGCCTAATGCCTTTCTCCCCAGTGGGAGTTTTACAGGAGGCACCAGCAAGCAGTTGAAATAAGAAATGTTGCAAGTGGCACCCTCTGTACGAGAAAGAGTGATGTAATAAGAAAAGGTGTGTTTCTAGTTTGTACCTTGTGTTTGTCATACTTACCCTCTCTCCCACAAAGATGAGCGGAGAAAACTGTTGGGAATCTTCAGCAGGGTTGTATAAATCCTTCCATGAGGCTTCAGCAGAACATCCCCACCAGAGGCGAGGTTCCTCAGACCAACTGGCAGGTCTCTGGTAATTGTGTTTCACGCTGCATGCGTAAGCCCCTACCGCCCAGGGAACCGCAGTGCCTCTTCCCTGGAAGCAGCTGGAGCGGTTTCCACAGCACTTTCCACACCTGCAGGAGCTGGTTCCTAGACTTTAGCAAAGGGCACCGAGGCAGGTATCTTTCCTTCAGGCATGTCAGGAAACAAAAAGCTCTTAATTTTGCAATGCTGTTCAGGCTGGCTAATTGCAACCTCATATGGCATTTAATGGCTAAATAAAGCACTGCTTGAAATGCAGTACCAACACAAAGGGGTACTGCTTTAGTTCTCTTACAGAGGAGTCCCCATTAAGCCCTCTTAGTAGAATACGTTCATGGAGAAAGTTTTACACCTTACTATCTCTCCTTCTGTTTACATTAGTAAGTCTGAAAATTCTATGTGGTTAGAGAGACCAAAAAGATTGATTTTCTTGATCTTCTCTGTCTATCCACTGGAGAAAGAGGGGGAGAAGACAAGTTGTACTGAGTCTAGCAGGGCTGGTGTTAATTTTCTTCATACCAGCCCATTTTGGATTTGTGACCAAAACAGTGTCAGTAACACACTGGTGGTTTGGCTATTGCTGAGCAGTGCTTATAGAGCACTGAGGTTTTCTTATTCCCTCTTTGCCCTCGCAGTGAGTAGGCTGGGGTGCGCAAGAAGCTGGGAAGGGACACAGCCAGGACAGCTGACCCCAGCTGACCACAGGGGTATTCCATGCTTTATAATGTTATGCTCAGAGATGAAAGCTCAGGAGAAGGAGGAGGATGCAGGGACATTTGTGGTTATGGCAGTTGTCTTCCCAAGTAACCATTACGTGTGCTGAGGCACAACTTTCCGGGAAGTGGCTAAATATCTGCCTGCCAATGGGAAGTAGTGAGTGAATGCCCTATTTTGCTTTGCCTATACACACAGCTTTTCTTCACCTATTAAATTGGCTTTATCTTGAGCAGGTGACAGCTCACATTAAAAGCAGTCCCTGTTCTGTGAGTAGCATCAAAGGTGACTTGCACCACATTTTTCTACAGCTGGATAACAGCTGAGATGAGATTATTTTCTCCTATGAAACAGGATTTAGAAACCTTGTGATTTTCCATTTTAGAAGTCCTAGAAATACTTCTATATTTTGTAAAGCATATCCTGAATTATTGATATAATATCCTTTTGGCAGTGTTCTTAATAGCTTTTTTAATACTGTAAAAAAACTCTCTGTGGTCAGATTTTTCTTCAGCAAACTAAAGAAAGAAGTAGGCTCATAGTTCACCTAATGAATATACGTAAAACTTTTCTTCGTATCTATAAAGTCAAATTGGGCTGAGATCATGTTTTAAAACATTTGGCTTTCTCTCTATTGATCCAAAGAAAATCCTTTATGAATTGACTGTCACCTTTAGGTGATAACATGAGAGTAATTCTGATCATTTTAGTATTAAAAGAACAACTACCGTATCAGCTGCTTGTGTACAAGTTTTTGCACAAAAGACATTTCTAATCTACACAACCCAGTTACTATTTCCAAGCACTGAGGATTGCGAGGCAAGAAGGCACTACTATGTGGCATGAGGCACAAGTGGCACGCACTTCTATGGGCAGAGGCAGCCCTGTACCAGCATTTATCTGAGGCCTCTCTCTCTCTCCCTGCTTCTTTGGACCAAATAGGACCAGAACAGAGGAAAAGGGACCAGACATTTGAAACAGAAGCAATTTGAAACCTTAAAAAAGCAAATCTAAGACACAGGATCATACATTCTAGATTTGGCAACCTCATTTGTATTGTAGGCCACTTCTTCATGTGTATGGATACACGAGCCATGCATACATGTGAACTCTTCTGCTCACCCTGTCACTTACTCCAACGAGATACCAGCCTGTAAAAATACTCTGTGGCCAATAAATAAATTCTTTGGAGCCTCTGTAATTCAGAATATAAGTACCCTAATATAGCTGCTTTTATGCTAAAAAAGGCAAGATAGAGATCTTGAAATTGTAAGAGACTATGCACCAATTTGTTAGTCTTTTGCAGCACCATGTACTAGCACAGCAGCAGCCAGCCAGGGGAGGGGAGAGAGATGCTGCTTCTGTAACTTCACAGTCATTTCTTTTAAAGCAGACTTACAAAATCTCAATGGAAAAGAAAAAAAAAATATATTATAAAGGCCTTCTTGACTTTGCCAAAGACCATAGTCAGGAGCATTCGACAGCCTAAAACTCCCTTGCCTGCTGTCCCCAGATCAGCTGCTTCTGCCCAGTTTCTTTGAGGAGCTGACAACATTACAGCAATAAATTTCACCAGCTGGATGGGGAAAAAAAGGAGAATCCCTTCTGCCACAAAAATACAAATGAGCACAGTTGTGCCACAGAGGCAAGGCAGGAGGGGAGAACGCAAATACTCATTCTTCATATTTCTATGCATCTAAATATATCATAGCCTTCCTATAAAAATCTCTCATAGAGAGATTCTGTTTATTAATTACAATACCAAACGGCACAGCAAAATATACTGGCTATAGGCTGCCATCTGCTGTTTTGTGTAATGAAAGGTCACTTGTGAGCAGATTTTATCACAGTACATTGCCACTGCAAGCAGCGTGACATATCCTCTCCTGTGGCATCCCATTCCCACCAGTGGCAGCTGATGAAGTTTCTGGAAGCCAGTGGGTTTTCTGGACCTGACTTTTTTCCTCCAAAGCTCTTTAAAAAGACACTGCTTTGCACAGGTATTGCTTCTCTATAAATACGAATTTAAAATTAATATGCTTTGATGCCTTCTGTCAGGTTATGAATCTTTCAGACAAATAAATAGACACACATATGCAATCCCCATGGAAGCCACACTAATAGGCAAAGCCTAATTTTTGTGGCACTTTATGTCATGTGTGCAACTTGCACATTGTTTTCTTGCAGTAGGATTATAGTTTTATATTCATCAGATTGCATACCCTAAAGGTTCTTCATCTGTTTTCCTGGGCTCATAAAATCATTTAATGACTTATTACAGCTCACAGCACAAACATTTTATTGGGTTCAAGTGCAGCATGTAAATTAAATGAACCTGTGCTGCCGCAAAGATATTGGTTCTCTTATTTAGCTGGCATTTACATTAACACGTGCAAGACAAGTGTTCACAGAAAGTTCTAGAAATAAAAGCCAGGCTTGTGTGAATCAGTAGCATTTTTGCCATTGGCTTCAATGAGTTCAGGATTTCAACTGATATATCTTGGTCTTGGTGCATAAAAGCCTGCAATGAGTCCTATATGTACAAACTCTTACACTGCAAATAGTGTCGTTAGTTTTGCAAGGGAAAGTGGGGGACATGAAGCTCTCTCCATATTGATCGTATTCTCAGAAAAAGGTTCTGTTATCATTTCAGTATGTAGCCTGTACCCCCTTCTTGTGGTAGTTATTGTTTCAGAAACAGTGCTATTATTATTTCAGTTCTTCGTCAGAAGCATTCACTAGTTTTTTAAAAAGTCTCACAAGTCCCTGTGACAAGCAATGTTAATCTTTCTTTGTTTCAAAAAAATGCACAGCAGAGTAACTGACTACCTAATGGGCCAATAACACAGATTAATTTTGCAATATTTGAGCATCACATTCATGACTCTCTAATAAAGAGGATGTTGTCAAGAGTAACAGACCTTGTACTAACTTACACTCATGTTTTCTAAAGCCCTTTGCAGAATGGATATAATTCTTCATAATGTGAAAGAGTCTTTGTTTGCTTTTGTATTTTACTGGATCTCAGTGGAAAGTAGAGAAATCTGTGGTAATATGTCTGCATATGCATTCATAAGTACATGGTTGCATTTGCATGCACATATTTTACAGTTTCTGAGAGAAATAGAATAAGGGTTTCAAATGAAGTTTTTGGAACCTAAAAGCATTGTGAAATTTCCTGAGGTTTGCTGTTTACACCTAATAAGAGTCTTGGACGACATAAGCAAAATTTGTTGAAGTCACCTGCTTAATTCTATTGCCTCTTCTTAAAAACACTGAACCTATTAAAATTAAACATGTCACTTCTCAACTGCTTGAGCTGACAGGAACCTCCTGAAGTTCAGCAAAGGCAAGCGCAGAGTCCTCCATCCCTGCGGAATGGGATAATACCATGCAGCAGGCCAGGCTGGGCCCCGCCTGGACAGAGAGTAGCTTTGCGGGAAAGGACCCAGAGATTCTGGAGGACAGCTTGAACATAAGCCACCAGCACACCTTTGCAGCAGACCAAAGTGTCCTGGACTATATTAGCAGAAGTTAAGACAGCAGGCCAAGGAAAGAGATTATATTCAGCGCTTGTGAGACCACATCTGAAGTGCTGTTTCCAGTTTTGGTCTCCACAGTAGAAGACAGGCACTTGCATACTGGAACAAGTGCAGCAGAGGCCACCAAGCTGGTTTAGGGCTGCATAACATCATGTACAAGGAGATCATACCACGTCTGGGCCTATGCAGCCTGGAGGAGAGAAGGTTGTAGGTGGGGTGTTCTTACCGCTATGAACAATATCAGATGGGAAGGCGTAGAGAAAATGGAGTCAGATTTTTCTTGAAGGTGCACGGTTATAGAACGAGATGCAACAAGCACAAATTAGGACACTGAAAAATCTGAAGAGCTATAAAGAAAAATGTTTTTACTATGAGGGTGGGCAAACACTGGAACAGGTAGTCTCAAGAGGCTGTGGGATCTCCATCCCTAGAAATATTAAGAAGCCAACTGGACAGGACTCTGAGCAAACCCTGACTTGCTTTGAGCAGGGTAGTTGGCTGAGACACCTCCAGAAGGTGCCTTCTGTCCTGCCTATTCTCTCCTTTAATTTCTGAAGACTTTTCTTGTTCACACAGCAGTAACAACATGATACAGAATTTCTCTACTGGGTCTCAGGCACTTCAGCAGCTAAGAAAGAAACAGCACATGACGCTGGAACAGAACATTTGCTTGGAGCTGTCAATCCATCAGTTCTTTGTGCATGCAATGAGACAATTCCTACCCACGTACCTTTACAAAATGTTTGCTTTTTTGTGTGTTGGAATAAAAGCTGCCTTTCTGTTATTTAAATGCTGTTCTTGGACATCATCTGTAAATGGTTTTGCCAGTCTAACAGCACAATGAGCTGTCACGTTAGCAGATAACATGAACTGTTAGTATCTTCCAGTTAGCAGAAAGCAATTAAGAAACTGCCATGTCACTCAATACAGATGATCTGTTGTTAATCAGACACAAATCTCACCTTAAATAGATAAATAGACAAGTTATTTCTAAGTAGAACATACCCATTAACAACTGTGGGAGCATGTTTTATAAAAAACACTAGCTTTCGGTGAGTCTGGTTTGTGCTGCAATTAGGCTGGCCTGAAGTGCCTCGTCCTTTTCCTGGCCCATGAAGATGTGGGGAAGGGAACTTTTGGCAGCCTACTGAGTTATTTGCTTTGAGTCTGTGGGAGAGGAGAGTTTGAGGGGCATCATGAAGCCTTTTATCTTTAAAAAACAAGGTCACAAATGATAATGTTCAGTATCCATTCTCCTCTGCCAACTCTGGCACTTATATTGCCATCAGAATAACCAAAAAGTGATCCTCAGTTACATAGCAGTATTGTATGCAAAAATGTACTAATATAAGACTAAATGTTATTATAAAGTAATTCCTATATTCATATATAGCTTTGTATGTATTTTTATTAATGAATTTTTTTTTATCACAGCTAATGAAAATGCTAAGTAAAATACCTCACCTCTGTCTTAAATGAAATCCTAGTGCTATTTTGAATGACCCAGGAATCTTCAGACTGATAAACTGGGCATCTCAACTGACACTCAATGGATTTATGTATTAAGTCCTGGGATATGTGACATAATTTGTATGTGCTATGGAAATTCCATTAGTGCTATTCTCAGGAGGCTAAAGTAGATTGTAGGACAACCTCTGTTGGAAAAACTCATAGATTACAGATAGTGACAGAGATTTTATTTTTCATTTCACCTCCTAGAATGTAAAATTAAAGGTTATAATTTAAAATCAGTTGCCACCTGAGAAGAACATATGAAACTGTGTATCAATGCCTGTAATTGGCACAGGTAATGACAGATCCATGAATAATGTATGGTATGAGCAACAGTGATTGCTAATCATATTTGCAGTCTCTTAAATGTAGCTCTGACTTCATTTGTTCTGAAATTGGAGGAAAGCAGTAAAGTTCATAGAGCATGAAGTACTGCGGTTTCTTACTACATATATAGGCTTCAAAGGGTATTAAGAGTGTTTTCTGCTAGACTTTATCTGTAAAAGAAATGTTAACTCCTCTGGGAAAAATACAGACCTCGGGACCTATATCTGGAGTATTTCTCATTGAAGAAACAGTATAGTAAAGATAGGTAAAGATAGAAATAATTCAGGCAGATCTGTCTTTATTTCAGAAATTCTGAGTTCTGCCTTGATTGTTGGCTAATTTCTCAAGTAACTATGTCTAACAAATATTTGGTTTCTGTGTGTACATAGAGAGGAAACAAGTGACACCAGAACCATTATTTGTAATTTATTGTAAGCCTTTCAAATTTTTGTAGCTTTCAGTCCCGTAAAAACATCTCCAGTGTTCAACAGACTACTGACCTCTCAGCTTTTAAAGTCATCAATTCTTAGTCCTGGAGGAAGAAAAAAATAAAAATAAAAATAAAAATAAAAATAAAAATAAAAATAAAAATAAAAATAAAAATAAAAAGAAAAAGAAAAAGAAAAAGAAAAAGAAAAAGGAAAAGAAAAAGAAAAAGAGAAAAATGAAAATAAAAATAAAAATAAAAAAGAAAAAGAAAAAGAAAAAGAAAAAGAAAAAGAAAAAGAAAAAGAAAAAGAAAAAGAAAAAGAAAAAGAAAAAGAAAAAGAAAAAGAAAAAGAAAAAGAAAAAGAAAAAGAAAAAGAAAAAGAAAAAGAAAAAGAAAAAGAAAAAGAAAAAGAAAAAGAAAAAGAAAAAGAAAAAGAAAAAGAAGAAGAAAAAGAAGAAGAAGAAGAAAAGGAAAAAGAAAAAGAAGAAGAAGAAAAAGAAAAAGGAAAAGAGAAAAAAGAAAAAGAAAAATAAAAAGACCCAGAAATTATGAGATGAAAGCATCTAGGCACATAAGAAAACTGATGATTTTCCAAACTTTCTCATTGCCTCCCTCTCTGTGCGAGCAAGGTGTCTGGTAGCAAACACCACTTTGATCTGCCGAGGGAGAGGGTCTTCTCCATAAATCATTATAGCAAGAGTAAAAGCAAGCAGCACACTCCTTTGATGCTTTGCCATACACAGCTGCTGGTCTGGGTGTTTATAAAAGGAACCCTCCAAACACATTGAGCTGCAGCCCCCAGCTTTTGGATTAGGACCCCTGTTGAGCATCACTCTGTTAAGATGTGGTTCTGATACCCATGACCTGTGGTAACTTGCCTGCTTTAAGGGATGGGAACATGTTTGATCTGAATGTTTTGAATGGCTGTATGCTCATCTGCCTCCTTATTTCTCTGATGCCCTTTGTCACAGGCGTAGATCTCTTTCTCATCCTGAGTTTACTTCTCTAGTGCTGTACAGCTTCTCCGCACCCTGCAGTGCCCTTTGCGGGGAGAAAGCAAGCTGTCAGCACTGCTGCAGGAAGCCTGTTGCCAGGGCAGAGGCACATTTGCTTCTCTTTATCATGAGGAGCCAAGACAATGTTTTATGTACTTTCACTGTATTAAGAGCAAGGTGAGACAGTTACTTCGAAAAGCAGAAAGAGAAAGGACAGTTCAGAAGGTGTATGACAGGATTAACATGGTGCACAAAGGCCACAGACATGGGTTGCATCTAGTAAAAAACAAGAATGGACTGATTCTAGGACAGAAACAAATACCTTGATATTTAACTGGGGAAAAAAAAACCAAAGAACAAGAAAAAAGGAAGAGCCAAAACACAAGAACTGGGGCTTCAGCATTACCTCCACGGTATTTTGTCAGAAGTGAAGTCATAAATAAGGGAACTGGCAGTTTCTCAAGGTATCTAGTACCAAGATTTCTCCCTGCTAAGCCTTTCTAGGAGAAGCACAAATGTTTAGGCACTTCAGACATAGCGTAACACAGAAAACAAGACATAGTTACTAATGTAAGGCAAACAGATACATGATTTCTAAAAGGAATGTCAGACAGCCCATTTAAAGGCAGCGAGAAAAAAGAAGGGGGAAAAAAACTCCAAAAAGCAGTGCTTTTAGGTAAATTGGCTTTCACAGTCGACCTTTCCCTCCTACAGTGTCCCTACAGTAAAAACTCAGTCAAGCACATAACTCCTGCCTCTTTGCTGACTGCTCCCTACTATTATTTCGCCTCTTTCAACATTCATGTTTCTCACAGTTCATGTAAAGCATATCTACATATCTGTATGTATCCATCTTTACATTAACACAGACACATAGATGCACAGTCAACACCCTTGCCTTTTGGTCTGGTCTTTTCTTACTCGCCTCTGAATTCTGTTGCTCTGATCTGCCACTTAACAGTTCAAGTCACTTGCCTTTCTTTTCACTCTCATGCATGATGCTAACTTTTCTCTCCTGTTCCTCTATGCCTTCTCCGTCAGAGATGACCAATTAGTGATGATCTCTCAGCTAGATTAACCTTTACAGCTAGGGCCCTCCACACATTGATAAATCCTCTTGAGGGCAACACCAACTAAACATAGTGTGCAAGTATGAAAGAAAAGGGAAGAAGTTGGAAATTCTAGATTCTTTTTTGTTAATTGCATTCTTCTTTCTAATTCTTTTTTGTCTAGATAGAAACCATTTTTTGCTAGAGGGGTAGCAAACTTCTTTGTTTGAATGGCAGCTATCACTTTGACAGTGGCATTGCAAGCAAACTGCAATGGAGACAATATATGGTTTGGCCCAGCAAGCTGACAGAGTTTATAAGGCGGTTGAAGATGTGAATTTCTCCACAGCATTGAAAGTGATAAAAGGGACGGACTTAATTCTCAGCAAAAGAGAAGGTCATTCTGCTTTATAGAAACCTATTAAAGGGCACCAGGAGAGGCTCTGAGATCAATAGATATTTAAAGTGTAGCCACTTTATTAGATAAATGTTTTAGGAAGAGAAAAATGTATTAAGAAATAATGTAGGTGCTAGTGGAAAACTGACTGTTGATTAAACAAGAACAACAAAAAAATCCAACCCCAAAAATCAGGGTCCATGTGCTTCTGGCACCTTGAAGGTATTTGCCCAAGTCAGTGGGAGTTTTGGCTGTGTACATATTTTTTTTCTCTTTCTGCTATTAAGCATGTAACTGAAAACTGTTTCCTTGACTTATTTATAGAAATGTAATTGGAATTCTAACTTACTCTGTAAATCATTAGTCAAGCAAACAATGACATACAAAATGTACAGAAATGCAAGCTGGGCAGCAGGATTTAACCTCTTCATTGCTTACAAAATATGCATATTTTGTCTCCATATGTACTAGTTCATTAAAATGGGATCTTTCCTGTAAGCAACGTAGTTGTACCTGTATGGAAATATCAGGTTGATCTTTCAGCCCTGCTGTAATCATGACCTTAGCTATTCCATTAATGTAGAAAAACTGTCTCAGGGACTGTGCTTGCAAATGCATCAGCAGGAGATTTTTGTATTTTATAGCTGTCAGAAAACATACTGGGATATTCCATTTGCTGGATGAAAAGGATGATGCTTCAATGAGAAAGGCTTATGAAAGCTATTCCAGCAAAACAAGAAAGTGAGGCAGCTTGTGGAATAAGCACGAAGCAAGAGCAGCTGCCTGAATCTGAACGGGAACTATGTAAAAGTGATGAAGAAAAGAAATTCTGAGCCTTTGAAACAACTCCAGTCAGCCTGAAATAAACTGGACTGCTGTTCCAGTAATAATACACCTAAATAAATTGTTACTGTTCCAACAAGCAAAGCAATCAGACTTTCTTTCTTGTCTCTGATGAAACCATATATACTGATTCCCTTTTATCTGTCTATCACAATGGCCTCTTCTGAGCCACAATGATTCATCCTTTAGGATTGAATTCTCCCAACAAAATTTCAATTAATAAACAGATCCTTTGGTGGCAGAACACATTGCCTGTGAGTTTTTCAAACAGTCAGGATGAATATTTAAGACAATTGTATATAGAAACAATACTAACAGTTGACCAAGGTCTACAAGACCTTTTCTCCTCATTAACAAAGTGCTTAGAAATAACATATTTTAAATTGTTAATCTGACCTTCTCTGTGGGAAACACTTTATAGTTAAATACAGAAAATAAATTTGGCTTACAAATCTGTGTTACAATAATAAGCATTGTTTTTACAAATACACTGCAAAGATCAAGGAAAGATGCCTGCTGTCTGGTGATGTGCTGCCAATACTTTAACAAAGACCTTTAGTGAAAAAAGTCTTTCAATTGCTCATGCTAAGCTTTATGGACTGTGTGCTACACAGCAATGAAGTTGTAAAAATCTTTCTTTTTAACCCAAAAAAATTATTTCTCAGATTTTCAGACAGGATGGAATCAGAAAAATGGGAAGAGCCATTTGAAATTAACTTTTGCTGGCAATTTTTATTTTGCGTTCTGAAAAAGAAATTGGTTGTAAGTCAAAGAAATCCACCTGTGGACAGCAACAGGGATGGCAATCCATGGCATAGATAGGACAAACTAGGAGGAAGTACATGTCACAGGCTTCTGATGCCAGATGCACAGAGAATGCAGGTTTAGCTGAAGTTCAGACCAAAAGGTTTTAAGCAGTTGTTCTTCTAGTTTTAAAGATTTTTGGGTCACCAGGAATGCCAAGGAAAGTAGCGATCTCACAGTGGGGGCTTTCTGAGAATATGAATAGTTATCACTGGGCATGAACTTCATTTGAAAATAATAGAAGCCAGAACTTATGCAGAATTTAGGCTCCTTAAGTTCAAAATTGCAGTTCTCAAGTCTCTGTTTAGCTGCTACCTAGTCTTGAATGCATCACCGCTTTCAAAGTGAGAGTTGCTCACCAGCTGAAGTTATCCTTGCTTATGCCTCACACTCCATGAGGTTTGACAGATTATGTTCAGAATCAAATCACTCAAGGTCTAGAAATCAGTTGTTCCCCTACCAGTATCTAGTAATCATTTCTATTCAGTAAGTGTGCGCTGAAAACAACTATCACAAATCCATAGATGTGTTACACAGCGGCAATAATTTTCTTTTAAAATACTGCTGTGGCTACCTTCTCTTCTGAGCCTCTACTCCAGATTTCTGTAGAGAGCTCACTAGTTAAGTCAAATATCCAAGGAAAGGGAGACAGAGGTCTGCTTCCTATATCTTCTTGTGATTACCTTTATCAATAGACTCTTCTAGCTGACTCTGAGTACACAGAGGGGAAGACCTTGTAAGAACATGTTAGTCTTTGTTCCTATTCTTTAATCAGCCAATGTTACTCTGAGCTTTGTGCACAAATTATTTCAAGATTTATTGCATCAGAGATGGAGCACAAAGACTATGAGGACTCTGCTGTATTTAATGAGTAACTTCAGTGTTGCTTATGAAAGGACAAGGTCTGTGTGTGTGAAGACATCTCAGGTGAAAATGCATCGCCTCCAGACTTATCTTTGGCTTTGTTTTCCTCATTTGTCATTTTTAGAGTCACCCACAGGATGGCCTCCTCTTTGATTTCCATTCTGATGCACCAGACTCTCCCCATGGACTGTAGTGGGATCTGAAAGCACTCCCTTTGTGGAAGCAGAATATAACTCACTGATGAATCAAATGTCTTATTTCTCATCCATGATCAGTCCATAGAGGAAGAGACCTTGTAAAGGACCACTCATAGTTTTTTCTGCTGAGAATTTGTCTGAAGACTCCAGGTTACCGCAGTTCAGTCTGATTCATTTCACAGGCAAAACATTCTCTCCTCAGTAATGTGTGTGTGTGTGTCTTGGTAATGTGATTAAGTAGTAGCCTAGGGATGAGCCGCAGGACTTTCTCCAGATCAGAAGCAAGGCCATCACTCTATCTTCGTCTTCCATTTGGTAGAAGAATTATAACAAGCCTCTTAAGAGTCCCCTTCAGCAGATCACTAGCACTGCATATCACTAAATTGCAGTCATATGAAGAATTATAACCACCAAAACCAAAACAAAAATGTTTAAAGACTACAATATGTGTAATTTCTCTGTGCTCACCAAACATTTCCAATCTTATAGAATCTTAGACATATATCGAATTTTAGCCTTTTAGACTCCTTTGTCACCACTGATAAGTAATTCTGAATCTTTTGCTCACAGCTGAGATACTGCTTGGTATATCATGAGACTCCTGAGGTGCTTTGTTTAAATAATTGAAGAAACACACGTATTTGGAAATCCTGGGTTGAAGCTGGTGTTGTGAACAGTATCATTCAGACTTAGCTACTGTTTCAAGATTCATGTAAAGCTCCATCTTGCTAAAGAAATTCCAGAAGATTTAAGGTTTGATTTCTCAATGATGCTTTTCACCAATCTGTTTCCAAGCTTGAGACATATTGGCTGTGATAATAAGTGTTTCCCAGTATCACAAATACCTGGCGAGTCACACGGAGCTTTGGAAAATCAGTACATGAATTTTCTGCACAGAAAAAAAACCAGGGAAAGGTTCATACTTATTAAAAACCCAGAAAAGAAAGCAAAGTTTATGGCATCTTGGATGCTCTCTCAGAATAAAATTCAGACATACGTAAGACCTGGGGCACACTAGGAAGCATGATCAGTGCGGTCTTTCAAACACTTCCGTGTGATCATTTATGGGGTTCAGGATGCAGAAAACAGCTATGTATTGTCCTGTTACTTCTGTACATCTTCAGCTGGGAGACCTGCATTCAGTGCATCCTACTGCTGTTTTGTTCAGGGCAAAACTTCTCTCGGGCTCTTGTCCTTTAAATATCGACTCTCTTATTGACTCAGCTCTATTTACCCTTTCAGACCCAAGGTCAGCAAGCCATCAAACCCAGTTAGCCAGGAAGATCCATTAGCTTAAAGAAATTCTAACAATTATTGAACATTTATTTTGTGAGTTTGCGGTAGACTTTTTGTGTGGTTTCCCAAGAATAGAGTGAAAAAGAAATCCAGGGAATTTGTAATGGATTGGCTGTTGAAACCAAAGGCACCCTTTAAATTGCTTTACAGATGCAGTACCTGTTTCATTTCAGCCTTTGCTGATTTTTTTACAGCTCAGCAAGAGGTTTATAGCTTACTGACAAAGACAGAAAGAGAAAGAAAGGAAAACAGAAAGGTGTCAGTTGTATCCCTGGGGCTCTGATAATCGTAAAAGGGCTTCCCATTTATCTGGTTCTATTTTGGATCACTGGATCAAATCCACCTTTTATATGTCAAATTATTACAGTAGAGTTTTAAGCTTTTATGTGGGAGGCTCAGAACAGCTCCTCTAATGTGTGAGAGGCAACTATTTCAGTACTGTTTCAGGGGATGGAAAATGGGTTAAAGCTCAGCAGGCCCTGGAAATGGCTGTCTTTTACGGGAGCAGGATGCTGGCATTGTGAGAGGTGGAGAGACACCCAACTCCATGAAACTCAAGCAACCACCAAGGACCCCACAGCCTTTCACCATGGGAGAGTACTGCCAATCAGAGGTATCCAGCAGCTCTGGAGTCCTGGGACCTGCAGGCAGGGAGCCCAGCAGAACTGTGCGACCCCCCCTCTCACTGCCCAGGGATGCCAGATGCCCGACACAGGGGACGTCTCGCCTTCCTGAGGCAGCAGGTTGCAGCATCTCACGGCTCCAGCTGGGCTCACAGCTCCTGCATATTGCAGGAGCAGCATTTTCCACATAGCTTCTGCATGCACCTTAAATAAAATCCTCTTCCCCTAGAAGTAGCGACCATATCTCAGGAGAACAGGAAGAAACCTGAGGGCACAGCATACCTCTGTTCTCTCACTTTGAGGATTATTCTTACACCTATCTACAAATAGGCAAACTGTAAGTGGAGATAAGAGAGTAATTTATCTGCCTTAGCTCAGTGATTAAACTACAAACAGAAGCCAGCCGTCCCGACCTCATGACTCTGCTCTAAAGCTATCACCACAGCTATGAACAACTCAGACAGACTTGAAAATAGAAGTGGCGTGGGTGACATCTTACTGTGAAAACAGGAGGTATCAAATATGAGCAAAGACAAATTACTCCATTGTAATACTAAAAAGAATTAGAATAAATAACCAATCATAAATGGGATTTGAGGTCTACAAAATAAAGGAGCTGATCCACTAAAAAGCCAAATAGGATTTGCAGCAATCTGGATAGTCACTGTAACTGTTCATAAAGATGGCTAGATGCACATTTATCTGTACAAAGATCACCTAATCCACAGCCACAAAGGGCTGCACCCTCTAGCAAGGAGTTTTACAGGTCTACTACCTATTTCATGAAGAACTGGCTCCTTACAGTTCCCTTAAATCTGGCTACAGCTAATTGTATTTCATGGAACTTTGTTCTCATGCTAGAAGAGACAACAAACAGTCTTTTTACCCTTCCTGTGCCACTCACAGGTCTGCAGACCTCTGCCAAGCTGTACTGGCAATTTCCATCCTTCAATTATTCTCACTCCCCTTCCCTCAACCTTTCCAATTGTAACATATCCTTTAAAAGTTGGAGGGTCCAGAACTCCACTCAGTGTGTCAGCTGTGCAAAAAACATGGGTTTGTACAGCAGCAAGATGATATTTTTTCCTTGTTTTTTATCTCCTTCTTAATGATCCCTAGCATTTGATCTGCTTTTTGACTGCTGCTGTGATGTTTGCTACTATCTATCATAACCCCAGGGTTTTTCTCTGCAGCAGTAATGACCGCTTCAGAGCCCATCTTTTTATGCAATGACAGGATTGGGTTTTTCCTATGTACATTGCTTTATATTTATCTACATTGAATTTCATTTGCCACTTGTTTTTGTCCGGTCATCCGGTTACATGCATATTCAACATTTTCCTGCCAAAAACAGAAGCACCACACTCCACGTAACTACTTGGTTTGCTTTTCACCCTCTATCAAATACTTTGTCATTAAAATCTTTGCAGAATTCGTACATCTCCAATAACTATTTCTGTTTTGCTGAAGAAACAGCTTTTCAACAGAGTTGTATTCATTAAAAAAAAAAATTGCATCCAGCTTTCCTTGGTAATATAATAGAGTCTTCATTTGCTTTGTAGTTCTGTGACTTTATGCCTTTCCAATGTTTTGCATATAAATTAAGCTGAAAAGGACATATACACAGCTGGTGTAACTCAATGTGGTTTCAGTGAAAGTTTCTAATTTTCTTCCCTTATTTGCAGCTATTTGAATATTTTTTTTTATGCAGTTGAGTGGTACTGCATATAGAACTACTGGTGGGATGTGTGAAGTAGCGATGCTAGAGATGATCAAAGTCCTTCAAGGTTTTTAATTATTTTAGCTTCCCCTTCTTCTTCTTCTCCGCTTTCATTTTCTCCACAATTTCTTTGGCACACCTGCGTTGAAATGACAAGACCCACAACTGACACGGACATGGAGACATGCCAGTTTATACTGGCAGACAGTTTGCCGGGACGTGTGAATAAATCAGTGAACTAATAGCAGGAGCCTTTTCAAAACATTGAATTGGAATTTCTTTGCAGAACCCTAATGGCAAATACAAACCCAGAACACTGCACAATGCATGGGGCATTGTTTACATTATGGTCCATATTAGAGTAGCTGCTGGTTACGACATATGATTATCCCACCATGTGGTGATACAATCCCGTACAACAAAATAAACTGTTCTTGTTCTTGCCTAATGATCCAGGACAAGGGAGCCCCAGTAAGCAATATTACATGAGCACTGAATCAACAGCTTATTTTGAACACACAAGAACATCTGCCGAACAGTGATATTGTGGAAAAATGTTGCTTTATTAAACATCTTAAGAGAATTTAAAGTAATTAATGATCCAGTTGTTAATGTATTCTCTTTGTCAGTGGGTTTATTAGTGTGCAGAATACATAATTGCTTTGGCATCCTTCACTGTTATTTTCTGCTTCAACATTTTATTATACACCCATAAAAACCAAGATGGTAACTGCTTTGAAATGCTAAAGGCAGAGCTCAATGCTATTTTATCCATTGAGATTTGTGTTTAATCACCTACATTGCAAGATGCTTACTACATTTGTTTGGGCTGGGATGCTTAAAGAAGAAGATGGGTCAAAAATCGTGTAAGTACCAATGGCATTCCCAACTATACCTGGAACTGTCCAAGATATTATAGGTGGTTTTATTATATTATGGTGATGCCACTCTTTTTTATACATACTGTTGTCTAGCACCCATGTATTAAGACTCCAAATAGATAGATTTCAGAGATGCATTTGTTATGAAGATTAACAGGGAATAATTTCATATAAAGTTGTGTAGGACCATATACCTAAATGTATTCTGAGCCAAAATATGATAGCTACTTAGTAATCCTAACAGAGGTGTATAAAGTAACCAGTGCTCCAGTGTTAGATCTATCACAAATAGCTTGTAGAATAGATTCTGGGATAATTTGTGAATGCTGTATTATTTTCCTGGGACCGAGTTAAAATTCTGATTAATGGTTTGAGCTCTGCAACAGTTTCTTAAAAATTGTGAAATTTTCACAAAAAGTAAAGGTTGTGTTTGCATCGCAATAGGTCGGGGGGAACCAGTGGACCAACATTCTGTTCCCAGAAAGAAGTGTCCTGTTGCAAAGACATTATAATCTCAATAAAAAGGAGACCCATCCAAAAAGATACAAGCATTGTGTGTTCACTGATATTAACTACTATTTAAGTTAAGGCAAATAAAAATCAGGGAGTTCTTGCCCTGCATTTCTCATAGTCTCCTACAAAGCAGTGGGTGACAAGAAAAGGGTACAAAAATAATGTCCTTATTGTTTTATATTCATGTCTAACTGGCAATGGCCTCCCTTCCTGTCATGATCACATCAGTTTGCAGGGTAAAGGTATCTACGTGTACAGTGTAAATATATTGACTAGCTGCATTTTAAAAAGAATAAAGTGTGTGTTTGGGATGCTGAGGAATTGTAACTGGGACAAGGAGACACAAAGGGCTGATATATTTGACATGAGGAAAGGAAAGAAATGGGAGATCTCAAAGATACTGAAGAGGAAAAAGCACTGGCTACAGCATAGACACATCAGGCTAAGAAAGCCCCTGAAAGACAGAGAAGGAATTTTCCAGATATACAGTGCTAACTTCAGCTTTTTGCAGTTTACCCAGGTGAAAATTTCCAAGACATCAGGTGAAACAGATGGAATATGGGGGAATTCATCAATTACTGGAATAAAGAGGCTGCCTGAAACCATGCACTTAGGCGAGCTGCTGTGAAAGACTAGGTATATAGTAAAGGTCAAGGAGTTTCACAGAAAATGGGAACAGGGAAAATGAATACTGCAGAAAATTACAGTGAAGGTCAGAACTAGAGAGAAGGATCCAAAGCATTCACTCACAGAAATTTTAACAGAAATATTGATTGGTATGAATGAAGAACTAAGGGAAATATCTGTATGTGAAAGCACCAGAGAACTCAGTATAGAACAACGGTCAAAATAATAACACGTATTAATAACCAAGGACGTGACTGACAGCAACAGACTGGTTAAAACTCAGGAACTTGTTATTCACATCAAGACCCGCAGGTCTATGATCTGATAAAGCCACTGCACAGATGACTTTTCAGCAGAAGACCTGTGCGCTGACAACAGGAAGGTGGCAATAAGGTGACACCACAGTGTGCTATTCCTCTTCCTCCAGCTGCAAGGCTGAGCATAGCTGTGAGGAGACCCAAAATGAGGAAACACTGACAAAACCCTCCTGTGTTTTAGGCAGGCTGAAGAAAGAAATGTTCTAAGGGAAAAGAATCACATCATGGCTTATAAAAAGAGTGAAAAGAGAAAAGTTTATCATTGCCAGAAAAGAACATGGTGACAAGTTTAGGACTCAACTGCTGGTGCCCCTTTATCCTGTCACACACAAGTGACCCTGGGCAGACCTCTCAGACATGTGTCTTTGTGCTTGCCGGTAGGTCTGAGAGTGATTGAAATCTATGTGGGAATGACCATGAGTGTCTGAATGAATTGTTTGGAAAAAAAATATCTTCTTGACCTTTTACAAGGTCTTACAATGAATTAATTTCCTGTTTATGTCAGATAACGCAGGCCTGTTTATTTTGATCACAATTACAGACTTAAGAAATACGAGAATTCAGTTTTTAAACAAAGTAAGTCTATCTATCTAATGAGAGCATATGAACTGTAAAGCTTTTCTTAATCTTTTCACAGTAGTATTTATTTTAGATTGCCTGTAGAAATAATAGGTACTGAATTATAAATTTGTATAAAAAGTGGCAAAGACCTCAGCACCACAAGTACACATTTACTGCTGAATATTGTATAATAATTTTTAAATCAATTAGGAATTAAATTTGGCTGACTAGTTTGAGCTCTACCCACGACTTCTCAAAAATGGACACTTTCTTACAGAATGTTTTCATTTCTTTACACCCAAATTATACAGTAACAAAGGTTCTTTGAGGCACATGATTGTAATCTTCCTACTAAACCCAAGAATATATTACTGGGAGGTGGGATGTATGAATGGTGGAAAGAGGAAGCTTAATATTAAGCAAGAAGGATAATAATAAGTATAAGGCTTAACTTTGATATTTATGCTTCAGAGTTTAGGGGGGAGGGAAATAACAGAATGTTATTAAAGGTAAGCTCAGAAGATCTTGCCTCAAAAATTGTAATTGTATTTTCTCTGTATGAATGAGAATACAGTCCTCTACTTGTTAGCGTGGCAGCATTATAAAATGCCAAGTGAATCCTAAGTATAAAAGTGCATTGAAAATGCTGAGGTAAAAATGCTGCTCATGACACACACGCGTACAAGGGGTCATTATTCAAAAGAGTACCTGGATTTTACAGAGTATATAAGAAATGCAGTGCTCATTCATTTTGGTACCAGAAACTGTGGGCCAAATAAAAGCCACCTGAACTAGACAGAGGGAACTCTGCATTCTGCATTGCACAGGATTACTCCAAACTTCAGCACCTGAGAGCGAGCCAGGACAACACAGCCAGGAAAAGCAGATCAGCCACTAAAGAAACTGGCCTCTGCAGACTTGAAGCAACACAAGAATGACTCCTGCACCTGTGCTAAGAGCATGTGATGCTAAGTGACAAAGGACAAAACAAAAAATATTTATAGATAGATGTATAGACAGAAATGTATAGAGACATAGAGAGGTAGAGAGAGAGACAGAGGGATAGAAACATAGACCACTACTTGAAAAACATTTGCCTGGACACTTGGACAACTGGCTGAAAAACAATAATCCAGGTAAAAGGCAAATCTGCAAGACAGACAAAACAGAGCACTTCACCTCTCTTGAGGGCTTAGAATCTGCTTCTCCCTGTTGACCTAGCGACTGCAAACATATTGGCTTTCAGAACTGTTAGTGCATCAGACAACCTGGAGCAACTGACTTCGATGAAGCCCCTGTGTTACATTCGTGCAGACCTTTTCTGCAATCCCTGACTGTGCTGAATGCAGGGAACAATCGGTTCTGTAATTCTGAAACCTTCTGAACTCACCTAACTCTGGGCAGGGCCCTAGAGGATTCACACCCTTCTTACAGAGATTTGATGAAATTGTGTCAGATATGTCTCCTTTAATAAAATACATTCCTTCAACACTATCTCAGCAGTCTTTACGCATTTCACCTCTCCCTCATGATCTCATGCCACATCTCATTTCCTTATTTTTGTGCTAGAAAAATACGACTTTGGTGAGATATACCACAGCAAACTGAAATTTCAGATGCTTTGAGCTGGGAAAAAAAGCATGAAAAATAGTAAATATGACTTGGAGCTGGGAAAAGGCACATAAAATAGAAAATATGATGTTGAGCTACAGGACGTTCCAGGGATCTAGAAGAGACCAAGGGCCAAGTACAAAAGAGTGGGGACATAGCTGGTTGTGAATTGGCTTTTCAAGAAACACAGAAGGAAAAAAAAAAAAAAAAAAAGAAGAAGAAACAAGAAACAACATGGTTGGTTCAGGTAACTAGGCAGCTAATTACTATTCTTGAAGTCCTTTTATTGTGGTTCCTCCCCTGTCCCTCTCTCATTCCTCTGCTGCACAGCCTAGTGAGCTACTGCCAAGAATGCCAAAACAGGACCAGTACTTCACTTCTCACGTGAGCTGGGGAGAGACAGAAATGGTTGCTACATATTGCATGAGATCTCCCCATCCTCTGCCAGTTTTGCCTTTGACAAGAGTAGGTGCATTTCCAAATGTTTTTGTACATACATCCTGGCCTCTTCCAAAATATTAAGGATGGAGGCTACATGTTCTTGCAGACAACCCATTACAGAAGCAGGTGGCAGATTACGGCTGTCCTATGCGGAGCACCATTCTGCTGCGTGATTGCTGAAGAAGCTGACTGTTCAGGGATTATCATGATACAATTAGAAGTAGATAAGTTTGTCTCTTTGTCAATCAGCTTGCTGGAGGAGAAGACTCTTGGCCTTCAACAAGGCCTGAAGAGCTGACTCTGTCTAGGACAATTGGTGGGTGCCAAATACATAGGGCATAGCTAGGGTAAGAGAAGACCATGTGCCCTGTGCTGTCCATATTGAGTAACAGCTTCATTATCCTAGGAGAGCATAAATCCCTCGTGAACTGCATTTCTGAGAGAAACCAGGCTGTTGAGTGCTCAGCTTGGAGTGAGACAGTTCTGCTTGAGGACATGTGCCATCGTGCCCTTCTGCAGCATGCCAAGATGGCAGAAGAGCCATTATGAGGGCCCAGACCAAATGGTGCACATGTTTTCAAATAATGACCAATCTGCTTACCTTTATTATGCATTTACTGACCCTGACTGCATGTAGGATTGGTGTCTGCTCAGAAATAACAGACCTCAGCAAGCACTACCTGAAGGCGAGTACAGACGACACCAAGAAGCAAAACAACAGTGACAAATTGGATAGGATTGTGTCTTGCCTCCACCAGCAGAAGGACTGGAGGGCAGCTTGTAGACCATATATGCACATACAATTGTTCTACTCCTCCTACCATTTTCAAGGTCATCTCTGATGAATTTATCTTTCCTTTTATTGTTTTCTTTACATATTTTCATTACACATACACACATACAGAGTTGTATAAGACAGTGGTAAAGCTCTGTTTCATGACACAACCTCAGTTGTGTCTGTTCTTCTTATGATACTTTGGAGATTCACAGGAGTTTTCATTATGTTTGCTTGATATTTCTCAGAAAACCTTCACCTTCTTTCCCTGAACACCCCCTCCCACCAGCCTGCATGTCAACAGAGAAAATCTTACAGCAAATATTAAACAGGTATTTCCTCCATCCATAGCATCATACGCTGCTCCTTTAGACCTTCTATATGTTTCATTCTTCCCAAAGAACAGTTCCTGTGGCACTGGCAATAAATGAGCGCGAAACAGATGTTGTCGGCTAATACTTTGATGGTTAATAATAAACCAGTTTTCTCCATGCGGTACGCATATACAGCAAACTTATATAATACGTTCATGAACTTACATTCAGCAAAAACCCTACTTAATTAGGTTCTCCAACCCCAATTTGGGGAGTATCTTCAAGAAATCCATGCTACAGAGTGTCTGTATCTGGGTCAGGCATCTGGGCATCTGAAACTGCAGTGGCAAAGCTTCTCTGTTCCTCCCACACCTGCCCATTTTTGTTTTCATAAATAGGTGATCTCGTGGAAACAAGGAGAGTTCAAAACAGTGAAAGATGGGAAATGCTTTGTTTTGTTCATACCTTATCAAAAAAGCAAATTGCGTTGCGCTTGCTTTTTCTCTTTTCTTCAGCCATGAATAGTTTCCATACTCCTGCATCTCACTAAAATAAACCTTTAACCACTCTTTTAGAAAAAAACAATAATCTCCTTTTGAAATTTTTAAACTCGTTTTTTCTGCACACGCTGCCAAGAAAATTAGAGTGGGCAAAATCTCATTTAGTAATCTCACTCTGACTTTAGAATTTCTTTCAATCTTATTTTAATTCTTCAGCATGGACTTTGTTTTGCATAATATTCAAGCCTATGAATCTAAATTTGATCGATGCATATTTGTATTCTTCCATAGATCCTACAGCTGTCAACATTTTGTTCCAGCTGATGCAGCACATTCTCACAGTCACCCACCAATGAAACTAAATCCACTACAGCTACATGGCTAATGAGAATACATTAATAATATTCAATTGTGCAGCACAACTTCAACTATTACTTAAAAGACAGAACTTATGTTGTAATAGTTAATGAATACAATTAACTATTGGAATTCCTATTGTTTGTGTACTCCTACTGTTTGAGGCAAACTGATTCAGTCCCAAACAAAAAAAGGAAGGTGTTCTTCAAAAGTATTTTTATAAATCATAGATCATATCTGGCTTGGAACAAATGCAAAATTTTAACAGATGCATGGGAATTAATTGCTTCAATCTATTGGAAGTGTTTTAATAAAGGACTCCCAGGAGGTTGTGTGAGCAAATTCCAGCACAACAACGGAAATATATATTACAGCATTTGCACCCTCTCTGAACTTATTCTGTAGTAATATCTGAAAAAAAATGACTGAAAGAATGACCATCATCCAGTTGTTCTTGCTTCTTTACTGCTAAAAATGTCACCAACGTTCCAGTGCAGTCTCAAAGGACTGCACAAAAAAAAAAAAAAAAAAAAGGAACAAAAATATTCTTTAAGTGAGTTAACAAATGAATGCCTTGCTTAAACTGAACGGTTTGCGTCCAGGTTTGGCTTTGTGAGATTCGTGGATAATGAGTCCTAGCTGAAATAGCTACTGCTACGCCCCCGAATACTTGTTTTGCACTGTATCTTTACGTTGTTAGGTAAAAAAAATTTAGATGTGTTCATACATGCTGACACAGATTTTTTCACTTTCAAATGTCTGAAGGAAGGGCAAATAATAGTTTTAAGTTGTCACCCTCTGTATTTTATGAAGAAAAGCAAGGCTGCTTCCAAAAGCCCTCTGATATCTTTCTTAGGATCACATGGAATGTCTCCTGTGAATATTTAACACAGGTCTTATGAACTGCCCTCTTAAAAAATCTGTTTCCCTCCACAGAAAGTGAAAGGAACCAGCTGGATGTGTAACTCACAGTCGGGTTTTCAGTTCTGAGATCTCTGCACCCAGGGGGATGAATCCCAACCTCAAAAGCAAGTGTTTATCATGGGGTTTAGTACCAGCACAACCTAACTAGGGCCTACAGAACAAGAGGACTCCTTTAAGTTCCATGAAGTTCTGTGGATCTGTAACCAAAAAAGCATATTAAGTGGGAGTTTACTGAGAAGATACAATTCCTTCCCGAAAACATGTTAAATGTGGGCAATACAGCCCAGAGATATCCTATCAGTTAAAAGGAGGAAGGAGAAGGACCCCGGTACACATCTGAATTATACACAATTAGTACATGGAATATATGCCAGAATCCTCTTTATCTTCATCCATGTCTAGTTCACCCAACTCTCTCAATAAGGCAAGCAGTATTTAACCCATATGTGCACTGGGTAATAAATCTGATGACAATCCTGCAAGTGAATACAAGCAGGAACAAGCCCAGGTGCAATCTTTGGGTCTGAACTGGAGTCTTAACAATATGGTTTCTGGCCTTCTAGCAAAAATTATTTTTTACTGCATACTTGCACAGGATAACATTGGAACAAAGCTCAGGGGAAGAACGCACTTGTCTTGTTCATGACATAGAGCTCCTAAACTTGGGGATTTTTACACTGACACAGTGCAGAATAATAGAAGAGCTGTAGAAAGTTATTTTATAGGCATAGGCACACACATGCATATATCTTTTAGTTATCCTTAAATTGCTGAGGGTCACTCATACCGAAAAAGCTACTGCACAGTGGTTTGGGGCAGGATCCCTCACAAAGTTAATCTAGCTCAGGGATCTGTGCCTGGTTCTGCTGCCTCCCATCATGAAGTGACTCCACATTAACAGGCACCCATTTGGTCTTCATCAGCTGCTAATCCTGCCCACCAGGCAATTCAAGAGCTAGCATGGGGGGAAGCAGAAGGCTGTTCAACCAGCCCAGAGGGCTGTTCCCTGGACCACTTTCTCACCCCTGACTGAACTGAACTGGCAGCAGGTCTGCGCATTACTTCAGCCATGCTTTATTGGTGCCCCTGGCTGATAAATCACGTAGTTCTCAGTGTCACAGAACTAAAGTTATGACACCTTCCCACTGCAGGTTTTTTAGCAGCTTGGCTCTAAATGTGTGTGAGTATGAATTATGTTTTCACACTTATTTGGATAGCACCTGGCAGAGTCAGGCTCAAATCTGTGTGCTCTTCCAAAACAAGTATTAAATAAGAGTGATAATTCTAATGGTAATATTCACTTGGAATGGAAAAATATCTAGTTATATCTGAAAGGCAGAAAGATCTTCCCAGAGGATGGAATTCCTATTGTTCTTCCCATCTTATTCTACATAATTTTTTTCCAGGCATTGTACCTGATTTTTTGAGGAGTAATTTTTTTTCTTGAAACCAGCTAAAAACTTTTTTTGCACTAAGTGATGTAATCTTACTTTTGACATATACGGTAGTATGGATAAATAGTAATATTATTTCAGACCCCATTAAACTGAAATTATATATGTCTAGTATATGTAAGAATAGCCATTTGTGAACTGTAACCACAGAAATCTCTCATTTGCTTGAAACAAATACAGTCAGTTGTGTGACTACCACAGCACTGGTATTAACAGGGTCCTGGTGGCAACGCCTCAGTTGCTAGGCTTGAAAAACCTCCATAAATTCTTCTGGAAAGAGCTACTTCTGCATGAATCCCCTCCCTCTATGTTTTTCTGGCTGGAATACCAATAAGGTCGATTAGCTAAATTTCCTTTTGACCAAAACACAGCAAAAGGGTGAGTTTGTAAACCCTGAATATACAAATACATTCAAGTATACTTTTAGTTAGATAATCACACTTACTCATTCTGTTTGCTTAGAGGTTTTAATTACTATTTATAGTCATTTGAGGTCATTTCTGAATTGTGTGCTCCTGCTTACGATGCTGAAATGTGATTTTAAGGCTTTTCCTGAGCTAATAATTTTTCAGTGGACTGTATGTGTATTGTATATTTATAGGAAAAAGCTATTATAATGAAGCCCTGATTTAGTTCAATTACTCAGGCTTTGCATTTATTGAAACAATATCTCCTATTGTTCATTAAAGAAATTCATGAAGCTCTTTCATCTCTTTAGCAACAAAAACACCAAAAAAGCCAGATAATTATCTAGAGTTAATATCTGGCAGATTTGGTTTAGCTTCATGATGGTAAATCAGAATTGTGGCTTGAATTGATTAGTAAAACCGGGGACTCAGGGCCTGAGTCCATTGTTGTTCTCACAGGAGGTCCACCCACATCAGAGAAAAACACCTGATTTAAGTTACTGAAGGGAAACTTGAGTTACTGCAGTGAAACAGAGAGGATAATTCAATCAATTAACCAAAAGGATGTAAAGGAATTCTTACACATTGGGCTAATCTTTCACTTTAATTTACATAGATTTGCATTAATTATACTTTTTCAAATCTATCTTCATAAAGTAGAAGTATTTGGTCAGTGATCCCACTGGGCTACTCCAGAAATAATTTGGGCTGCATCCCCAAATTAATATTATCCCCAAATTAAGATAATCTCAGTCCAATGAGTTTAAAACATCTCCTCTAGTTTAGTCCCTTAAATTAAAAAGAGTAAGTCAAACCCTGCCTCAGCGCACTATTTAGTAGGGTCCAGTTACAGTTTGCAGCTCTCCTTGACTGCAAAACAAATAGCTTGAGGGTAACATCCATAGCGCTAGAGACAACCTTAACATATGGAAACATTAAAATGCTGTTGGGGACATAAAAAGGCCTGTAAAAGCTAAAAGCACACACTTTGTGCTCTGTTCAATAGACCAGATCAATTTCTATTACTTGGACCATGAAGCTTTTCTGTGGTTCTTATTAAACTGAGGACAGAGTCGAGATCTGGATATCTCTTATCACTGCTGTGCAATGTGTCAGCTCTGATCATAATCTAGCCATGACATTTTTTTTATCCCCTCAATGTCAAAGAAAGTATCAGGTCCTTGCTTACCAAAGCTGCCATTCCCATGACACTTGGCTGAGCACACCCAGAAAGATTTGAAAGGCAGTCATCAGAAGTTTCAGAAGCTAATTGGTGACTGAAGCTCAGTTTTAGGTGAACCTGGACTCCACACCATATTCTCATGTGAGAGTAGGTTTATTTGGTGGTACAGCTTCCAGAGGTGAACTAAGAAAGGCAGCTTTCCCCATTCAAAGTGCAATTGCTGTTCTTGTACTCGTGCAAATTCGCCTGAGCCTGCATAACTTAAAAACAACACGTAAGGTTAGTGATTGTGCAGAGCAAGAGGGGGTGGTTTTTAGTTAATGCTGCTGCTCTTTTTGCAGTAGTCTTCTAAAACAACTGAGTGATAGCTGGCATGCATTCTGCATTTTACTGGCCTGTTTGGCCCTTCTCTTCCTATTACATGTCTTCTTTCAAGCTACTACTTATTTAATTTCTTTTCAGATACTTTCAGAGGTCCTTATTGAAAAAAACATAGCCATTAGCTGTCCACCACATACAGAAGCCCAGCAGCTAAAGAAATCTAGCAATGACAAAATGATAATGCCAGGGAACAAAAGGTTACTATTTATGGTGTCTTAAATCTCCAGGGGAAAAGAACACATGGAAGACCTGAAAGAAGGCAGGTGGGAGGGAGAGCTGTTCTTGCTGAACAATAAAAAATTCATTATTGCTCCTCACTTGTGTGTTTGCACTTCATTTTGAAGAGTAGTATCCTACTATGTTGATTCTGAGCTCAATTAGAAAAGAGCAAATTCCAGAATGATATTAGGTTTTATTCAGAAGAATGGCTCAGATAATTTAATATCCAACAGGACACAGGCCAGAGGTGAGATTGTTTGCCTTGCAGACAAAAATAGGTCTAGCCTTTCACCACCTAAATAGTGCTGCAAGCTAAAGAAGAAAAAAAAAAAAAAAAAAAAAAAAAACAAAACACCACCAAAACCCAGACTTGCACCTCCTAAATCTATGTACTTTTACATGCAGTTTTCTCCAAATATCACGGTTTGCACTATGTGAGACATTAAAAATCACAGGCTGGGATCTCTGTCAGCAGAAGCACTTTGTTGAAATCCAGCAACCTCTGCCAAGTCTCATCAGGTAAGGATCTGACCCTGTGTCTTCTCTTGGCTCACAACATGACTTTGCAGGCAATATAGTTGCAGTTGGTTGACCTTGGCCAGCTGCCCGACGCCCACCCAGCTGTCTCTCACTCCCCCTCCTCAACAAGACAAGGGGAGAAAATAAACTGGAAAAGCTCATGGGCTGAGATAAAATCACAGAGATCGCTTCCCGATTACCATCATGGTCAAAACTGACTTGATTTGGGGAGGACTAATTTAATTTATTGCCAATTAAAATAGAGTTGGATGGTGAGAAACAAAGTTAAAACAGCACCTCCCCGCCGGTCCCCTCTTTTTCCCAGGCTAAACTTCATTTATTCATTCCAACTCCTCTACTTTCTCCTCCTCCCCGAGCAGTACAGAAGGATGAAGAATGAGGTTTGCAGTCAGTCCATAACAGCTTCTCTCTGCTGCTCCTTCCTCCTCACACCTTTCCTCTGCTCCCGTGTGGTGTCCCTCCTATGGGACATAGTCCTGCAGAAATTGCACAGGCATGGTTCCTCTCCATAGGAAGCAGTAGTTCAGGATAAGCGTGATCCAGCATGGGCTCTCCACAGGCTGAATCTCTTCTCTCGCTCCTGGAGCACCTCCTCCCCCTTGTTCTTCTCTCATGCTCACATTTTAATGATTTTAATAAATTTTACTTGTGTTCTACTGTATCTCCTAAGCCACAGTAATGGATTTTGTTTTGCTGCTGATCGAGGAACTAAACTCAAATGAACTTTACTAATACAAGCACAATCTCAAACAGGAAGCATGTTCACTCATGCTTTAAAAGCACACGCAAGACATGCAATTCTTTACTAAACTTTTAAAAAACTCTATTAGATTTGCTTAATTTTAGGTGCTATGGGGTGGGTTTTTTTTGCTTTTGTCCTGGCCTCAGGGTGACTGAGCCCTGGCACAGGTTTCCCAGAGAGGCCGTGGAGTCTCCATCCTTAGAGATACTCAAAAGCTATCTGGACATGGTCCTGGACAACCAGGTCTAGGTGGCACTGCTTGAGCAGAGGGTCTTGGGCTAGATGACCTTCAGAGATCCCTTCCAAACTCAACTGTTCTGTGATCCTATGGTCTTAAAATGATGCCAACAGGGCTTTGTATGGCAGCAGGTTTAACCGAGTAGAGGTTGAAATGTCTCATTACATACAATATATCTGCTGAGAACCTTCTACATACAGCAAAATGCCTATGGCAGGATCATGATGATTTTTTTAGGTATGAACAGACTAATTCTGAGGAATGGAGAAACACAATGCTCTTGTAAGACTGAAAATTGCACAAAAGGGAATTAAACTCAATGCCTAGGGTTAATATCACATTATTTAAAAATCAGATGTCAGTGGTTAATTAGTGTAAATGATTTTCTCCTTCCTCCCATGGTCAACTAGAAAATCAGATGTAGGTAAAGCTAAAATCAAAAAAATTGTTTTAGTTGATAGGTAACCATAATGGTCAAGAGTAGGATAGCAACATGATTTCTTTTCTCATCCACTCCAGTACTTCTGTGTAGCTAATAAATACTATTTTTTAAATTTGAAACTATGTTGTGGAGAGGTTCAGAGGGTATTAAATCATCACAGATTAAATCTATCTCTAACACTGCAATTAAAAACAAAGTATTCAATATGCCAAAACCAAAAAATATACTCACTTTAATGTTCAGCGTCACACAACGACATTGAAGTTACTAGAAGTAACTCATTGAAAGGCATTCCAGTTTAAAAACTCTGAAGTGGTGTTTTCTTAAATAAAGAAGTCAATAAATAAATTAATGTGTCCATCTGCTGTATATAATCATGATAAGGTTGGACCTTATTAGTGGTGTTCCAGTGGAGTTTTCCAGCACAATAAGCTAAATTAAGATCTGTGAGTTACTAGGTATGCTTTCCTTGTTTATTGTGCTCTATTAGGCTGGAAGGGTCTAGCCCTGCTCTGAGTGCCATGGGGGAGCATGATACAAAATTACACCTATGCCCATTTTTCCATTGTTAAGTTGCTGATTTTATATGAAAGCTGGAGAACTTAAAAAGAATGAAAAATCCTTTGTATTTCCATAACTAAGCTGGTCATTAACAATATTAAGTTGCTCTGCCTTGAGAGACAGCAATAACGGGAAGACGAAAAAAGGACATGTTCAAAGCACAGATATCGAGAGGCCAATTAATGTTAGCAGGAGTGCCTTAGGGATAATTTAGATGGGAATTTGCAGAGGCAAATGTACGATACTGTCATGACATTTCCCTGATGGAGTAAAGGATATTATTAATTATCTCCATGATAACAGTTACTTCAAGGATTAAAGTAATGAGAATGGCAAAGCTTCATGCTTTTTTAATATTCAAATTTTGTTTTAAAATGTACTTTCTGAAGATAAAAGTCCCTCTCTCTGAGATGTACACAGAAATTACCTCTAGGAGAATAGAACTGTGTTACTGATAAATTTAGGCAATATATTTTGAGAAAGCAAAAGTTAAAAAAGAAAAAACCTTAAGAGCTTTCTGCTGTAGCCCTGATTCAGGAAAACACACACGTGCTTCATTTGATTTCAAATGGGAGTTTAAATACAAAATCAGCTGGAGTCCAAATGCAGTGCACTTGGCTGAAGTTCAGTAAGATAAATCTTTTCCAAAAGTTATCTAATCTAAGCTGATATAGGCTCCTCTAGCAGTCAAGAAAAAGAGAGATGTGGCCTCCAAAGGTCTTTCCTAGCACAAGCCTTGCCAGTTCACAGTGAGCCAAACTGCCCCTGAAGTGCTCATCTTTCTCCATGTGGGAGGTTGAACAACTAGGAAATTGCTCAGCTGAACCAAGGTCTCTATCCTGAACCCATCTCCCGGTGCCAAGATGCACAGCAGGACCCCTGCAGTAATGTGGAGGCCACAGCACCTTAGCAATACAGACAAAAGGAGGCTGAGAGGACAAAGCTAGACTTAGCTCTTGATGAAGGAGTAATCTCACCTAAATTTGGATATTTAAATCACCATAAACCCTCTGTGTACTCAGTGGAGAAAGACTGGCATTTTTAGAAAATTATCAACTTATCTGGTTTAGATACAGAATCATACAATGATTAAGGTTAGAAAAGACCTCTTAGATCTTCAAGTCCAACCATCAACCCAGCACCATCATGACTCCTAAAGCATGACCTGAAGTGCCACATCTACATGTCTTTTAAATACCTCCAGGGATGGTGACTCTACCACCTCTCTGGGCAGCCTGTTCCAGTGCCTGAACACTTTCAGTAAAGAAATTCTTCCTAATATCCAATCTAAACCTCCCCTGACGCAGCTTGGAGCCATTGCCTCTTGTCTTACTACAAGTTACTTGGGAGAAGAAACCAACACCCACCTTGCTACAACCTCCTTTCAGGTAGTTGTAGAGAGCAGTAAGGTCTCCCCTCAGCTTCGTCCCCTCCAGGCTCAACAACCCCAGATCCCTCAACCTCTCCTCAGACGACCTGCTCTCCAGACCCTTCACCAGCTTCATTGCCCTTCTCTGGACATGCTCCAGCACCTCAATGTCCTTCGTGTAGTGAGGAGCCCAAAACTGAACACAATATTCTAGGTGCTGACTTGCCAGTGCCGAGTACAGGGGCATGATGGCTTCCCTACTCCTGCTGGCCACACTATTCCTGATACAAGCCAGGATGCTCTTGGCCACCTGGGCACACTGCTGGCTCATGTTCAGCTGGCTGTTGATCAGCACCCCCAGGTCCTTCTCCACCAGGCAGCTCTCCAGCCACTCTTCCCCAAGCCTGTAGTGCTGCATGGGGTTGTTGCGACCCAAGTGCAGGACCCAGGACTTGGCCTTGTTCAGCCTCATACAGTTGGCCTTGGCCCATCGATCCAGCTTGTCCAGATCCCTCTGGAGAGCCTTCCTGCCCTCGGGCAGATCAACACTCCTGTCCAACTTGGTGTCATCTGCAAACTTACTGAAGGTGCACTTGATTCCCTCATCCAGATCATTGATAAAGATGAGATGAAGTGTCCCCCTTCCTCTCCACTTGGTAAGAAGGAAGCACAAAACTGCTCCCACTGTTGTTAGTATCTGCACTGGAGATTGTCAGACGAAGCCTGCTTCAGGCGTCACAAGGATGGTCTGGAGGATATGATGCTGGAATGCTTATAAATGATGTCCAGTTCCTGTGCTGTGATAGCAGAGAAATACCCAGCTCCACCCGGCTGTGCCCAGATGCCTTTTGAGAAAACTGCCCTAACCAGTGTGTCAGTAAGTGGTCCATCGTCTCCACCTTTTGTCAATAATCACCCCAGAACATTCATTCTGTTTCTAACTAAAGTGTGCTTTCAGGCCTAAGCAGAAAGGAAGGAAGGAGCTGCGCTCAAGGATAAGGTTTTCCCTCATATCTGTCACCTGTTGTTGCTTTGCATTCCATTTTAGCAATTGTTAAGCCTGTGTCAGTGGAACATTTTGTCTTCACAAGCATATTACCGAAAGTATAAATATAATTTTTCTTTTTGATTTATGAAACACTTATAGACTGCTCAATGAAAATAGTGGAAGAAGGAGAGGCTTTATTAATATTATTCACTACACTACTTAAAAGTATCAGAAACTAGCTCTGGGTTGCCTCCAATGCCTCAGGCTTTGAACTACACCTAGTCCTGCCTCCTCAAGTGATTCTGACTATAATGCCATTTTATTCTGAATAAATATTTAGCCCTCCGAACTCTCCTTTTTATTGCAAAGACCTCACATTCCTTCCTTCTCACTTTCCTTATTTCTCTGTCAGACAGGAGCCTATTTGTTCTTTTCTCTCTTTCCCCATCAAGTATTATCAGAATGTTAATTTCTTTTTTTTTCCCCCGTTGGAAAAAATATTGAAATCCTGTGGCAGCTCCCCTTTCACTTTCATCTTGTCTGAATTGCTTTCCCCTCCAAACTTCCTTTATTCGACATCATCTCATGTCCTAGATTCTGTGGGTTGTTGGTAGTTGCCTTCATTTATCTTTTAATCTTCCCCTGTCACTCTCTTAAGGTACTATTTCAGGCTTATCTCAGTCACCTGTCATTCACTCAAATCCCCTGACTTCAATTCACTTCCTTTGTTTTTAGTGAGGCAACTTAGACACTCATCTTGCTAGTTCTCTATTTAGCAAAAAAAAACCAAAAAGAAACAGATACACAAAGGACTAAACTCTGTTCTGCTATGTCTATACATACTAAATGACTTAAATAGAGAAAAGTTGTTTTAAATGCAAGAACTGAGATCCCAGTCTCAAGTGTGCTTATTGGAGCACTTTGAAAATGGTAAAGGCAGATAAGATCAAAAGGCTGAGTGGAGAAGAATACATAACTGGGGACCCATGCTTTTTATTTTTTAAATCTCAACAGACAGTGATGTTCTGTAATGCAAACACTGAAAGGAAAGAAAAAAGCTTTCTTCAGCAACAGTTTTGAAATAGCATGAAACTCCTTCATCTTTCCCTACTTCCCTACGCTAACACTGGGTTTGGAAGAAAATAATTTTTAAATGGATTAATGTAAACGTAAAATAAAATCCACTGCAGAAAACTTTTGAATCATCCCAAATCTCTCCCCAACACTTTCCTGCCCACAGTTTAATGTAGACTAGTATGTCATGCATCATGACAAGTGCTATTGAAGTGTTACTCCTCTATCAGTGAACTTGCAGACCTTAGCACCTCATTCATTAAATCTACTGTGAATTGGTTTAAATGCCATACTAATAACCATAAGCAAGTTAATAAGTTAAATGGCTATACACTGATACATGCAAAAGATGTCAAAAGCAGTAAATACTCTTATCAATCTAGGTTTCAATCTAGGTATCAATCTAGGTTTTGCAGCATAAAACTAGAAATTTATTCTTCTGGTACCCGTATTTTCATTCAGAGAAGCGCTGTGGTTCATCCTTAAAAAATCATGAGATGGACTCAGGTTAGTGAAAATAAATCATTTCAAAATATACCATTCAATCCTTTCTTGCTTGTCACCTCAAGGCCATATCATTGATATTTGCAGTAGTTATGATGGCAGTCGAGACATACAGATATTTAACAAATGAGCTTATTCTACTCTGACAGCAGGTTTTCTCAGCACTTTTGAGTTCTGCAGAAGGAAAAGCTGCACAACGATTATTTTCTTTCCCACCCTCTCCTGCCTTTGGACCACATGTGGAAATTGCATCCTGCAGTGCAAAAGGAAAACACCCCCAATGTGTAATATTAAGAACTGAAACAAAGCAATATACAAGCCAGCATGGCAGGATATCACATTTTTACCGCTAGGCTTTGCTGGCTAGCAGCCAGTGAAGGCACTTTCTCACACACCTTCAGCTCCCTGCAGACAGTCTTTCTGAGCTCCTGCCCTCCACACTATTTCTGTGTTTTTACTTCCTGCAGAATGGTCAATGGCATGAATTACAACCCAGAAATTACAGTGTATCCACTACAAGAGCAGTTTAAAGCATTCTGTATACAATTTTCAGTATAGCTAAGGTCAGATCAGAAAGCCAGATGATCCAAACCATTTACAAGATAAAAGTATATGAAACCTAACAATAGCATGAGTTTTATTACATACTGCACTGAAGAGGTTCTTGAGTCATTCTCAGGGTTAGTGCAGTGATGGTCAATTTATTACATTGAATGCACAGCAATCAAATGGATCTTTCAGAAGATCAAATATGGATTACATTTCTCTTGCAGCTGGTACTCAGAAAAAGTTCCAGTATACACTTAACGTGCTAAAAACCACTGCTATAAGAAGCCAGCATATACTCTACAGGATCTTGTGTGTCGGGATAGCTGTTTTCTGCCTTTATGTGCCACCCATTTCCTCCACATCTGTAGTCAGCAGAAATGAACCCATGGCAATTATTTGGAACTGATGCTTGGAAGATATGAATTGCTGCAAGTCCATATATAGGACTGTGCCAAGCCACTCTCCATATTTGAAAAGTCATGGCGGTCAGGTGAAGTCCCCAGTGACTGGGAAAAGGGAAACTTTGCATCCATTTTTAAAAAGGGTACAAAGGAGGACCCTGAGAACTACCAACCTGTCAGCCTCACCTCTGTGCCTGGGAAGCTATGCTAGAAGCTAGAAGCTATGCTAAGACACATGGAGGACAGGGAGGTGATTTGAGACAGCCAGCATGGCTTCACCAAGGGCAAGTCCTGCCTGACCAGCCTCATGGCCTTCTATGATGGAGTGACTACATCAGTGCACAAGGGAAGAGCTATGGATGTCATCTATCTGGCCTTCTTTGACATGGTCCCTCACAACACCCTTCTCTCTAAATTGGAGAGATATGGATTTGATGGGTGGACTGTTCGGTGGATGAGGAATTGGTTGGATGGTCTCATCCAGACAGGAGTGGTCCATGGCTCAATGTCCAGATGGAGATCAGTCACAAGTGGTGTCTCTCAGGGACCTGTACTGGGACCAGAACTGTTTAATTTCTTCATCAGTGACAGTGGGATTGAGTGCACCCTCAGCAACTTTGCAGATGATACTAAGCTGAGTGGTGTGGTTGACATGCCTGAGGGACAGGATGTCATTCAAAGAGACCTGGACAAGCTTGAGAAGTGGGCCTGTGTGAACTTCATGAGGTTCAATAAAGCCAAGTGCAAGGTCCTGCACCTGGATCAGGGCAACTCTGGATATCAACACAGGCTGGGGGATGAAGGGACTGAGAGCAGCCCTGCAGAGAAGGACTTGGGGATACTGGTGGAGGAAAAGCTGGACATGAGCCAGCAATGTGCGCTTGCAGCCCAGAAGGCCAACCGAATCCTGGGCTGCATCAAAAGCAGCGTGGCCAGCAGGTCGAGGGAGGTGATTCTGCCCCTCTGCTCCGCTCTGGTGAGAGCCCACCTGCAGCGCTGCATCCAGCTCTGGAGCCCTCAGCACAAGAAGGACATGGACCTGTTGGAGCAGGTCCAGAGGAGGCCACAAAAATTATCCAAGGGCTGGAGCACCTCTCCTACGAGGAAAGGCTGAAAGATTTGGGGTTGTTCAGCCTGGAGAAGAGAAGGCTGCAGGGAGACCTTATTGCAGCCTTTCAATACTTAAAGGGGGCTTATAAGAAAGACGGGGACAGACTTTTTAGCAGGGCCTGTAACAATGGGACAAGGGGTAATGGTTTTAAACTGAAAGAGGGTAGATTTAGCATAGATATAAGGAAGATTTTTTCTATGATGAGGGTGGTGAAACACTGGCACAGGTTGCCCAGAGAGATGGCCAGATGCTCCATCCCTGGAAACATTCAAGGTCAGATTGAACAGGGCTCTGAACAACCTGATCTAGTTGAAGATGTCCCTGTTCACTGCAGGAGGGGTTGGACTAGATGACCTTTAAAGGTCACTTCCCACCCAAACGATTCTATAATTCTATGATCAGAGTCTAGATTTACATCAGAAAATCCAGAGCATAGGGTGTTGCTTGTTAAGCTTTTTATTTCATACCTACCCATGCCAAAAAGCATGGATGTAAGATGAGTATTGCAGTGAGCAGTGGTTTGAAATCTTCAGTATACTGATTGCGAAAAGTTTCTAAAAGAGGGATGGACACTTAGAGTCCAGATTTAAGCCTACTGCTTTTCTTAGCTTCCTTTTGCAGACCCTTTGGAAATCATGCATGGAGGTCACCCTTCATCCCTAAGACACAGATTAAACCCCACTGTTGTAAATCAAGCAAAAAGATTGGGGGAAATAGGGACACCATTACTGAGGTTGGACGAAACCAAGCAGATTAAAACCATTTCAAAATCAGACTGAAAAAAACAAGAGAGAGAAAATGAATCTGCTTTCCTATGCGCCTTCCTGAAAACAGCTCCTTAGCGGAAAGCAGGAAGACATCCCGTTATTCCCCTGCAGCAGTCAGAAGGCTCACAGACAGACAGCCATTTCCTAAAGAAGGAGAAGTCATTAAAAATGACGTTTGTTGAAAAAGGGACAGAGCTGGGTTATGGCAGAGTTTTAAAGGAACTTTTTCAACTCAGATTTGCTCCCTCAGAACTTAGATTTTGTAAAAACAAGTTTTTACAGAGCTGTACTGTTGGCTTTCCTTTAAGACATCTATGGAAATAGATTGGTTTTAAACAAACAGCATATTCCCCAGCACTGTTGGCAGCCTAAGCTTCCTCAGACACAGGGCCTGAAAACAAAATTGGATATTCAACAGAAATGCAGCTAACCTCGATGCCTAAAATGAGCAAAATGCAGAAAAGGAACAAAACAAGCTATCCACAGCCTGGAGAGTGAAGAGCTGTTTAATATCTTCAGTCTTACTCAAATCAGTGAAAAGATTCGCAGTGCCTTTTAGGGAGCTGTGCATTAAGCCTTCCCTTATTATAGCATATCATCTAATGTTGTTTAGCAATGATTAGCAGCTTATTCATTAATTATAAAATTCTCTAGGATATATCCATGCCTTTAAAAAAAAAAAAAAAAATTAACTTCTAAAAGCTTCATGGAAACTTGCTGGTTTTGCCAGAGAAGTTTTTTCAGGTTTCTTTTGCTGATAATCCAACACAGAATTTAAATATAAACAGTATTTAATACCATATTGAATTGCTTGTTCCAAACATGAGGATCTAAGAGGCTAGTCTATTCCTGAAAAATATTACAAGATTACTAATGAGTCATCTGGATTTTGGTTAACGCATGTCAAAATTTAAAAAAAATTAAAATTTCTCTAGTCCTACCTGAAAGAGATTAGCTAATGCCTGGTTCAAAACATGGATGGGGAAAGTAATGTACACGGACTCCTTTGGTCTGTGATCTCAGTACATTTGCTGTATTTCAAACCTTAGCACCTAAGACGATGACAGAGGATATCAGGAAAGGGATGGGGAATGAGACAAACAAGACATCCAGGAGCTTACAACCAAAGCAGCAATTAAGAGCATGGTGCTTAACACTGTGATGAGTACTTTAAAGTAGAAAGGTAAGAGCACAGTACAAGTGCTCCAACCCACCGCTGTAAGCAGTACCCTCTGCATTCTCACAAATAGAGCAAATCCTTTAATACTCTTCGTCCATTTGCAAGCTTCCTAACAGGAAAGCAGTAACTTGCAGTGATGCTCCTCACTTTGCTGCTGGGCTTTGCTACAACGGTGACTGCTTGAGGCCTGTTTCTGTACTCTGTACAAAAGGGGGAAAAGAAAGAGTGACAGAAAAGTTGCTTCTTAAGTTCTCATCTTCTTCAGGTATGTATTGAAAGAAATCTCTCCAAGAAGAAAAGCCATTTTTCCAATATTCTTTGTGACATGGACTATGAACAGCTTTTGAAAAGAATTCAACGTTGTGGATTGTCTGAAAACGTTAGTACCCATTTTCTCTTCAGTCTAATATTTCTACGGAATTATTTCCATGCATGCATAATTACATATTAAAAAATATATATATGAGAGTTTGTAATTACAAAAGCTCCTTAAACGCAATTTATCATATTTGTACTTTTTTTTTTTCAGGGGGGGAAGGGAGTAGTAACAGCCTGCAGCTGTGACACATGTGCACGGTGATACTGAATCTAATAGTCTAGTATCCCTCAGAAATAGCTCCTGACTTTATGTCATGTAACTTTAAAGGCCTAGCTGGAGACTCTTGACTCCTAATGTAAGCAGTGAAGGGAAAAAGGCATCTGGAAGGCATCTAAATAGGGAGGAAAAAGTAGATGTATCTCACTGGTACAAATTACTCTCTGGAGTTAACTCTTTCTGTGGTTATGTGGTAACTTCAGCTCTTAACCTAAAATGAATAACTAAAATGTTCTTAATGTAAATGTTGGGAATACCTTTCCAAACTTCAGCCCCCATCTCTCCTTCCTACTTATGGAGATCAGATAAGTCAGTTAAATGACTCCATATTTTTTCTCAGAAGAGAAGTTATTTACCCTCATGAATAACCAGCTGTGAGTTAATGTGTATAATCATTCAGTACGTGTCATAGTCAGAGACTGATAAGACATATAATCCTTACTGTAGAGGTAACCTGATAGACTTAAACATTTGGTAGTCATTGAACCTCCATTGATTTGGGGCATTTTTTGAAAAACGATTCATATACTCAAGGCCAGGCAACATCATTACATGTATTTAATCTTTCATGAATAATAGAAAACACAGCTACAATTCAGTGATTCACACAGAAGATCTATAATTTCTGAGAAGAGTAGAAGGTTGGAAGCAAATCTGTAGTCTGATCCCCTTTCTATCTCAGTCAGTTATGGAAGTTTGTACACATAGTGTTTAAATACCAAATTAGGCAAATACATATTTAGGGATTTTTTTTTTAAACCTAGTTCATTGATACATTTGCGCTATTAGCATCTACGCCAGACACATACCCATGAAGTTCATAAAAAGTTTATTAACCAAACTGAGAAGCAGAGCTCTTGCTCTTTTCTGTAACATAAAAATTTCATGTTAAATATCGTTTTAATATCAGATGGACCATAAACCACCCATGACTTATTTTTCCATAGACAATACAAAAAGGACAGACTTCTGCCCAGAAAATCTCTATTAAGAACAGAAACATGCTTAAGTCCAGCAGCTGACTTAAAATTGCAGGGCTGAGCCAGCTGTGAATTATTTTTAGCACATCAGGGGAGGAAAGTATGAGACCACATTCAGGGATTAACAGCTAGACACAATGCCTGAGTTATGTTAAAAAACAGATCGTCCTGTCTTAACAGCCAAAATCATCAACTCTTGAAATGGTTTAAAAAAATTTTTTTCTAGGGCAGGTAAGGTACCATACACCAGACTTCAGAGATCTGTGTGGTTGGGCTAAGCAGAAGAGAACAGAGCAGCACTTCACAAATCAGGTTCCCTTACTATTACCGTGCCATCTGGATACAGCAGCCATCTCTCCATCCTTCCCCTTCAGACAGACTTGTTTTTCACAGAGGCTTCAGACCTCACCTCCAGCAAATTCTGAAGTTACATGGACCACCTGCCTGTAAAACATCAGTTGATTGTGTCATCGTCATTGTGTCGTGTCCCTCCCCATATTTCCTGCTTAATTCGTGTGCTGGTACATACTGCATTGCTTTCTCACCCAGCCTGAAGGAGTGGGTCCCTCCAGCCTGTTTCCTGCAGAGGGAGCGGTTGCCCTGGGATTAGCCTGTGCTCCCCAGCATCTCCATCTCTCCTACAGAGGCAGAGAGAGGAGAAGTCTCATGCAACAGTTGCTGAAGGAAAAAAAAATAGCAGCAGGTCCCTTCTTGCCTTTGCTCTCTTATTGATTACATCTGGTGTAATAGGGGAGGGAGCACCAGTTCTTCACGTGTCAGGATCACTGGTCTTCACTTCTGCAAGGTGTTTCTAGCCAGTTTTTCTAGAAGGGAAGAGGTCTGCATTTCCAAAAGTAACTCGTGGTACTAGGAACCTTGTACTTTGCCCAGCTCACTTAAAAGGGTTTTGCTCTGAAAGTAATGTATTCCCATCCTTGGACTGTGAAGGCTGTTAATTAAGGTATCTCACACACTGAGTGCCAAAAAAAGTGCCGGGGCATCCAGACTCTAGTCCTTTTCCAAAAGTCAGGCTAACAATTTTAATAACAAACATCAACTTCCCTGTGTTACCCATACAGACATGTGCCAATTATTCTTTCCCTTTACCCCATATAGTAGAGAAAAAATGTCAAAGCTAAAAGGAAAAGGGTGAAAACACTGAAGAAATCAATCATTAGATATGTCACTTAAATGTCTCACCTGCTAGACCATCTGAAGATTGCCCACTGACATTTGCTGGTTATATTTGGTCCCAGATGCCAGGAGACTCCCTGTACTTTGATTTCTTTGTAAGGCAGCTCTCTGCTTTGCTGGTGGCCCTGTTACAAGCAGGTCATGCCAGACTTGCCCTACAAAGAATTAGAAAGCACAAAGCCCCCTAGCATGTACATGACACATCAAGGCCATGGCAGCAGGGTGCTGTCATGTTGTCTTTAAAAATCAATGGCAAGACGCCCATTGACTTTGCTAGTGACAGGATTCCATAGTATGTACATGAAGTCCAGGTCTGAGTGCTTCTGAGGTCTCAATTTCATTCCTCATGAGCGAGAAAGATAGCAGGAATTTTTAAAATCCTAAAACCTGCTTTGATACTACAGTGCTACCTCATCTCCCTGCAAGAAAGCCATGTATATTCTTGAGGATTTTTTTAAATGGTTGTCATTAAAAGCTTATTCTCCTCATCCTCACTCTGACATAGTTTGCTGTAGCATATCTTTTAATCTTAGCTGAAATGACTTAAGGTGGCTATGTTATGCAGCGCATCTCCAGGATAATAAAGCAAGAAGCCCCAGATTGGGGCGCTGGGACTGGATTCTAGAAGTGAGCGCCAGGTTCAAGCATCTCAGTGTAGATGCCTACCGAAGTGTCCACACTTGACATTAGTGGAGATCTAGTCAATACAGCCAAGAGGATCAGAAGAGCAGTTCAGTGAGCAAATGTAGGGACACAATTCAACTGTCTTAGTCACCTCTCACATCTGCAAGGCCCAATCAGATGCCTCAGGTATCCAAGAGTATTTCAAATGGCATTAGATGACTATGCTTTAACAACTGAATTGAGCCCTAAGTAACAGGTATAGGATAAAATGCATAACCATCACTCTCAGTCGGTCCCACTGACTGTGTTGATTAGCTCTCCTTGAACAGCAGTGGGAGCATAGACACTTCACACATGGGTGGACACATAGACATACCCATTAATATGAGAATCTGGAGCTGAATCCCACCTTGGTATAATGCTTGCATGCATCAAACCTCTCTATCTGAAGAAGAGAGAATCCCAAATTCAGAATTGACTCCTTTTAGTGCAAAGTGAACATGCATTTGCATTGATTGCTAGTGTTTGAGGCAGTCACCCGCTCGTTACCTTAGTGAGGAAGGCAAAAAAAAAAATAGTATTTAGAGGCAGGGCATTAAAAAAAATCATATGTATTTTCCTTTTTTTCCTGCTTTTGGATGTTTTGGAGTTGAGTTACGCTGGGTTGTGCACCTACTTTGTTAACATATACATGTTTTATATATATGTGTGTGTGTGTGGCATATATACAGGTACTTTTAACAAAGGTTAAAGTCATCTCAAAATTTGGAACATTGTCTTGAACACCTATTAAATAAGTATTTACATCCATGATTAAACACTGTTTCTATCCTCCTTGCCTGACACCAGCTGTGCTGTGACATTAGCCAGCTAGTTACTGACACTTTCCAGACACTCCCTCACAGACTATTTGAAAAGGATTGCATTTGCTTTTCACATTATCTCGTCTGGCTTCAAGACTGTTTAAGGTGAAGAATGTGGAAACAATGTTCCCGGCTTTGAACGTGAACTTGGGTGAAAGGCAGGGAAAAAAACCTGGGAGAAAAAAAAACCAAACACAAGTGGGCAGTAAAGCATAAATGTGACGAGGCTTTCCAGTACACTGCAAAGCTATTTCCGTGTCTGTTCAAAAATGACTGCTTCCATGAGCAGCAGAACAGTCCTGCTGCTGGCTGCCTATGGGTTTGTGGCCTCTGTCCCCAAAACTTCTTCACCACCACAACTCCACCTCCCCCAGCCCCTGCAATATCTCTATGAAGAGCCAAGGATGGCTGAGAGCTGTCTACCCTGTTGATGTGTGTCAGCCAAGACATGTAACAGCCAAGCCCGGATCCGTCTCTATTTATCAAAAGCTTTCAATGCGGGCACTGATTTGGGCGTTTTCCATCCACTCAGCATTTTCACAGAACCCCCAGGAATGTAGTTATTTTGAGATTTCCACATCTCTGCCAGGTTAAGCGGATGTTAGCCAACAAAAGCCTGACAGTCAGAGACAGTACAATCGCAAGAAGCCTTTTGCTCGTAAGAAAGCAGAAAAATCAGGTTTCAAAGGTATTTCCTCAGTCAATGGGGAACACCTGTTTCACTCATCCTGGAGGATGTGCAAATTGAAAGTAGCATACTTCCTCTGGTGAAAATAGTTTATACTTTATTTAGTTTGTACAAAATCTGAAGCAAAAATTATGTTTGATGGCACACTGATGTCACAGAGGGAGAATAAGAGCCATGTTAAAATAAACGGCCACAACGTAAATGCTGAGTTTGCTGGGTTTTGTCTGCTAGATGTTGCACAAAAATGGTAAACCTTCACAGTTCATCCAGGAGTTTCTGGATTTTTCCATGGGAAAAGGCAAGGAGCATAGACCTACCATACCTGCCCGTGGATTCAAAATGAAAGAGAGTTACAAAATCAGAAAGCAAACTGTAAAAGACACAGAGAAGAAGAACTAGAGGGAAACGATTGCTTTCCTGCTGAAGGCAGGCAGGTAAAATTCAAAGTGGAGTCAGAGTCAGCTACGAGAAGTCAGTGTTAACAACCAGCATTACTTTACTGCTTTGCTATTTACTAGCAAAGAAGAAGAGAAAAGGCAGTTTCCCTGAACACAACAGGAGTCACACAGCAACAAGCAACAGCCTCAGCCTGGGTCATCAGAAAGCAATTCCTGATCATGGGAATGTTTGTTTTCTCAGCAGTAGATCCTTTATAAGGGAGAATAATGCCATGACCTCTAAAAAATTGCAAGACCCAGCAACCACCATGAATATTCAGTGGCCCTGTGGTCATAGCGCTTGTGTTGGATGAAGAAAACTCAGGGGTTGGTAGCACTCTGTGGGTTCCCTCTGAGTCGGCTAACTCATCTGGGACCTGCCTCTGCATTTTTGCCGATGGACGTAGACCTAAAATGTTCCAGTTTGAAGTTTCACTGAAAGCCCTTTGGAAATTTGCTTTAACTAATTCGTACTTTTCTACTTAAATTTTTTTTCTCTGTCTCAGATTTTTAAAAATGTGGCGTTTCCCTTCTTACAGCTCCAGCCCTCTTTCTTCACCCAGAGGAACTCTCTCCAGGCTTTCTGGGGGACTACACCCCTGGGCTTGGGTCTAGATTTCTGCTGTCTCTCCTATTTTCAGACACATGCACACCTTCGCTCAATAATGCCAAAAAGGACCTTTGCGTGTCACACTCCTACACACCTAGGCAGAAGAGGTGGCAGCAGGAAGATGCTGACCAAATGGGATGGAAATGGAGGAAGAAGCAGGGTGGGGTAGATGCTATTCACCATTTGCGTTAGAGATCCCTAAGCAAACACCATGAGCAGCCCAACTTTTTACACAGAATTTCACACATTTTCAGCAAAAGCAGCAATTTTGACCTATAGAAAAGCTCTTTTGGTTTGTTTTTTTCCTTTTCCTTTCTTCGTTTCCTGAGTCAGGAAAAGAGGGAAATCCTTGTCACAGTTTTTTAATACGTTAAATGAAAGTTTCACCATCTCTTTATCTGCACTCCTTATATGAACACGCCATGCAGTGATTTGCATGTATCAGGTTTGAGGTAAATCTGAAACAAGACTTTTCCAAAACAAAATAAGCAACAAAGAATTCTTGCAATTACAAACACATTACCCCTTCTCTTTCCTTCAGACAATACATTCTCCACTGGGGCTATCCTGTGAGGTATATGCACACCTAAAAATAATTATTTGTTGGGATCATCATTATTTTGCTATTTGTGAGATCCACAAGGGTCTTTCTGACAATGAGCTTTAAATAAAGCCTTTAAATAGAGAAGAAAAACAGATGAATTATCAAACCCTGGAATTACACTGCACAACCACCCACAAAACCATTTCAAGGAAGTGATCAGCCAACATGTGGTGGGCTTTACTTACTAATGAGGTAATGGCTTTGCAAGCAGGTAATTTACTTTGAAGAGTAAGCAGTGAACCCTTTGGGAGCATATCAGCCACGACAGGATACGCTTTCTTCAAGTTCTAGTTGTAACTCATCTTTGTATGAAGAGAACCAGGCAACGTTAAGGGGGTATGACAGAGGTTAGCTGAATTGCATGGCTGTGTGCTCGCAGAGCTTTTCTATTTCCCAGTTAACCATGTTTTTCAGGGGGATGTTGGCAGTGCCAGTTGCATCCAAGGATGCCTGGATTTGCTCAGCAAAGAGGGACCGGGTCTGTACTGCAGGCAGATAAACACTGGGAAAATACAGTTGCGTTTAGCGAATAGAATAGTTGAGTAAAGACAGATGGCAATGAATGGACTAACGGTGGTTTTTTTCGTTTTCAGTAATGAAGAAATAATAGATTTCTCCATTCCAGTCCGTCTGAGAGGTTTCCTCCTACACCCATGAAAACTTCTCTTTTCTAAGTCTCCGTTCAGTATGACATGCGTGACAGCTGCACCCCACTGATGTCTCAGTGCTGGAGCGTCTTCAGCAACAGACTTTCTAAACACCTGGCAGAAGATTTCTGGCAGCAGAGAGGCCAAGCCGGAGATTTAGGTTAGAGATTCTTTATAGCATTTTTTCACTACTCACTAAATATTTTACTGAAGTTGGGCATTTCTCCTCCAGAAAAACTGTCAAGTGGGTTTAACCTCTACTGCTCTGTGGAGAACAACACTGAGCTGTTTAAGCAATGAGTATTTTGAGAACGACACTTTATGTAGCTCATGGACATTGGTGAGCTATTCCCATTAACGGGGGAGTCCATACCTAAGCATAATTGTCATCTTTTCCTACCTACAGCTGCAGGATAAAAGAAAGCCTGGTAACATCTGAGGGTACTAATCCATACGCTATCTGCAAAGCAGTTACACATTGTAAAGAAGTCAGCTGTTCATTTCACAGGTGCAAACCCTGCGCAAGACTTAGTGAGATGCTATGTGATAAATTGGGGCAATACAGATGTTTACTTCCCCTGAAAGTCAACCAGCCAAATAAACAAAAGCATCCCATTGCCCCATAGAGTTGTTTTTATTATGGCTGTCTTCTCTGTCTTGAGGGAGGTTCCCAGTACCATGTGCTAAGCAGTGCTAAGAAAAAGACTAGCAAGGGAGAGCCTTTACGACACGATGGCTTTAAACAGCCAAGAATTGTCATCATTTTATTAAAACAAAACAAAAAAGTGCCTACCTTAATCACCAGAAAAACAATGTTTAAAGGAAAGCAACAACTTTGCAACAATACCTCAAGAGAGATCAAAAAAACGGATAGGAGTCCCTGGGCCACGGTGAAAATCACTGTGCCCTTGCAACGAGAAATGTGCCAAAATTCTCTTCACTGGAGTACCACACAGCCTACTGACACAGTCATAGCAATACAAAAATACATTTGAATAGAAACTAACATCCTGATGGTTTGAGACATAGTGAAAAACAATACCACCTTAGGGAGACTACAAGAGAAACAGAAGGCTTCTGGCTCAGCATTATCACTGAGCCTGATTCACTGGGAGCAAAACTGAAAGGTTTTAACAGAAACAACTAAGTGTGCTTCTTAAACATGGCAAGTACTGCAACTTTAGCCTGAGTAATTTCTAAAACATCTTATACATTGGTGAATATTATCATTTTCTAGATTTACTGTATTACAAACAGAGCCAATACAATCTTGCCTATTTTCCCACTAGTCCAATTTATGATTTTGAATCTGCATCTTGAGTTTCAGTACAGCACATGGGGCCACCACAATCCAGTTGTGGGATTATCCTGCTTTTCTACAATGAGGTGGTCCAGCCCTGACCTGCAAACCTGAATCTCTAGATGCTAAAATAATTTAATGAACACGTGTCAGGGGAAACTACCCCCACTGCCTGGTACCAGAAAGTAATTTTCAACATGACATAAACTTGCCATATCATTTTGAATGTATTTGGCCTCTTTTTGCAGACTGTGCAGTCCTCAGAAATACAATATTTAAATCATGCCACACATAGTTAATTCATACTACCTTGAAAGTAGGTATAACAGTTAATGACTAATCCCACAACGAGCTGTAAGAATTTTGCTGCAAACATCTCAGCAGAGGTACTATGCAGTGTGGAGAGGATGGAGAAGATGGGATCCCAGTGAACATCATGTGCATCATCAAATAATAGGGAAGATAAAAAATGAAACATAGGGATTCATACTTAAAATAACCTGCAGAAGCAGATTAGAAGAATTAAAATAATAATAATAATAATAGCATTTATATACATTCTTGATGAATTAAAGGCCTCTCTCTACCCAGTCCATTTGCAAAATTAGACACAAAGCTCACGGATGACTTAAACCTGCTACTCATAAGATAGCACAAAATGCAGAAGCATTAAGGCACTGCATTAAGGCACAGTAAAGTACTTAATATATGATTTAGGACATAGCAAACTAAAAGGTATTTCTTGAAGGAAATTTTGCAGACTAGGTTGCCATGGTAACTAATAAAAATCACTGTCTATTGTTAAACTTAGTCCTTACCAACTTATTAAAAATAAAAAGAAAATTCATTTTAGGTAGCCTACGTACTCTGTGATTAACAGCTGGAAAATGAAAATGTAAAGGAAAATTGCCAATTGTTTCAATTCATAGCTCACTTCATGTTTGGAAATAAGTAACAAGAGCAAACGTCTAAAAAACTACAAGCTATTGTAGAGAAAAATTTTCACTTTTTCCAGGCTTTTTTCTAACTTTCAAAGAAATGGACTGATTTGGATTGATTTCCTGTTTCACCTCAAGCTGCTAAAGCTCAGAACTGTTGGAGAATCATCAAACATGTCCTTCCAAAGTCACTTTGTGTTGAAATTAATGAAGGATCAGATCTCTTCTGACAAATGCAGATCCATCAATTTCTACAACAGATGCTTTTACCACATACAAAGAAAATAAAACTAGGTTCACTTTTAGAAGCAGCTGCTGCCCTTTAATGTGGGCCAACAGGGAACAGAAAAAGTTTTCTTTGTTTTTAATGTGGAGCTCCCAACTTCTCTATCTTTATAACACGCATGAAACAATTCCACAGGGGTGAAGTTTTTAAGAAATAGCATTTAAGAATTTTCTGAAATTGTTTCCATGGTATCATACTCAAAGAATGAATCTCACAAACTGACTAAAAAAATTCTTCATTATATTCACTGCCCAATTTGAAAAGCAAGCAATGAAATCAAAGAACAAGTATTTCATTTTAGAGGTACGTTTATTGTAAATTATCCCTAATATAGCAAATAAATAAATTTTAATTATTGGGTTATTTCCCTAATGTTGAGAAACAGTCCCTGCCTTTCACTTTCAAAGATGTCAGGAAGCAAGCTGAGGATTTGGCTCAGGCATTTCACTAACACAGCATGAGAAAAAAGATGAAAATGTATTTATGCACATATCCAGAGATTACGAAGTCATAGCTCTGATATAATTTGCCACCTGACTACATTTTGGAAAGAAAACATTAAGTCTGATGTACACTGAGAGAGAAGTGACCATTAGAAAGCAGGTGGATGGAATATCGGCTTCATAAAGTATCAGGCTTTAGTAAAACTCTAAACGCTGCATCTCATCATCACCTCTGAAAAATTAATTTGTATTGGCTTTCAGTGTTATGAACTGAAAGACTGGAAGAATGTTAATAAGAGGCTAATCACAGATGTCTCAAGATTTCCTTTTCAGAGTATTTTGGGGCAAGGTCTTTAATGACCTGGAAAACAGAATATACTCAATCTGAGTGCAATGATATATATTTTGGAGGAGTATTCTTGTGATCTCAGGTAATGATGGGCAATAATGACTGACTGTTCTTAGAAAACTCAGATCAGCATGGGACACAACGGCATTACAAACAGGCCAGTAAATTGCAGCAGGGAGGGGAAGCTGTGAGAAAACTGAACACATGATGTAGGCTTCAGCTAGATAAGAATATGATAAGCACCCACCTGTACTACTAGGAAGTGAAAAGGATGCATAGGCATCTAACATCCAAATTCAGCCAAGAAGCTGAATTTTTATAATATGTCATAGAAATAGATCAGGAAAGATCAAGACCATTGCCAGTGCCTTTAATCCTGCCAGCAACAGGGAATTTGCTTTGTAAAGCTCCCTTTTAATCCTGGCATGTCCCACACATTGGCAAAACCCCAGTCATCCTGCTTGGGAAAGGCTCTGTCCCAGTCCCAAGAGTGACAATCCAGCAACTGATCAAAGCAGACCTGCAAAATACGCAAATGTCATTAGAAGGACTAACACACCCTAGTCATGTTAGTAGTTGTAGCCATACTACCATGTCTCAGAAATCAAGAGAGGGAAGAAATTAATTCTGGTCCTACCAAATAGCTACTCCTTACACCTTCACCCCCCAAAAAAAATTGTATTAAGACAAAACACGTGTTCAAATCAACAATCCTTTCACCCCCCTGCAAGATGTCAACATATCAGACACTGAGACACAAAGGGATTTGCACCACAAGATTATTTTTTTCTATGCCTTGGAACAGCTTTATTTCCTGCCACATACACTCCTCCATATACCTCTGAAAAACCGTCTTGCCTCTACTGCCATGTTTGGAGGACTACCTCAGACCTCATTCTTCAGATGGTCAGAAATCTTGTTCTAATTTCCAGTCTAAATTTATGACTAGTGTACAACACTTTGATCTCAAGCCAGTACTTCCTCTTAACTTGAAAAGATTTGGGTTTTTTTACCACCTTCCCTCTCCTGAATGCATTTCTACATGAATCATCGTATTATCTTTCAACCCTTTGCTAGGCCAAAAAAATCTAGAAGCAATGGGACAGAGTCATGCACAGAACATTTTGAATGACTAAAAAAAAATCATGTGGGAGTCAGACATCCTCACATGGCTTCTACGTGTATTTTAGCAACCAAGTAAGACCTATAACAAGTTGCATTTTGAATGTAATTTAGAAGGTAGTCTGCTCCTTTTCCATTTATTAGGACCCTAAGTATATGCAAAGGAAATACTGTTGATGATTATCTGAATTCAATCTAAAAGCAAAACAAATCTTAACAAATTTGACTGGTAGCAAAGAAAAGAGAAACTGGTATGTTCACCTAATTGAATATTATACTGAGCTATGAAAGCAGTTCATTAACTCCAATAAAGTTTCTCAGTATGAAAAGGCAATTAAGTATATGGTCATTTTAAAGAAAAATCTTTAAACTAATTCACTAAATATATTTACATGGCATTTATGGAAAAGAACATGACCATTTATTTAATGGTCTTAATGCATTTAACCTGAGCAGATGAGATTCATGCTGGCTAACAAGATTTTTGAGGGTAAATAAGAGGTGAAAATAAGGTAATTACATCGTGTCAAAAAAGGTATAGCAGCATGTGTTAATGGATGTGGCCTTGCAAAATTATTTTAATACTAAATATTTCCATAAGTGGCCCGTACTTGCTGTGAGCCTCTTTGGGCCTGGATTTCTGATCCATGGCTTCCAAGTTTAGGAAAAGACCAGAGCACACAGGGACAACAGAGAACTCAAAGTTTGGATGCACTTTGCAAGAAAATGTCCATGTATCCTGGCCAGTTCTTAACGAGACTAGAAAGACTGAATCAATTGTAGTTCTCAAACATAACAACAGCTGAAACCAACTCAGAGCAGAACAAAGATTTCAGCTTTTTATTACTGTCTCCTTTTTTCTTCTCTACTTCCTCCATTTTAATTAAAAATTAATTAAAAGGCATATCTAACTCTTTAATCATTGTATAGGTCTGCAAAGCCAGAGGCATTGCCTCAAATGCCACAAGGGAAGCAAGGTCAAACCTACAAAGAGCTTGGATATGAAACCTCAGAGAAAATCCACCATCTAGGCAAGGAAATGTCAATTACAGATACCCTAAAGCCAACATCGTTTTCATGACACATAGAAAAACTGCTCAGTATTTTTTCAGATAAAAATCTCCAAAAATTCAGCTCTTTCATTGCTCTATTGCCAGTGGATCAGCTACTCTTGTCACTGAGTCAGTCCCAACTAAATTCTTCAGAGAAAGGCCTGTAGACATGGTGTCTTTGACTGAAATACAAAAGAGGGGTTTATCACAGCCTAAAACCCAAAAAATCAAACCTGTGATACCCTCTGTTGATGTAAATAGTTTTGCATCCACTTGTCCACCATGTTATGCAAGCCATATTTCCATCACATAGTCCACCAGTAGAGTGAGGTTTTCACCAAACTGGTTATAACTTCTTAGAAAGAGGAATTAATTAAATGTGTGTCAGAAAATGCCCCCCAAAATATTGGTTTGCATTGTCTCATTATCCTTTAAGTTCTAATTTTTTTCTTTAATGATCAAAGGCACGGCTCCAGGTATCATAAGGGAAATAGTTTTTAATGACTGCAACCAGTGAGGTTGAAAGCTGCCTTTATTCCGGGTCCAGCCCTTTCCTGCTGTGATCTGCCTTCATTCAAATTCCTGCAGTCAGTATACACCATCACACTCGTCACAGTCTCACCTAAACCACCACGCTCACCACAGGACCACCTGAAAACAGGAGGCAACCCTTCATACAGTCCCCCATATTTCTGCTGCTCTTAGGGATGGGATAAAAGGGATGAATAGCTCCCCTGCTTAATAGTTGATGGTTGTACTTTGATTACTCTAAATATATACTGTTCCTCCAGTATCTGTTTTAGACAGTCAAAGGGTCAAAACGTACTGCTCCCTGGGGGTCCCTGACACCAGAGGTGGCATCTGCTGAAAATAAGCAAATTCCATTGCATGGATGGAGACAGATATACAGCTGATGGAAATCAAAAACCTCCAAAAACGCTTTGCATTTAAAGCAGGTCATTTATGGAACCTACAATTTACTCAATGACAAGGTCAACAGGGAAGAGCTCCTCTCAGCATAGTGAATACAGAAAAGGAACCCGACCCCCAGCGGAATCTGTAAAGTGCTGCTGAAGGAAAGAAATAACAACATAAGTATCAAGTCACGTGTGGGCTAGCTGCCAAAGAGACATCATTCCTCCTGCCAGCAGATGTCTATCTGTCAGTAGATAATCGCTGAGCCAACCTGACAGTGCAGCAGGAAAGTGAGGAGACTGACACATTTCGCTGTCCAGAGTGGCGGCAAGAACCCCAAGGCTTACTGCTTGGCAAGCAAAATGTTACGGTTAATTACAGACATTGCTGTTTCTGCGGTCAGGAATGCAAAAATCTGACTTCAGTGCTGGAATGTGAGCATGGAGAAAATAAAACCAGTAGTCACGGTATCGGAGTGCATCCAACCCTTTTGGCCAGAAACACCAGTGAAGAAAATGTACTGGAAAGTGCTGTTCTACTCAGAAAAGCAACCAGGTAAACATGTCAAATTCTGCCCAATGCAACCCACGGGGCAAATTCTGCACTGGCAGAAAGAAGAGAGTCCATACTGCAATGCTGGAAGAAGCAGGACAGCAGAACTTGCCCAGCATTTATCTGTCCTGGCTGCTATCTTGTATTGAAAAGCGAGTAGCTGAAAGTAATTTCGACCCATTATGGCTTCTAAGTGTTGAATCAGGTCTCAGAGGTTTGGGGTTTAATATCTGGGCAGAGAAAAGAAGCAAGCACTACTCCTTCTAATCTGACCCAAAGCATTAGAGAGGAACTTGCCTGGCAAGAGATTTGAGACCCAAAACCTTCTACCACTGCTGGAGATGACATATTGCAGTGCAATCTCCCTGTCCCCATAGCGAGTATCCTCTGCACAGAGAAACAGCATGCCAAAGAGGAAAGTTTAGACCTCTGCTGAACTTAGATCTAAGAATAAAAAGAACATTTATCATCCTTTTAAGAATTCTCCTCCATTAGTTGAATACTGAAGCTTACTAACAGCTAATGGGTGCTACAAATATGTCTGGAAAATTTAAAACTTAAGTCCTTATGTGGAAAATAATAACCAGTACAGCTACACAGATCCATGTTACAAACAACTAACTAGAAAAAATTAGAAAATACTGCCCACAGACTCCTTTTAAAAGTAGCAGGGGATCACAAGCCCATCACACAAGAGTCCAGGACCAGCAGATTGCCTGAAATTAATTTTATAAATAGATTTAAGAAAGAACTCAACCTTGGCATTTCTTTTGGTGAAGCAATAATCTATCAAAGGCTCTTCACCCACTATTAGCTGAAGAAATGTCGACAGAAGTTAATTTTTTATTGAACTATCTGGTTTGCTCTCATTCTTTTCTCACTTTAAAAGGAGAAAGAAGGCCACCTGGTTTATAAAAGTTACCATTTAATTAGACAGCTTGAAATCAGAGGCTTCAAGAACATCACAAAGGAGATTATAAGTCCAACAAAATAGGTGAGCACCCAAAACCTTCACAGAATCGCAACATATCGTTTTCATCACTTTCTTAAATCTCCAACTTCCCTCTTAATATTCGAAAAAGAAAAAAAAGACAAACCCAAAAGCCTGGTGATGCCTGTATGCCTGTACAAGACCTCTACAGCACCTATACAAAAACCTAATGTGGAGATGAGAATGACTTGGTAGTTGTAATTGCATCTGCACTATGCATACATCCCCAGCTGAGGCAAACCAGTGCAGGTCGGCTCACAACAACAGAGCTAATTTTTCTAACACTGTCCAGCTATATAGCCTTTAGTATTTAGCTCAGTCAAGGTTATAACTTCAGAGCCTCACTAATGGGCCTTGCTGATCTGAGTCATATTCCTGTTCTAACTGGCCAGTAATGAAGTAAATCTCCAGCGGTGCAAGCTCTCCTTTCACGCAAGCCACCGCAGCTTATTGAACAGCGGAACATACCCGTGGGTTGCATGGGGAAATCTTTTTCCCAGGCTAGAGAATGGCAGTGCTGTTGCAAAGAGCCTGTTCCATCATGGGAGGCAAGAGGCAGGCAGATGACTCCCGGGCTCACTTGTGCTGAGTGTTCTGCTTAAAACCAATCAGGCTCTGTGGGAATCAGAGAGTTGCAGTCGATCTACATGCATGAGAACAGCATTATAAATACATCTGTTTTGCTGCCTCAGCATGAAGCCTGATCAGAAGATAAATATATTTGCTGAACAGTATAATCATGGTTATCATGGAAAAAAACAGTGAAGCAGGACTGATGAGAGAACAAAAATACACTTTGACTATGAAAATCAGTGAGTGTAAATATCTGCTGCTTTGGAGAGTGACCCACGAACGTTTTTCCCCTTGTCTATTGATACTTCTATGGGCATCCTTCCAAGGTCATAGCCTTGAGACACTGGAGGGAAGAATTCAAATGTTCTCTAGTGCTAGGTGAAGGGATGCTTTGGTTTTACAAGCCTAATGAAGTTAACACCTTCAGTTAGTATCTTATACACAACTCAGTCGGATGAACAATTCAGGATCTGGCAAAGAGATTAGGATTAACAGATTGTGTAAACAGTGTTTCTGAATAGGCTGAATAGGCAGGTTTCTTGTCTTTAAGTCCCAGATGTTACAAAGAAATAGGATTTAAGAGAACTTAAGTGCATATGATACCAAGAACACGCTATGTGATAACACTGTATATCTTCAAAGTTCTATAGGGAATAATCAGAGAGAGCATTAGTGTAATAAGGGTAAATGGATTGTGTAGCCTATTACCCCCTCTTGTTTAGCATCTACCCATCTCTCCAGGACCAAACTGGTGTTTACCTGCTCGCTTTTTGTTTTCCATTTAGCACCACATCACTAGAAGAAGCAGGTGAAATGAAAAAGATTAGCTGCTGCTGAAACCGAGGTGGCTGGTGTAACACAGAATGTTCTGGACAACCTAAATACCTTTGTGCATTGGCAGGGCTGACATTTAGTCCAGAATTGCCTTTCTTTTATTGCCTAGTTGACACAGTACTGAGGGAGGGGGAACACAAAATCTCTAGGTTTGCAGGTTTTAGACATGCTATGAACTATCACGGGCAACAGGAAACTTCAAAGAATACCGAGTCCACCAGTCACAAGCCAAAAACATCTAATTATCCCAATAGCAAAGGGCAAAGAAGCGATGTGTCATTTTTTTCACTTGCTGAGGTCCAAAACTACTTGTAAGCATGCAAACGGTTGATTGAAATGCATGCTCATTTGTAACATGAAGTTTGCATAAAATTTGCTGACTAGCATAGCTCATGACTGCCATTCTGCAGTGCGCTGTGCTGGATGGCCATGGTTTATTAACAGACAGTAGCTGTGCCTCGCTGACGGCTGCTTGTTTACTGACTTGCTCCATCGCAATCGATGTGGCTTTTCCAAAACTTTTTTTGGGGTTATACTGATTTGTGCACACAGGAGTACACTGGTACCACCACTCGCATTAATAATGACGTGCAGCACATATATATCTCATAAATGCAATAGTTACCTCAGCAGGAACGAATTTTACCTAAAATGAAGTATCACATGCAAGTAAAACTAATGTTTCTCTTTGGGAGTCTTGTTTACATGGGCACCAAAAGACAGGAATTGTTATCCTTACAGAGCTAGAGTCTGATGAAAGGCTGCACCTTGGACCCCTCCTATCAAATACCTGCCAAACATAGCAGGAACTAACTGTATTTTTGCAGCTGACGCTTCATGTTGAGAAATAAAAATGGAATGTGATCTTGTCCCCTTGTCAACCAAGCCATGTCAGCATGGGAATCTCTTACAGGTGTTTCCCCAAGACGGGAAAATTAGCAGAACCACAGAGGAATTTAGGCATGGTCATTCCCACAAGGGCAATTCAATGCCTTTCTAATTATGCCAGAAGATTTATACAGCAAAATTCTCTTGTGGACATAAGCTCCTACTTGAATCTATGCGTTATGTGAAGAAATTCTTACAGTGCTTCAGATTTTTTAATGCTGTTAAAGATTATTTCCCCTCTGTTCTAGATATTCTCCTGCAAAAGTTTTGTGCTGCAATTCACTGAGAAAGGATCAGTCTATCCACAGTATCCTCCCATGGAGGTAATCTTGCATTTTCTGACTAATATGAGCAACAAGGTTTTATGTACAGCTTTAAGAAATAAAACTAAAGAAAAAAAACGCTGGGACAGTACCAAAGTCACTTGTACAATCTAAGAGAGAAGAAGAAAAAAGTTACTCGAGCGCTGAGAGGCTAAATCAAGTTAAACGAATGAAAATAAAATTTTAATGAGCTAGAAAGCTCATTACAATAAAATAGGTAAAAATGAAATTAACTTTTTTAAGAGTGCTAATTAATCACTAGAAAGATTTATGTTGACACGTGCTAGATTTTCCATCATTTCCGTACTTCAGATCTACACAGGGCTTCTTTCCAACAAAAACCACTGTTGTTCACGCAGAAGTTGTGTGTTCAGTACAGAAATTATTGGGTGAGGGGTTCCGATCTTTGTAGTGATATAGGCAGATCGAATGATTGCAGTAGCCTGACCTGACCCTGAAATCTGTGAATTTCCATCATGGAAGGGCCATATGCAATTGATGCACCAATAAATGGCACATCTGTGTGACTGCCTTGGGGGCAAAAGAAAATTCCAGTTCAGGGAATCAGAAACATTTGCTCTGGCACAGCTACTTGCAAAAGGCCATTTAAGGTGGCACGCTGTGCTGACTGCAAGCCTGCTCTCACTGGGTTGTGTTTATGAACTGTCCATTCAACAGCCTGGCATTTTCTTTCTTCTCTTATGATTAACAAAAAGAAGCTGTGTGTACACACACCCTTCTACATACCTTTTTTTTAAAAAAAAAAAAGCTTTGCTTGTTTGTACAATGTTGACTGTTCAGGCAAACCCACAGAAGCCAATAATTCCCAACGCACGACGCATCTCTTGAGTGTTTGTCGCCTACAGCAGCTACTTAATCGGCAAGTTTCTTTCCAGTAGGTTGCACCAATTAAAAAAATTCTTCAGCTTTAATAAACTGATACCTTACTGCTCACCCTAGAATATTCCTTTTGTGAACAAGTGCTCTACATCATCCTCCTATGTAGTTTTATGTCGGTGCCCCTAGCTCCCAAGAAGCATGGAGCTAAAATTAAAATGCTGAAGAGCTTCCAGCACGAAGCTGCTCTTTCATGTAATTATGCCTGCTGCTAATAGCCTTCCATTACAGCCACAGCACAGGTTTTGCTAATCCATTACAAATGATCGGTTGGAATTTAAAACATTGCGGCAAGCACACCGGTTTTCACGTTGAGCTCAAACTGGCAGATTTCAAACCCTTTTACCCTCCGTAAGTGACAAGGTGGGCCATGTTACAACAGCTATTACCTAAGGGTAATGTTGAACTTATCACATGAACCCTCCTCGGGATTCACCTGTGAGGTGGTTTCCCGAAAATAATGAGACCGGCTCTGCCCATTTCTGGTATCAGCATGAGCTCCAAATTCAGATGCTGGGCTCTAACAAAGGGCTTGCTGCATAAATCTCGCCACTAACCAGCATTGCCTACGGTGCTGCCGCTCGCACGAGAGATGAATGCATAGGTAACTGAGCTTGAAATTTCTGACAAATGCATAAAAAAAATTCTTAAAGAAATCTCAACAAAACTAAGAGCATATGCAATACCTTGACTTTGACTCTGAGATGTGTGATTTGTTTGTTCTTATGTATTAGGAAAATCCCACAGCAAGTTCACGCTGAAAGTTACGGAAAACATTTCCTATTTTTGAGGTGCTGTTTTATTTAAACATTGCCCTCTACCAGGGCCGCTATCTGTAGACCACTCAGTTCCAAAGCCATATTCAAACAGACATTGCAATCTATTAGCTGATAGCCTGGAAGCCTAAATATAAGGTAGAAGAAGTATTTAGCTGAATGCGAGTTTCTCAGATATTTTTGGAAGAATTCAGTCAGCATTAAGACAGGTAAACATATGGATGTAAAAATGCAGGTGTCTACATGTGAGCTAGGGTCCACATGCCTGTTAGGGTCAGTGAAGCTTAGCCAAGCATCCCACCCGACAGTAGACACCTATTCACTGGCCCGTGACATCACGCCTTTGCTCCACTGTTGGTAGGGGATTGAGCTTGATTCAGATGCTTGCTCATAAATCTCTGCTGTCCTTTCAGATGCTCTAAAGCATCCTGCCAGACCTGCACCAGCAGCTGCATGAGTGTCTCCCAGACTCGCACCATATCCCACTCCAGCCCTGGACAGATGTCCTAAACACTGAACAACATCCCAAGCAGCACCAGACATCCAAGAGTAAAGAACAGAGCTGAGTCCTAAATCCACCCAGATTTTAATAGCAGTGCAGAGGCGTAGCTCACCTGTAGACACCTGCATTTAAGGATTTTAACCTTAAACAGGGTGTCTGAAGCTGATGATTGGAGGGAGAGCAATCAGTTCTTCCTCCTTGAACAGCATCTTAAAAAAAAAAAGAATCCAGCAAGATACACCAAAACACTTCACTAAAAAATCATCTAGTTTATTTTTCTTCCTAGGAACTGTTCTTTTTATTTCTTTCCCTACTCAGAATTGGCTTAAGTAGCAGCTAATTAACCAAATAGCAGACAAAAATCAAATGAGACTGCTCAGATTCAGTGGTACATCACACCTCCATGACGCCAGGTAAGGAGAAAAGCCCAAGATTAAGAGGAATTCTCTCTACAACTCTCTCTATATTGCAACTTTATTATCATTTAGCAAACGCAACCCTTTTTATACAACTGCAGAAAGGGTTTTTTATTGTGCGAGTTGCACTTACACACTGCCATCTTGTGTTGCTAGTGGATAATCAGTTTCGCTGAACTGGACAGCCCAACACTCTCCAAACACTTTAGCAAGGATCAAAATACACAGATACAACATTTGTAAGGTGGGTTTCTTTGCCTGTTCCCATCCTGGGAAGGGAGAAGAGTTTTCGTTGCTCTCATTTGCCAACTCAAATTAGCAAATGCAGGTTTGAAGGAGCCCTCTTAAACCAAGCCTTTAACAAGGGTGAGAAACTCGGCTTCAGCTCTGCAGGAGTTTCAACTTCAGCTCTTTTGAGTCCACTAACCCAAAATTCCACTTGCTCACAGGCAAACAATTTGGTACAACCTAATGAAATAACACGTATTTTTTTGCAGACTTTTTGTGGGAAAATGAAATTGGAGCCTGTGTGGAAATACTTGACACCATTTAGGAAAAGTCAGCCCAGCTCAAGAGTGCGTCACTCCAGGCTGTGGGACACCAGTCAGGCAGCTCTAGCGGCACAGCAGACCGCAGGTTGCTGAGCTTTCTTCTCCCACTGCATTCTTCATGCCCAGGCGATTTCTGTGCCCAAATGATTCCCAGGGACAGAGCAATACAACTGGGCTCAAGATGCAAAAGATGGAACGGCCATCCCTGACCTTTCCCACAGCTTTGCTGCACAGCACAATGCTGGGAGAGGGGAAATCATGGACATGCTAGGGTAAATTCATTGATGCCTTGGAGGTTGGGAAACTTTGACCTGTGACAGAAGCAGTTTTGTCTCTCATAGTGAATTTCAGGGATGGTGATGGCGGTTGTGGGGATACCCACCCTACGCTACCCACCACCCTACCATAAATAAGGCTGAAAACCAGACATTGCAGAGGCATCCCCACCATCTCCATTACGTATGGGTCTTAACCGAGAGCCAGATCTGCACAGCACCTCCTGTGGGATCCTGCCCTGAATAGCTCTCAGGGAAGCAATCTTCTTCCACAAACAGCAGAGAGGACCCCAGGCTCCCAGAGGGCAGTGTGAGCAGGCAAGGTGAATACCTCTCCATAGTCCGTATTTGGGGATTAGGATCTTCATAACTGAGAGCTCTCACCTGTGGTCTACTGTGTCATTACTTACCACAGTAGTGGAAAATGAATGAACTATCTTTACCAGCCCACTTCATAGGAGACACTTTGACTGATACCAAAAGCCAAGGCCAAGTCACAAAGGTGGTTGAACAAGGAGCTTGGAAACTTTGGATTGATGGGGCATTTTAGGTTGTTTTTTTTGCTCCCCCCACCCCCCTTTTTTTTAATTAAAGCAAAATTTGAAAATAATGTTTGGCACTTCCTAATTCAACATTAAATAGCAGGGAATTCCCTGGTGCAAGGCAGAACCCATCTGTTCAGAGGAAAGATCAATAAAGCAAAGCAAAACAAGAGACAGGCGGAGTTGCTACCGGAGGGTCCAGTGATCAAAGTTCCTCCACTACACTGAAGCAAAATGATCTTCCCTTGCTACCCACTGCTATTGCAGCCACGACCTCTCTCCCCAATCTGCTAGCTCTCCAATCCATCCTCCAAGATCACGTGAGAAGAATCAGCACCCTAACCTGCTTTGGCATCTTCACTGCAGCTCCTCAGAGTGCCAAACTCAGAATCCCAGCTGTCCTCTCCCTCTGTTTCATCCACAAAATACTCCCCCAAATTCCTCTGATCCACATTCTGTATTTTCTTCACTGCTTCCAAGGACATGGACACAGAACATATCCTAGAGAAACTGGATGCTCATGGCTTAGACAGGCGTACTCTTCTTCGCTGGGTAAAAAACTGGCTGGATGGCCAAGCCTAGAGAGCTGCGGTGAACAGAGCTAAATCCAGTTGTCAGCTGGTCACAGTGTACCCCAGGGCTGTTTTGGGACCAGTCTAGTTTAATATCTTTATCAATGATCTGGATGAGGGGACTCAGTAAGTTCACAGATGACACCAAATTGGGCAGGAGTGTCAATCTGCCCGAGGGTAGGAAGGCTCTGCAGAGGGATCTGGACAGGCTGGATTGATGGGCTGAGGCCAACTGTATGAGGCTGAACAAGGCCAAGTCCTGGGTCCTGCACTTGGGGTCACAACAACCCCATGCAGCACTACAGGCTTGGGGAAGAGTGGCTGGAGAGCTGCCTGGTGGAGAAGGACCTGGGGCTGTTGGTTGACAGCCAGCTGAACGTGAGCCAGCGGTGTGCCCAGGTGGCCAAGGCGGCCAAGAGCATCCTGGCTTGTATCAGGAATAGTGTGGCCAGCAGGAGCAGGGAGGTGATAGTGCCCCTGTACTCAGCACTGGTGAGGCCACACCTCGGGTACTGTGTTCAGTTTTGGGCCCCTCACTACAAGGAGGACATTGAGATGCTGGAGCATGTCCAGAGAAGGGCAACAAAGCTGGTGAAGGGTCTAGAGAGCAGGTCTCCTGAGGAGAGGTTGAGGGATCTGGGGTTGTTTAGCCTGGAGGGGACGAAGCTGAGGGGAGACCTTATCGTTCTCTACAACTACCTGAAAGGAGGTTGTAGCAAGGTGGGTGTTGGTTTCTTCTCCCAAGTAACCAGCAATAGAACGAGAGGAAATGCCCTCAAGCTGCATCAGGAGAGGTGTAGATAGGAAGACTGGATGTTAGGAAAAATTTCTTTTTACTGAAAGAGGGGTCAGGCATTGGAACAGGCTGCCCAGAGAGGTGGTGGAGTCACCGTCCCTGGAGGTGTTAAAAAAACGTGTGGACATGGCACTTTGTGACATGGTTTAAGAGATACAGTGGTGCTGGGTTGACAGTTGGACTCTTAGAGGTCTTTTCCAAACTTAAAGGTTCTATGATTCTGTAACTGGGCATGAAAGCATTTGGGGACGCCACTGACCAAAGCAATTTGGGAGACACCACTGAAAAACACACAGCACACATTCCAGCTGTGTTTTCAGGAGGAGCAGAACCTAAACCAAAATACTTTCAGCACCTCATTCCTAGCCACAGCAGAGAAGTTTTGGGGAACTTCCACCTCTTCCAGTTGTTGTACTTCAGGGATGAGCATACAGGACAACGAATCCGTCTCACCACTTGTATTAAATGCTAAAGAGAAAGAGCACGAGGAGATTGACGGGAGAACTGTATACAAAACCTGAAGTCTACTGTGAAGGAAAAGAGAAAATCAAGAACTATTGTTCTTACACATAGTTTAGGTGAACATTTTAGTCTTTTCATAAAAATTCTTTTCCCAAGATAAAATTCAAACAATTTTTGTATTTCAACAAATAACCTCAGACACATTTAGCTGGGTAGAAAGACAGACAACTTCTAATAAATGCAACATCAGAAATTTTATTTACAAATACACTGTAATTCAACAACCATTCTCCACTCAGTTTGTGCAGGAAAAAGTGATAGTTACATTTTCCAAATGGGAAAAAAGAGAACTCTTCCCTTAAATGGATTCCACAGAATATTATGCCAAAACCACTGAGGAAACAGATTATTCTTTGTAATAAGAAGAATAATAATTATTCTTTGTAAGCTTCAAAAAACATATAATTTTAGAAACCAGCATATGGAAAGCAAACACATCTGTGTGCATTTAAATGCAGCTTCATATTAACCTAGAGAATTCACTTTCAGTATATGTCAAAAATAAAGACAGCAATTGCAAATATATATTTATATTAGCTATTTCTCTAATGCTCATTTCAAGAGCTTAGAAACAAAATACCCTCTTCACATACCATTAGAAAGTCAACTATTTGATTATAAGCCTCAAAAATATTTTGAAGTTATTACTGAAAATAGACTTATTCTCCCTTGTGCTCTCAGTACTTGAAGCTGAAAAAGTGAAAGCATTTTCCCCAGATATTTCCTTACTGCAGTTACTTTCTTATAAATAAAAATAGTTATATGAAGAATACAATGCATTGCTATGAAGACTAGACAAGCAAGAGATACTCTTAGAAAAAACACACATACACACAATATATATATTTATAGATCTACATCAGCAGCAATCACCTCTTCTTTTATCTGCAACAGTGGTTTCATATCTTCATTTGTTTCACATGGAGGTTGGTTGTCCAGCTGTTAGAGAGAGACAGAAGAAACTGTAATTGAAATCTGACCACTGAAAAATCTTAGTGACAAAAATTTACATTTTCAAGTTAAAAATAGTCAGATAATGGTATTTCCAATACCTTTTGAAAATGGTAACACAAACTAAGGTATACATTCTGAATCTAGCAATCCAAATTTAACGAACAGTACAAATTTGAGTTTAATCCAATTATAGCACTACAAGTATTTCAGGCCAAGTAGTATTCCACAGAACATGCACCTTACCAAGTTTTTAAGAGTTACTTTTAGTATTAGCATAGAGACAAGGAGGCAGGTTTTCTAAATTTACCCTTCGATAATAAAATTAAAATTTGCTAAATAACTGTAGCAATATTAAAAAAGAACATTTTTATCCTGCCTCTGCATATATTTGTGGGCATCTGACAATACACTTCTGTTTCGCTACAGTGTTACAAGTTTAAATGACAAAATCAACATAAAAATGCAAAAATGTCACACCATAAAATTACAGTGAATATTAATGATGCTACAGTTTAATCAAACCTTTTAGCCAATATGTTCACATTCTGAACTAATGAATAATTAGCCAGGCTGATGCCAATTGCAAACAAAGTAATCTGCATTGCAGACCAGTGCTGTGCTGTCAGTATATTTTCATTGCAGTAATCACATAGCTGGTTTTTGTATTATTCATATAGGTAATTTCAATTACTAATCACTAATTTCAATGCTCTATTCTGTACCTACAAGTTCTTACAATTCCTGATTTACTTGTATCTTATACAATTACATTTTGAGGTGCCCAAGAAGGTGCAGTCTCAAGGGAAGGGAATAGAACTGTTTCTTACAGATCAACTCTGCTTCTGAAAGGCACAGCCGTGGCTCTATGGGCTGTAACATCAGAGAGACTACATGGTAATTTATCCGTGATAAAATTTTTGCTTACTTCCATCACCAAATTCCTGAATACTGTCTTGCCAGGAAATCATAAAAAACAGATTTATTTTTTTTTCCCTAGTATCAAACTTACGTAGCTCATACAGCAATTTTGCCCACTAAAAGAAACGATAAAGCAAAAATAACATGAGTGGGCTCCAGATTGAATCTCCCACACATTTGGGTGCTTCAAATAGGAACACAGTCACTTTGGTGTAGTCTCGTCATCAAGCAGGAGATGAATCCTCTGAACATTAACATGGGGAGATATGACCTGGGTCACCTCCAGATGGAAGGGGGTGAGTCTCTCCCTCCTTCCGCTGTTCACAGCGGCACCCTTGCACCTAACATCAGCCTCTGCAAATGCACTGTTGGCGTAAAGGAGAGGTGTGAGGTTTTCTGTTTTTAGCTCAGGCACCACAAAATTATTTCTGTGTGGTGCAGGCAGCTTCTCCTCTTCCTAGAAGCCAACGAGAACCTGAAAACAGCAACAGCATCAGATACAGAGCTTCTCTTTTTCTGGGCTAGGCTTCTCAGCAGCAGATGCCCAAGTCCTGCTGATGTATTGTACCATGAGTATCCATCCTGTTCCCTCGACCGCCTTCTGGTCAACCATGAGAAAAATGTGCTGGGCTCATGAAGAAACACAGACATGTTTCCCAGGAAGTAACTCAGAAATGCCTTCCCTTAGCTGAATTTTATAATTCCAGAGAATTCCATATTTGCTACATAAAAATAGAGCCATATAAAACTCCCAAGACTTGTCAAAATTAGGAGGTTGTCTACCATCATCTATGACAGCAGAAAAAAAAAAAACCAAACCCCAAAACAACACCATTATTCAAATCCTTAACATCATGCTCCAGTAAATCAGAATTCTGCAAACCATAATAAAAGATAAAAATTATACTGCACCTTTTAATTAAGATCTGTAAGTATATCAATTCCTCCTGAACTTGTACCTAAACGAATAACCAATCACAGACCTATAATTCAAATAATAATAGCATCGCAAAAAGAAACCAGCATTTGTGCCACCTGCAAAGGATAAACTAATAGCCTTCCAGGTATGCGTTAGGACTGTATTTAATACATATTCAGATTACTTTAAAAAAAAAAAATGTAGACAGTTTTTCAAAAAGACTTCTCTGTTATCAAGACAAGCCTGTTCAGCAACTGACAACTCCTTGACACCACTTTCTCAGATCTATGAAGAAAGCAGGATGACTATACCACGTTGTCTGCTTGAAGCTGCTTAATAACAAGGTGGTAAAATCAGCTACCAGCAAGTTAAAAGTTAGGAATGACTACACCCTACAAAAGACAGAAACTGGCAATCAAACTGTGCTGAACCTATTCAGTAATACACCAACTTAAAGCTAAATGTGAAAGCTGTTGAGTGGCTCAGCTGTGCAAACACTTGAGGCTTTACAGCACAAAGAAGAACTACGGTCGTGCACGCTGCAGCTGGATTGTCTTACTTTTAAATCTGATATAGCAGTCGTTGCAGAAGAGTTTGTTGTTTCGGATCCTAACTTCAGCTCCAGAGCGGGATCCCCCAAGGTCACATCCACAGGCAACACACTGTATGATAGATGAAAAATTAGCAATTCCTTACCAAATATTAAGAAACGAAAATGCTGTTCAAAAGCAGCTTCGACTAAGCCCAACAAAGCTTGAACCACAAACCCCAAATCACTAGAAGCAAACATATAACGATTAGTAGATCAAAATGCAACCAACCCTGAGAAAGTATCATAAGGCGACGACTGGACAACGAATAGCAGAGATACACCAACTAAGCAAACACGGAGCAGATGCTTTTTAGAGGTTAGTTCATTAGATCTAATTTGAACTTCGGTTTCTCTGAAAACTAAAACTGGCTCAACGTGAAATAAATTTATTCTCTAGGCAGCAACAGCAATTTTGGCACAGAACACCTGGATATGCTAATTGCAGATTTCCATGAGGCACTATATGCTGCTGGTGTCCTCTGCCCTTTGGCATTCAAGGCAGCAAATACTCAGGCACCTCCCATTTCCTGGGTTTGTATCACAGAAACAAGTTCTTCTTTGGAGAAAGGGGCCAATTTCATTTTTCTTGAATAAAAACATGAATAAAGGGCTAGATAGATTTCATGCTAGCATTAAACTATTTAATTATGGTGGCTGAACACATCTTTGCTATGAATATGAACCACCTCTGGAAGGACTATAACCTAAAGTGTAACACTATCCTTACTGAATTTACGAAGCAAAGTACTCGGCTGACTACAGAAGGACAGACAGTTTGCCTGCTTAAATGACTAACAGATCTTTTGGATGGCAGTCTGTTCAACAGCTCATTAATCTCCAGAAATCAAAAAACAGAAATCTGATATCTTCTTATTCATGTTAGGAGCTACAGGTGGATTCCCTCACACAGAATTCACGTTCTGCAGAAAGGAAATGACAACCAGCCCCCATGGATTACTCCAGTCCCTCTTGCTCAGGCAGGCAGGACTAGTAAGAGCTTAGAGTATTACAAGCGACTGAGTCAAGGTGACGCATCTGAGTTGGGCACAGAGGGCAACAGAAGGTTCTGTTCTGAACCAGACACAGAAGTCTCTTTCTTAAAGCCATGGAAGAATCAGGGTCCAACAGTACCTCCAAACGAGCCTAATTCCACATCTGGTCCTAGGGCAGTAGAACTAGGAGTGATTTTACATCTTTTGCAGGCAGGCATTTATTCTTTCAGCTCTGCGTATGCCCCAAGCTGACTGGAAATCACGTCTTGGTGCTGAGCATGAGCTAATATACCTAGCTTCTGACCAGGGTTGAGTAGCACTAATATACCTAACTCCCAATCAGGGCTGGTTTGCACTAAACACAGCTTCTGGTTTGGTGCCGAGTTTTATCCTGCCAGTTTGAACGCTGACAACGTGCCTTTGCCTGGAAAACACTATGTGAACACTGACTGCTAGAATTAACTTAGAAGTCATGGATCATCTTAAATGATTCAACTGCCGGGGTCCAGGCTGAGATTTTTTTTATTATTTTTTTTTTTTTGTCTAAAGGCCGAATTTCTCTGGGAGAGGTGGTTCAGCACCTTCTGATTTTTGCTCTCTATTCGAAGAAGGAAGAACTTTGATCCCACAGTCAACAGTGCCCATTTTACTTGTCAGAGTCCTACTTGTCAGCTCTGGCATTTAACAAATAGTCCTAGAGTTGAGTGCTAAATGCCTGCAGATAGGACTGCCTCATGGAAATATGCATGCACCACGCTGTCAAGAGTAGAAGGCAAAGCAGGTGATTAGTAGAGCCCCTGTGAGCGTAACATTGAGTAGCCATGCGTGCTCCTGATTAGTTCCTGTTCCTTCACGATGTGACTCCCAGCTCTCACCTTAAAGCAATGTAAATGATAACAAAGACCAAGAGACTCAATGATCATGGCTGCTCCTTTGCCCAGAACGTTATTACAGTATGAACAGATTTTCTTCCCACTGACTGACCTAGATACAGAATGAAAATCCTTAAAACCAGCTTGAAAAGGTTTAAAAGACAAACTATCAAAGACTTTGAGATTAAAAATAAAAACATACTGGTAAAAAGTGGACTATTAGGCTGCTTGGGCAAAATAAACTGAAAATATTATTTACAGTAGATCTGAAAGCTAGGGAAAGCTGAAGTGTTATAATTTAGGTCAAAATTACATAGGAACAAATGAAGAAATTCTTTCACATTCTTGGGAGATATTTCATTACAAAATATACCTTCTACAAATAAACGTAAGTATATTGTTAAGTTTGGAGAGTAAGAACACAGGTTTTGTGTTCCTGCCTCATTTCTTATTTGCAGGGAATTATGCTGAAGGCTGTTTTAGCAAGTACCCCTGCCAAGTCCCGCCATCTGCACCTTGTTAGGTAACAGAGGGCTAGTCCTGGACATATAATATTACATGAACTCTTTGAACATAAGCCATACACAGGTCAGTTTTCATAGATCTACCAAGATGTTAGCAAATGGAAGTGAGAACAAGATAAGCAAACATGGTTAAGAAGGGAATTTTCTTACATTATAGAGAATGCATAAGCCTAGCTTTAAAAAAAAATTCCAAACAACACAGGGTCAATTTATCACAAAGTGCCTGAGAGTGTAAGAGCTAATGAAGCAGTATTCACACAGTTGTTATATATAATACATGTAAGTGTGTGTGGATGATTCTCTATAGTCTTACCCCAAGCTATCTTTAAATTGTTTCAAGTATATAAAACACCAGAGTTTTCTACCCTACCACAACTGAATTCCATTTTTGTTTCAAAATATGTTGCAATTCTTGCTTTCTCCTCCTAGATTAAAACCAACATCCTACTCTGTTGTTCTCCAGGGTCACGGGTTATGAGCATTCCTGAGTGCTCCTTGAGATGATATTGACCACATGCCAGGAAAGGGGGAGGAGAGACCAAGACGAGGGCCATAAAGTGTGGGTTTCAGGAATCTTTTGTTAAAACAAACCGAAGAAAATAAATGTCAGAAATGTCATCTGGAGTAGGCTTTTACTAATCGTTTTGGTAACCCGCACACAGCTTGCAGACTGGAGATTTATTATTCAAGTTCCTTTGTTTTTTTAACCGATGTCAAGCAGTGATGGCAAACCTGAGGAATTTTTCTGAATGATTGGAACAGGGAGGTAATACCAGCCCCTGTGTCCACTGTCCCACCCAGCCAGAAAACTCCAGGTACTTTTCAGCACCATACCATGTTAATCAACTTTATGGTTGAGAACACTGCTGTAGGCCACCATACGTACAAAGTCTGCGCTTTAGTGTGGCCCGATGTTTATACGTTCCCAGCAGAAGGGCACCCGCTCACCTGCTGCGTGTCTGGGACCCTGGCTGAGAAGCAGAGAGGGGAGACTGAGCCCGGGGGACTGCTTGGGACATGGATGGGGCTCTTGCAGAGTTGGCCGCAGAAGGTGGTTTGCTGGAGGAAGGAGTGCACATATAGGCTCGGTTTGAAGTGGACACTGGGCGACTGAAATCTTGACTAGAGGACAGAGATGAAGAGGATGCAGATTGATTCAGCCATGAGTGGTGCCTCCATGAGCTCGTTCTTGAGGAATCAAGATTGTCCAAAGACTCTCCTCTGTAACAGAGGTGCACATACAAGTGTAAAAGTCAGTACTCTGGAGCAGAAGAGCTATACTCTGATTTTTTTTAAAAAAGGAAAACATTATCCTAGCATTTTTAAGATTTTCTATCAGGAATACGCTTGTCTGATCACCCAAGCAATATTCTTCACATACTGATTTAAAATGTTTGAGCCACAAATTATCCTTCCTAGGTGTCCAGTCCTAGTCTCATGGGAAATAACAGGTGAGGCGAAAGAGAGGTGGCAGTTAACCACTACAGAATAAAGGCAAAACAGTCTTCACTGCAGTCTTATCAGGCTGAACCGTATCAAAATCTACTGTACAGCAACGGACCTCAGATACCAGGTTTGTTTTTGTTTTCTCCAAGGGATACCAGATTGAAATAGTAATTCATCTAGACTGGATAACATTGTCTAGGTACAAGGTGCTGGCCCAATAGCCAAACACTCTTCTGACTGGTAATTCAGCTGTTTCCTAAGTGAGAAATCCAACATTCATAAATTACTTAAAGCAAGAAACAAACTTCAGACCTTCTGACACATTGCTATATCAAAGATGTATACTTTTTAATATAATAATCAATTTCCATAATAAACTGTCATACTGAAATTCTTAAGCACATCCATCAATGACAAGGCACACTATTGATTTCCATTGCTGGTATACCGACCAACAAATAAGCAGCTGAGTTATTTACAGGTCACATCCACATTCTTTACACTTTTTTTAACATTTAATCCCAGCTGTAATACCGCTACTTTCTTCTATCTGTGTTGCTATTCAGTTTACCTTATAGCATTTCACACACTCAATTTGTTTCTGTGCTCTGTAATACAAGATGAAGTTTAGAATAACCAAACAAAAAACATTTGATGAGAGACAAAGTTAATTTTTAACATGATTCCTACCTCCTCATACTATTGCTGTACAGACTAATGGGCTCCTTATGTATACTGGAACTCCGCTGCCTAATCCAGCTGCTGTCCGTGTGTAGAGATGTTCTCTTTCTCATTTCCTGTAGGATTTGCTGTCTCTCTAACTCTGCTGCGGACAGGTTTTGCTCCTTCTGAGACTTCTTCTGCGACTCACCCACGTTCCAGGACCTCTCCGAATACTTGCTCTGGGTGCCTGTTTGGACAAGATGTGCAAACTTCAACCAGACAGCTTAAGGCACAAAAGCAGTTATGCATTCCGTTCTCTGGCTATAACTCCAAAAGCAGTCGTTCATCACCACATTCACAAGCTTCTTCAGTTCCTTTTTACAGCCCAGTGACCAGTATAAAACTTGGCAATACATCTAAAGATACAATTTTTTTATTCGCGTTTCCATTAATGTGGCCTTTTACATGATGTTTAACTTGAATACAAGTAGGTATTTTCCTTCACTTCCCAAGTGTATATGCATATACATTTGTGTGTACATATATACACACACATATACAGGTATTTTTAAAAGCACATGATCTCTTTTAGTGCCACAGTTTGGACTCTTCCTCCAATACAAACCGAAGCATGTATAGAATATATAGACGAATAGTAGGATACCTTCTTTCCCTCTAAGAGTTCATAGCTTTTTTTTTCTGGAAGTTGCCCGTTTTCAAGAATTCTTTCCTTATTCAAGGCACTAAATACATTGCTTTATCTTCCTTTATATAAATATATACATGTGTGTGGGGGGAGAGGGAAATTTTACAGAGAGTTTCTCTATTACTTGGATGTTGTGGTAACTAGCCAGTTGAAATGAGATTTTGGAAGGGGAAACAAACAAGCCATCTTTCTCCAATATGTGTTGGCACATCAGAAGGCAACAATTTTTTTATTTCCTAGATCCAGTAACCATTCTTTACAGTAAGACTAATTAAGAAAATTACTGAATAGTAAGTCATTCAACTGAAATTTCAATCCCTTTAAAAACTGCTCTGACTATAGATTTGCTCTTGGTTTTATTGCTATAGATTATCATTATAAAATATTGTGGAAGTTTACTCGCTCATTAGTTTCAATGCCCTACCTTTAATATGTGAAAGCAATGTTGTCAATCTGCAGTATATCCTCTAATACACCTTTTACTTTTCTATGAAGACTTGTGATTACTTTTTGTAACTATGTTTTAGACACAGGAATAGCTTTCAGGCATTTTCTACTGTAACATATTTATAAACATATTTATAAAATCTGGTTTGTTTGCTTGCTTTACACACAGTCCTCTAAAAACTCAGTAACATAACTGAAGGACAACTCAAGAAAGGCAGTAAGGAACTGAAGTCCAGGAAACAAGCCACTATGACAGGATCAAGAGCTGACTTCTAGCTGTGTTACTCCTAGACAAATAGAAGTTAAAAAGAGCAAAGAGTTGTATTAAACACATTAGCATCTTGGTATGTGCAGCTTGCTTTATTGACAGACTCAACATACCAAAAGCACATACATCTTCAATGATATGCCTACACGGTTTGTTTTATGTCATAAATACCAGCCATCTAAAATGTAGGCATCTAAGATCCATCTGTAATCATTGTTACAGTCTTCAAGAGAGCAGTTTGTCCTAGGCTTATATGATGACTGTATGAATTTCCTCTTGCTGTTGAAACTTCATTAAATTGTGGCATGGTATGAATTTGTATTACAATGCAGCTATGAAAAAGCACTCTGAAAATTAATTTTCTTAGGATGACTACATACAATACACTTTTCAAAAAAATCACATTTTAGAAGTAATGGAAATTAAACAGTACTTACCATTTCTGATTGTGTTGAATTCATTCAGTTCTGAAGTCGACTTGGACTTATTCCTAAGGATACAAAAAACATTAATTTTTCTATCTCAACTAGGAGACCTCGTCACAGGCAAAGATCTTATCATTGCAGGCCACAGATACACAACCCCTTTTTTCACCATCCCTCGTGTCAGCAACTTATGCTGTACTTAAAACAAGAGGCAAAACTACCCAAAGACCAACAGGATATTAAGGGGAAAAGACGATGTCAATAGTTAGATGTCAGTAGGCAGTCACTGATTAAAAGTGAAAATTGTGTACTGAAAGTCCCCAGTGCTTCAAGTATAAGGAACTGATTGTTGTATTTGCTTCAACAAAAATATATAAAAACTCAAGTCCTTCCCTGTGGAAGCTCTGTGAAGACTACAGTCAGACAGTCAAAGAAGTGATACCTTTCAGAGCAGGTTTATAAACTATTTAACTTCATAAGAAACTTCAATCATACTTCAGCACCGTTACTAGACTGCAAGCAAAAGACCTCCTCAAACACTGCATGCAGATTGTTCTTGGGAAATTTATTAGTCACTGATTATACCCAACAGCATAATGTTTTAATGAGTTTTAGCCAAGAAATGTCACTCAGTATACAGGAAGACCAATGGCAAAAATCTGGTTTTCTGACAGTACAGAGCAGGAGCTTCAGCAACACTCCTGTGCCGTATTATTAGTCTCAAGTAACACAGCCAGTTCAAAATACTCCAGAAAAGAACAGAAATCCTTTGCTAGGTCACAACTCAAAGCTGCTACAGCAATGTGTTTACATGTACAGCATCAGCATAATAGCATTTTGAGGGAGTCTTGTCTTTTGTGTGTACACAAATGATGCATAAACTGTACCACATTTCTTGCTCCCCCAAGTTCTGGTTGTCTGTCCTACAGTGCAGACCTACTTTTTATCTGTCTGAGAAGATATAACAATCTCATAGTTGCTTTTAGTAAACAGGAGCTCCAAAAAGCAGGTCAGCCTTGCCTGGGATGCTTTTTGCACCTAAGTGTCCTTCTCATACATATATCCCAGATGTAGCTATGCAGTCCAGGCACCTTCTGAAGTTAGATTTAGATCTTCCATTAGTAACAGACCCTTCATCTGTATAAGTTTCGGGGTTCCTCTTAATATAAAAAAGAAAGGTACGCTCACTCCAGCTACAAGAACTGACTAAATATTCAGCAAGGGTGATCTTTCAGAACTACTGAGGGATGCCATCTAAGACAAAGGCTTGCTTGATACAAACATTCTGGATTTAGGTCACTTCAGCATTTTTAACCATAGCCCAGTTATTAAAAGGGAGAAGAAAAAGCTATCTATTCAAAGACCCCAAATCTGCAGTGGCTAATATATTCTATTGAAATAAAAAACAACGCAACCCCCAAAAACCAGAAATAACCCCCCCAAACAAACCACTAAGCAAAACAAAAGAGAAAATAGCCAAGGTAAGAGAGCACAACCTAACAAGTGGCACATCTACTATCTTCCTGACAAATACTCTGCTGCTGCCTCTCACTTCCCTCCCTGTTTACCATCTCTTAGAGTTGCACAATCCTGGTTGGGATGACGGCACCTTAGCTTGTAGAGCTATGACACAACCACAATATTATCTGAAATTGTTTTCCAGCCAGATAAGTCTCGTACCACCCACACATTGGCTTCCCTATAGTTCTTCTTCTTCTCCCAGTAAAATCCTACTAATGAACTATTGTTTACAGCACAGCATACAATTTGCTGAAAGTCTGGCTGCTTGTTTTCTCGATATGAAAAACATGCCATAAAAACTGCAAAACACAGCCAGCAATACAAAATATACATTTAGCTCCATGGTTAAAGTTTATTGGAAGTGTCAAAGCTTTCTGACACAGAAACGGTGTGATGTTACAGTCTATGCCGAGATTCAGCATCACACATACCTGTCAGCAAATGACTGACCAGGTTGCTCCTCAATGGTTGTAGAAACTTCATAACGCTCAAAATGTCTTTAAAAAAAAAAAAAGAAAAAAGAAAAAAGAAAAAAGAAAAAAGAAAAAAGAGATTTACGTTAAGTTCATATACAGAAAAAGACACACAGACACAGACATAAATATTTACTACTAAAAATATTCAAACCAGATCCTTAATGGGAAAAAAAGGAAAAAAGAAAACCCAAGTTCTAAGGAGGCTTAATTTTATCAGTCAGAAACACAGCTAACAAAAGAAGGCAGAAAAGGAAACATTGTCAGAAAAACTGCCTGAAATTACGTTTTCATCAGTGACAAGGAATCCGAAGCTGAGCATGCCAAAATGTTTAATACTTGCTGCTGAAGATGTTTGAACCTAGCAATTCAATTTCTTACCTGTCAATGAGAGGATGGCCAGCTCTATCCTCTATTGTTTTAGATACTTCGTAGCGCTCATAATGTCTAGAAGCAAAATGCAGATAAAAGACAATATGTATTAAAAAACAAAAACCCCAAACATTTTCTGGAATTTGAACAAACAGTAAGTATACAGAGGAAAATGAGAAAGTTCAGATGTGTTAGAAACATGAAAATAGCTGAGAAAAAAAATCCCAAAGACGACTTAAGATGCTGCAAAAATTACAGCTATCAGTGTATGACAGTGATTACCTCACCCGTTTCAAAGCCAGGAGGTAAGCTTTGCCCAAATACAGCAGTTCTCTAAAAGTTACATGTATATTCTAGCAAATTGTGTAGGTGCAGCTGGTAACCCATAGAGAAGCACAAACCTCCACAAATCTCTTTCAAGCTGCCTGTCCCCAACCTCAGTGCTCTTTGTAGCGAGTATCATACCTTCACAGATGTCTAAATAACATTTCAGATTTCAAGTCATGTCTTTGGATATCATTGTAAAACGAACATTTAACACTAGGTATTTTAAATCCCAGTTTCACTGAACTCGTTCCTTTACTACTAAGCGAAGTCATCCTCATGTAGCAAAACTGCCACAGGTGTGTGCCAAAGGATTTTGGCAGCAACCTCAGAAGCGATGAAATCCCGAGACTAAAGCATATATCAAGGATTTAGATATGCAGATATTGCAGGAGCTTGTTACCGCACAAAGTCCTATTATCTTGCAATTGGGGCAAGCTAAAACTGTAAAGATACCCTGGCTCGGCTGCCAAGAAGAACCTGTTTAGCCATTGTAACAACTGTGCCTCTGCTTTGCTCAGCAGGGATCTCAAGCAGCAGTCATTTATAATGAGCTGAAGTGACTCTAGGTCTCACAATCTCCCCTGCAAATATATGCAACTTCATAATCATATTTTCTTCTCCTACGACTTAACTTGATGCCATGTGTTATCTTCAGTCATCTCTTATACGAGCGAAGGGGAAAATCCTCAGGAGAAACAGCAAAGCTAGTCTTACACAGGGCAGTAAACTAAATGCACACGGAATAAAGAGAAGTTACTGTTTTGATCTGTTTCAGACAGATTAATCTCCCGTGATGCCTGTAATAGTCTGAAAACTCTGGGCAAGAATATGCCCTTGTAAATTAGTAGTTGGGGGTTTAGGGGGATTGGCTTTTTTGTTTTGTGTGCGTTTGGTTTTGTTTTTTGTGTGTGTGTGGTGGGGTTTTTGTTTTTGGTTTTTTTGTTTGTTTGTTTTGGTTTTTTTGTTTGTTTGTTTTTTTAAAGAAGCTGCTGAAGAAGGGAATGGGAGGAACTTTTTCATGCTCTAAAATAAATACATCCACAGTGAGTACTTCTAACAGGCTATGTATGGTATCTAAACTAGTATCTGTTCACTCATACACTATGATACCCCTCACCAGGAGTGCAATTAACCTTCACAGTTGCACTGTCAAACTAAAATGGAAGAAGATTCTGCAAAAAGCAGTCACACATTTGTTGGAAAAGAGTTAACTTGGTATTTCTTCTGAAAGCACTTTGTTGAGCCACTGGCTCTCAACTTCTAAGCTTATGCAGGGTTCTTACAAAACGTTCACACTAAGTGCTTCAGGTCATCTTTGATTTGGCTGGAATTACTGTATTTACACTTCCTATTTAAAACAAGAGCAGAGGTGGGTTAATATAGCACTTGATTGATGGGGAAACACTTTGTTGTAGGCCTAATCCTTCTATCTTTAGAAAGAAAGGCTATCCTGTGGTATCTTGCACTGACTGATTAATCTACAGTACGAGTCCTACATGAATACACTTACATATTCAGGACATATGCACTCCCTTTAGAAATGTATTTGAATTTTCAGTGCAGAAGGAAGAGAGAGTACATCCCACCACGAGCACACACCTTTGGTACTGAGGAGTCTCCACTGACACCTCCCTCTGCTTTTCAGCCTGCCGCCTCTGCTCCTCCGCATGTTGCTGCTCCTTCTCTTTACGTTGCCTCTCAAGCTCCAGTTCTTGGAGTTCCCTTTCTTTCTCAAAACGCAGGGCTGCTTCTTCCTGGATCCTCCGTTCCTCCTGAAGCCTCCTCCTCTCTTCTTCCTCACCCAGCGAGCGTGCTGCCAGCTTGCTTCCTCCATCTCCTTCTGGTTCCTCAGGAGTAGTCACTTCAGGGCTTGCTCTCCAGCTGGACACAGATGGAGCCCGTGCAGGGACAGACGTTGTGTTCAAGGTTAGAACAGTCTGCTCCTGTATCAAAGAAAATAAAAATTAAAAAAAAAAAAAATAAATCATGTTTTTAGGCAAAGGACCTGTTTTTTAAAACAGATTGCTCACTCAGAAAAAAAGTTCATTTTCTATGAGGTCAGATTGTGTAAAAAGCATCTTGAACATTTTCAGTGCAAGACCCAGGGCATACTTGGCTTTTCATTTTTTGAGTGCCTACTAGCATATTCTCCTAATGCAAGAGCTCCATTCCACATGGCAGCCTTAGCCAGCACCATGGGCAGTGTGGTCACAATTACGTGAAACATTCTACTTTCTAAAGTATGACATTTCAAGCCATCACCTCCCCACTTAAATCACCATGGAAAACAAACTCTTCCAAGATACCCAGCATTTCTCCCTACTGTTTTGACTTAGAAACTTGACACCTACCTAAGAGCATATACACTAGGATATACACTGCATGTGCGTATCAGACTGATGAATTGCACATGAATCATCATGTGGAGGAAACCCCCATCCTCCTCCATTCTCTTACCATTTGAAAGTCAAGCCTCAGACCCACCACCCTATGACTCTTCTCCTAGACATGAAAAGAGGCCTTTCTGTGGTCAAATATATTTTAATTGCAGAGAACAAACACTGTTTGTCAATTAAGGGCTGGTCCATCCAAACTTCAATGATTAAAAAAAAATATGAAATGGTTTACATTCTTGTACAGCACAGTCCTCTAACAGCTCAAAGAGCTTTCTTACTGAAGTCTGAAGCCTTAAATTACTGTCTACTTACTTATGACTGTATAAACACAACTGATCTAGCTACGATGCCTGAAGCAGCCCTCACATAGCAATAGACAAAAGATATCTCAAACACCTCCCACACTTAGGAAAAAACCTGTTCATCTTCCCATAAGCCACAGCCACAAAAGTCAGCATCTACAGAAACTACATGCATTCATTATCTTGACATATGATGGCAAATCTGAAGTTGATTTGATATGTAAATTTAAAAGAGATGAGATGAACTGGTTGCCAGTAACAAGTCAGGCACTTACGAACATGCCTCATTATGAAGATTTGAAGCAGAGTGCCAACAGGTAGCATCAGGAGGTAAATACACAGCAAAGGTGACCACTTCATTCCGGTCACAATAATACATACTGTAACTTTTTGCCAATCCATAAGGATTGGTTAAGTCAAATTCATAAGTCAAATTCAACGGGCCTCAAAACATTCCATTTACTCCTTCTTTCCCGATTTTGCAACCTCTTTCTACCAAGTCAGACCACGATTTATTTTCCAAAGTGAGAAGACAAATGGCATAGCAAAATAAATTATTTGCCTGCTTGCATGGACCTACTATTAGGGGAAAAAACCATCATGAAACTAAACAGTCAGAGGTGAAGCCATATTCAAGCCTACCTCATCAAAATACTTGCAGCTCTCTTTTTCGGCTTCTTGCTTAGCTCGTAGCCATTCTTCCCTCAGTTTTTCTTGTTCCCGTTTGTATTTCTCCTGTTAGATTAGATTGAAGTTAAACATGCAAATAAGAAACATGGTATTTTTTATTTGCATTAAAATGTACTACTGGTATTTAACGTGTTTTTAACTGACCAGCCTGGTAAAAAGCATGCTTGAGCTATACTAGGACTTTACGTCTGCCGTGAGTGAATGGAATCCTGGCTCAAATACAATCCAAAGGAGTTCTGCAATTGATTTTGGAGAATTCAGGCTTATTACGTGCTAAATCTCATAACAACTGACCTCACACCTGTTATATTCCCCGTCTTCGAGTTTAGTTCCCATTTGAACAAAAATCAACTAAGGTATTTCTTGAAATATGGCGTGATTATATTTAACTTGGAATTGGGCACACTAATATGGTAAATACAAAGTGATCACTAAGTGAAATATGAGGCAGTAATTTCATTTGAGCAAGAACTCTTGGTCTTTTGGAAGCTTATCTAAACAAAAACCAATTTCTGGACCTCCAGATTTGTCCTATGACTGGATTTGGTACGAAATCAATGTAATGTCTCAAAGCATTACTCAAAGTACACAATCAATGTTTTGGTGGTTTTGTCACAATTGGTCCTGGGAGAAGCAAAATATTTAATGATGTCAAAAGTATTCCTTTTAAGATGTTCAAAATAAGCAAAGAAAGATTTCGCTTCCTTTCTCCGTTATTTGAAAATTCATTACTGGGGTCATGGGGTACAGGAAGAACATTATTTCTCTGGCCAAATATACTACTTCAGGACTAAAAAAGGAGAAGCAAAGGAAAGAAAAATGATGGCAGAGGGCTGAGATTGCTCTGAAGAAAGGGGAGCCAAGGTTTACATTCTTTAATGCCATCTTTTTGGGCATCAAATGGAGCATCCAAACCATAAGAGAGACCACAAATATGTTCAGGAAGGCTCAGCTCTTGCCTTGCAGAGTTATAAACTAAAAGGAATGACAAAAAATAAAACATCCAAATAGCAACAGAGTTGCTAAACTGTACTTTGACATCACAGTTTTTTGCTGAATGGACCCAACTTAAGAGGGCTTGTGCAGAGTAAATGATGTTCACTGACGCCACACTTCCCTCCACCTCCAGTAACTGGTTATCAGGTGGTTTTGCATTAGTAGGTTCAGCTTCCCGACTCACAGAGGTCCTCGGAACCAGGCTGATTCCAACTGATCAGCTGATTGCTTAACAACAGGATGCTAGCAGGCATCCCACCATGGCACTGGTTGCCTTCTCTTCATCTCTGAATGTAAGGCAGTATCACTAATTGAAGGTAAAACTCATTCTAGAGACAATTTTCTTAAGGGGAAAAAATAAAACTCATATTTAGAAGCGAAGACGACTGCCTCTTAGGTCTTTGCTTCTCCTTTACATTCTGTTGCCAATAAGAGCATACCAGCCTTGTGATGATTGAGTATTTCTGGCTGTAGTGAATACTCAGTCTGGGTTTGATTTCACGAAGCTCACTAATGCATTGTCCTCTTTTTGCTGAATAATTGCTAGTGTGTGTAACTGCAGACCAGCAAACGTATCTGAAAGTCCTCCTAGGCTATCAGTAAGAAGATCTGCAGGAGTCACCTGTTACTTTTCTTCGCTAACAGTTGCTGCACCCAAGGGATTGCCAGACTATGATTATGAAGATTAATTATACCTGCAGTAAACGGTCCTGCTCCTTTTGCCACTTTTCCTGCCGTTTTCGTTCTTCCTCTTGATCCCAAACCCGACGACTAGGAGCACTAATGGATGGGACTGGGAGCTAATATAGCACAGAAATGAAATAATATTACCTTCTTCCATGTAATTACCACTCTAAATTTTAAAACTTTTTTTTTTTAAGTGAGAAATAAAAGCCATTACAAACACTACAGCTTTATAGTGACACGGACTGTAAAGTAGCCTTTTCTTCAAAGGGACAGAAAGCAACCATTTCATTGCACGTTAGAAAATCTTAGTCAGTACTCTTAGATTTGATCACAATTTTAAAGCAGTATAAAAAGCGATAGAAAGCAGTGGACTTCTTGAAAATACCAGGATTATACAACTAATTAATAGTTTGTACATAGTACTTACATCAGGCATTGCAGGCTCTGGGCCTCCTGTGAGATTTGGAAGACAAAAACCAGAAATCTTTAGAACCATACATTCTCACTGCTGCAAGACTTGTGTAAATGTGGGAAGCCTGAGCTTCAGGCTAATTTTTGCTTCCTTAGTAAGCCATGCTTGCATTTTGCCCTACTGAACTTGAGATCAGAATTCATTAAGTGCTTTCAACTAATGTGTGCAATTGTTTAAAAGCTTTACATGCTTACAAGTGCCATCAGCAATTGCTTAAATTAGCAGTGCATCTCCACTGTGTCAGTACGGAAGTTCTTTGCTACACCTCTCCTATTGTTACTATTCTGAAACCCAACTGTTTGGCATGACCGATAACCAGAATGCTGCTCTAGGGTACAGCAGCTACTCACCTACTGCCCTTCATGTGAATTAAGAACAAAAGACATCCACAGACAGCTTCTCTACCACAAAACCACGTATTTTCATTTTCCAACTGTCCCCCTTCCCTGCTCCTGAAAGGACCCTTGAATTTCATGAGCTCATCACCATTTATCACCAACCTTATGCTATTTGAAGCTATCATGCTTGGTCTTAGCTTGTGCCAAGATGATTATGAGAGACACATGTATTCGGCTAACATATTAAAAGTTGAGAAAATGTGGAGGAGCACAGATTTATGTATAATCCTTTCCCAAGCACCATCACTATTTTTGTTTGTTGCTACTGTAATTGTTACTTAGCTGTCCAAATTTCAGTTAAAAAAAAAAATGCATAAAAGCAACAAGTTGTAACAATTTTCTGAAGTATAACCACATGAAGTGGAGAAAACGTAAATTTTGGATACAAAAGACATCTAGTGAGTCACAGACTAGTGTCTGATCTGTATATGCAGAGTTTTATCTTCATTATCGGCTTGCAACAGCCACAGGGACAACAGGACAAACAGTCTTGATCTCCTGCAATTGCACCAGGAGATGCTGAAGACAGGCATAGACAGCACCTGTCTTTGCTCCCCCCTTCTCTCACCCCTGTAAGCTTATGCTGGCCTGTACAGGTTTAAAAAGAAGAAACTTTCATAACGTTGTAAAGCTAAAGCGTCAAAAATTTAAAATGAACAAAACTGTACTGAGCATACACTCTAGAAATACGCTCTTCTCCTCCCCCTCAAGCACAAGTGAAATACTTCAATATTGCTATAAAATTTATTTAGAATAAAAACCAAACTTCATAGCCAGCCTTAAAAAAAACCCCACCAAAACCCAAAAAAACCCCCCAAAAAACCCCCAAACAAAAGCCAAAGAAACAACAAAAAAATAAAACAAAATACCACCATATTGCAGATACAACGCAGCAGAATTATTTTAAAAGCAAACAGAACCACACAGATTTATGCTGTGGCACTTCATGTATCACTTCTGGAAAAAAACAGAAGCCATCACCGCTGAAGGCAAAGTTCTGGCTCCACTAAAATCATTGGCAAAATTCACACTGAACTTCCAGTGGGCCAGAATTTCACTCTTTCAGGCTACAGCAAAACAGCAAGGCATACATAGTCTGAAGACAGCATTAGACATACAATATTAGTGCAAGTATGTGAGTTGTGACATGCAAAACACCAAAAAGCAACCTACAAAACCAAAATTGAGTGCTTCATATTTTGCCTTTAAAAGCTAGCATATTTAATTCAAAATTGACATGGGTGGTCTCGGGATCTTGTGACACCACCACATAGGGGAAAGCCAGCAGCTGCCTTTTCCCACCAATTTAGATGAAAGCACAGAGCTGCAACTCAAGATATACTTAATTCTGGATTTGACTTTTTTTTTTAACAGCTCTTTGAGATCTGCGCTAAGGCTTTGCTGGAATATTCAGCATTATTCTTGTTTTGTAGGTAGTAGCAAACCTGAACAGAGAGTGCTATCCTTCTTACTCCTACCCAGTGAAAAAAAAAAGTATGAACAACATTGAAGAGATTTAAACAGCTATAGATATAAGAGAACACACAAAGACCCATTACCACAAAGGTAGACCCATGAATTGTAAGAATAACCTGATGACCCTGGGGAAAGAAGGGAAGTTAATTATGTTGCTTTGTTGTAACTGCAACAAACAGTTCTGAAGAGGTATAGTACCCAGCACCAGACTTGTTAGGAAGAGTGTGCAGGAATAACAATTTCATGGAAGTACATGAAATGTTAGCTTTTTGGTTTACCTTGTTCAAAAAATTGTGACCGTCTTTTAAAGTTTTTCAAAGAAATAGGTTCAGATGCTATTTGAAAAATACAAAGAATACAAACAAGTCAATAAGGTGCTGTCTTTTCTTTTTTTAATGACTATCACCACTGGATAACAAACATTTGTTAGACCTCAAATCTACAGCAACATCACTTCAGAAAAATAAAAAGCCCCTGAAACAAAGGAAATCAACTCTTTCATAGTAACAGTTTTTAGTAGGTTATGTCATATACTGATTAGTATTTCATTTTATCACTAACAACGTCCAACTATAACAACAGTGCAAGTGCCAAACTTGGACTCAGATTCTCCCTGATTTGAGCCACCTCGACCGAGATACCAAATTGGATGAAGGATCCTCATGACCATTTAAGGTCATCAGAAAGACATCTCCAGAGCGCAAATGATCTCTTGGGGAAACTCTTTTATAAATTGCCATGCACATTCAAGATAAAACAAAATGCAAAATTCTGATTTAAGGATTACTGTTCCATTAAGAAATATACATACCTGGTTTCTCTCACTGTCATCAAGTAAGGCTATAAGTGGTCATAGCATCGTAAGTAATTATTATTCATACCAGAACCATCAAGATCGTTCTCCGGGAATAAAAGTAAAATAATAAAACAGCCACCACCCCCAAAACTTCACAACTGAAGTAGGGGAACAAAAATCCCTGAATACTCTTTACATTCTTCCTGGGCAGTGAAATAAATTGATACTCTTACTGACTCAGTCTCCACACAATGCAGTGGCTATTACAATAAATTGTGTGCCTTCTCCTTCTCTTTCACCCCTACCACACAGTGAATTTATAACCACTAATGCCGAGATGGGGGGTTGTCAGTGCTTTCTTGCCAGTTCTCCAACTGCCTAGCATGTGTGGAAGCAGACTCCATCCAGTTTGGATGCAACTAGATCTCTGCGATACCTGGCTAGCTTTCAGTTCATTAAGGTCTCGCTTCACCCACCATATAAAGCTTGCAATGACTACAGGTTTAGTGTCTGTGCTTGTTCCAAACCCACACAAACAGTGGATGAAAAGCAATGGTAGTTTACCTCTTTGTTCGCCTGAGCCAAGATCTCCTTGCATTCCATTTATCAACTTTGCTTCTGTATCCTGAAAATAATACAAAATAAAGGGCTTAGGTTCATTACATTTGTGGAAGTTTACCCAATTACATGTCTCCCCTGACAAGAACTGTATATCATTAAACACTTCAGTACACTTTCCACAGAACATACAAAGCAATCTAAAATTTCCTGAGCATACTATATGGTAAAATGACTGCAGGCATTTGAGGGCATCAATAATCAGCTGTGAATTGGTGGCTGAAATAAAACCCATTAGTTCACAAGAACATGCCAGAAGCCAAGATCTTCCTATTTCAGCTCATTCTCAGGCTCGGAGTTATTTGCAAGTAATTTGAAAGCACATATGCCTTTGTTCTTCAGTGCTGCAACTTTCATTTACACTAATAAGGGAGGTAGAAGTCTTTTCTGAAGAATAAACACTCTATACATTTTAGGTAAAACATAGTCTGCAAATATTTTAACACTTATCACTGTGCAGTGTCCACTCAAGAATGGACAGTAACAAGTCTTCAAAATATCTTATTTACCTTAGTAAGTGCACAGCTACATCTCCGTATTTGCAGTATCCTACCTGCTCCTTAAGCAATACAAGTGAAAGTAAAATTTCCAAGGTCTCTTCTCCATCCTCCCCCTATCAAGGCATTACATTTTTACTTTATTCCTTCCCCCAAATCCCACGATGGTTCAAAGACATACTCACAGACTTTTGAAGGCTGCTGGAGAAATGTCTTTTTGTTGATATGGTGGAAACATTTGAAATGTTTTCTCCAGAAGTTGCATCAATCCATTTATTTTCAGATGTACCTATAATGTTGGTAGCCATACTGGTGAGATTGAGGATTTTGTGCCTTACATGTGGCAGGGAAGGCTGGTCTTTGCCCCAATCTTTTTGGTATGTGGAGGATCAAGAAATTAATGTAGACAGTAATGTCAAAGAACAGAACAAGAGTTAATGAAAACACATTAAAATAACACAAAAAAGCACATAACAGAAGAGGGAGAGACAAATCAGGTGGAATTTGTTAAGACAGGAAAAAGGGCTTTTATGAGCAGACCGCCTTCCCCAAAAATACAAGTGTTAGTCATAAGCCAGGTAAAAGTTTACCAGATGTTTTGCTAATATGGACTACAGGAGCTTGGCATTACAGAGCAATTAGTATTCATTGCAAGCTATTTCATTAGCACTAGTAAGGAACAAGAAAAATCTTCCTACTTTACTCATACAAGGTACAATTTTACTAATAAACTATCCAGAAAGTGTCATTTTCATGTATGTGCTCGTTATGAAGTACTGAGGGCAAAAAAATGAGAGTCTAAACTAAACTAGCAAAATTGATAAGGCAAAGACAAATTATAATCTTCTCTCAGACTCCATCATTCTCCCCTTCCACTACCTCAAATTTATTAAATGAGTTCTTCTCCACTAACCTCACTCTTCATTTGTGCTGGACTCTGTAGAAGTTGTGACTTGTTCACTGTCTCTTCCTCACTTTGCTATTTCTCTCCCCCATTTGTTGGGAACTTATTCTACCTAGCTTCTCACTAAAAGAATGTTTTGTATTTATACTGTGAAGGAAGTCACTGGTCACACTTCCAACTCTGGAAAAATTCTTTTGGGACTTTGAAAGGGTATCCTGATTAAACCCATGGCAAGTCTAGGGATGCTACAAGGCCTTCAGCATGGGCAGTACCATCCTGGAGATATTACATCATCCCAAGATTTGGGTCAATGGCCAAAATCATAGCACAGAGGTGTTATACCACCCACAAGCTCATACACCACCTGAAAAACTCCCTGAAGAATGAAACACAACATCCTCCTTCCCTGAAGAAAGGGAGCTGCTGATTGAGGGAGAGAGGTTCTGAAAATTACTATCTTCTAGACATCAGGCCCTCTTCATTTTTGTGGTATGGCAAGAAGGAAGTGTTATATTCCCTTGTGTCTTAGTTGCACCTTTTTTACCTTGCATCCTCTCAGAAACAGGCCAGAGCAAAAGAGAGAGGTCAGTAACTCAATGCTTTGCAGACTTGCTTGTCAAGACATTTCTAATGCATGAGTGGTTAAAAAAGCCAAGTTATGTTAAAATGCAACAAACATGCTAGCAAACTACTTAGCTTAGATACGTATTACTACTGTAAGAGTAATAAGGACTCTCAGCTGTCAGGTACAGCAGAGACAAGGCTTATTTGCCTTACAGAGCATACTGTATCTGCCCAACGAAACAACTCACCGTTCTTTCCATATCGTCTGACATCCATGACCAGGTTTCCAGTTTCTAGTGCTCTGTTGATGGCTTCTTCCCACTGACTATAGTCCATACGTGAAACCTTTGTGCTGTTGATAGCAATGATCTCATCACCTACATGCAGCTGACAAAGTGCTGCAGGACTGCCTGCACAAAATAGAAGAAAAATAAAATTGTGTTTCCATTCACAATTATTTTTTCACCACAGTTGTGACTGGGGTGGTGGGGTGGGGGTTAAAGTAAAAATAATAATAATAAAAAATTCAAAGAAATGTTTATTGGTGGATATCCAGAAAGTCTTTGAAAAAAATCGACTACACTGTAACATAAAGTAAGTAAACTCAGTTAATATCGAAGTAGTGTTTAAATTTGAAACTTAGGAAAACAACAAAGAGCATCAGTCTTTTGGACTTGCATGCATTCACGTTCTTGCTAGCCCATTTAATAAACAACCTCTAGGCCCACTCTTGCCTTCAGTAACTCACCTTTATAATTTGCAAGAGCGACAGAAGCATCACTACACTGTCTGTATCCAACAATTAGCTGTAATTCAGCCAATGCTTTGGTAATCCTCTTATTTGAAAACAAACAAACACCCCAAACAAACAAACTAAAACAACCAAAAAAAACCAAAACGACAAACCACAACAGCCTCCACTTTGTTAATTCCAGTAGAAGCTTGCTTTCTCATATTCTTATTTTCTGGGCTCTACTGACAAGTACATTTGCTTTGCTACAATAGTTTGTTAGCTCTGAATTGACTGGTAATTGGACTCAAGATATTGCTGGTTGCTGCCCCATTGGGCTTCTCTGTATACTACTAATTTTGTCAATTAAGAGCAACTTTTATCACAGCTTGGACTTTGAATTCTACTGATACTCTACAAGACAGGCTGCACTTTATACTCTTTTTCATCTATGACTAAACATTGGCAAGTGATGTCATTTGCCTAAGGACACAGAGAACACAGGCGCAGTTAATAAACTTTTTTCTATTTAATTTAGAAAATGGATGAGCTGGGAAACTCAGACTTGCCTAAGTAAGATTTTATGAATTACACCTGAATGGTTCTTTCATTAACAGTTACTCCCTTAGCAGAATATAAAAGCTAAGTGAAAATGTAGTTAAGGATTGCACAATAAATCCTCACATTAATAAAAGAAAACAAACTTGAATTACACAATGGAAGCATTTTCCAAAGTAAGTAGTGAAATCCACACATAATGCTTAAAATGTACCAAGAACAAGGCTAGATTACATCATCAGAAACAAACGTGGGCAAGCATGACAGAAGAATTTAGACACCATATGCTTCATCCTGACCTCCTTCTGACTCACTAGTAAAACGCAGCTAGAAGTCTGGATCATCCAGTAAGGATTCAAAGAGCTTTTAATACGCCTGGCACCCCAAGAAGTTAAGAAATGAAAAATGCTGTGTTTCCTGATACTGCACCGAACAGCGATCCATCATAGTTCACTAAAAAACCAACACTAGCTACTACGTTAGAAGAACATAACTCCATATTCTATTTTTCCAGTATTCTTCTTGAAACATGGACTAAGAACTCCATTAGCAGTTATGGGTAAAATTTTCAAAACACATCAATTACTTTTAAGCAATGTTATATAACAAAAAATAGGGCTTTCATTTGGAGGAAGAAAACATAGGCAATAAAGTGGAGGAAATGTGCATCTCCTTAGAGCCAGGAAGGAGTTAAGGAATTAATAGATTTTCAAATCTGTTAGTGGAAGGTACTACTAAGGATACGATTGAGGATACTACCACTGAAGCTACTATTTTCAACAATATCATATAATATTTGGAATTGTGTCTGGTTTTGATATTTAAGATCTTTTGTACCATATAATTTTGACTACACAGAGACTGAACTTTATGCTCATGGTAGAGTGAATGCTTTAGGCTCAAGGAAAAATACTGGAGCGGATAATTTCCCTGTTTTGTGTTGTGACAGAACGAGCCCTGGGAACCAAAAGGTGATGTTCATTTTACTTTGAAAGTTTGGTTCGTATAAGACCCACTTCAGAGGCAAGAACGGTACCTCAGTTCTGGTACCATAAGCACATGAGGGAAAAACTGGATTACATTTCAGGTTTTAGGAAAGGAAGGAAACTTAAGATTGCATGGTTCCTCCTATAATATCATTAGAAAAACACATCCAGACCATGTGGACCTGAATGAATAGCAGCAGTCTCTAGATTGCATGTGTAGACCTAACACAGCCAGGACAACTTACACCACTTCATGTTTGGCACGCAACTTTGCCAGCTGCTCTTCCTCTACTGCCTCTACAGTCTGTGAATAAAATGGCTTCTCAAGAGTGCAAACCGGGTGCCTATATTGGGCTTCTGCTCTGATTCACCTCCACAGAAATCTACAGAGACTAGCTGGCAAGTCAGGTACCAAAAGTTGTATGGTGACACCTGCCTTTCTCTGTCTAGTTCCTCCAAGTCTATAGTATTTACTGATAATTTGTTTTATACCTATATATCCTCTCTGCATAGAGGATTTAGTTTACATTATATAAAACAGGTATTGCTGTTTTTCATACGTTTTGCTGAAGGTAAAAGATTTTTCTTTCTTCTACCCCTCAATGAAAACAAAACCAAATTCACTCATTTTCCATGTATATTTAGGTATCTCTAGCTATCCCTAGCTGTTGTTATTACAACAGACAAATACTAGCTCAGAGTCATACAAAAAAAGTGAAAAAGCAAGTCCTTTGTCCTACAGGCCTGCAAGTGTTTGATCGCAGACATGCACTCCTACATCAACATCATCTCCAAAACTTATTGCAAATAGGGTGGGTGAAAGGGAAAGGACTGAAACAATAAAGATTATATGGCATTGGGGAAGCTGGCAGAACAATGTCTAGATTAATGACTTTAAGACTTTCTGTTTACCTAAGTTTTAGCATAAAGGTTGAAAATTCCTGTAAAAAATGAGCACTATCTTCTTTTATATGTAGTAAATGGGTCCCACTGAAACAAGTGTTACAAGCTTAACTCTTATTAAGCTTTTTGAGAACACTTGTAAGAAGTTACTTTTGCTTGCAGAGTAGTTTTCTAAATGATTTTTTGAAGAAAAAGCATATGTAGAATACAGAGTCATTTATAAGTAGTAAAAAGATAAATGCAGGTTACCACCTAAAGAAAATCACGTAGCTAGTTAGGATGACAAATATGTTTAGACAATGACAGAAATTCTTCCTGGAAGCTATTTCTGGTCTCACAAGAGAGAATAAGGTGACTAGGAACAGTTGGTATGGATTTGCCAAGTCTAAATCATGCTTGATCAACCTGGCTGTCTTCAATGATAAAATGACTAGATCTGTGGATGAAGGGAGAGTGGTGGATACCATCCACCTTGTCTTTAATAAGGCTTTTGACATGATCTTCCACAGTATCCTGGTATCAAAGTTGGGATGGTATTGTCTACAGGGCAGAACAACCAGATGGGTGAAAAACTGGCTGCGCTGTCAGGCTCTATAAGTAGCCTGGAGGCTGGTTACAAGTGGAGCTTCCCAGGGATGTATCTTGGGATCTGTCCTCTCTATTATGTTCACGAATAACCAGCAGGAGGAGGTGAAACACACCCTCATCAAATTTGCAGACCATACCAAAAGGGAGAGGGTGGCTGATATGCTGGAGGGCAGGGCTGCCATTCAGAGCAGGAGTGTGACATTCAACAAGGGCAAATGCAGAGTCCTGCTCCTGGGATGGACTAACCTAGGCCGGGGTCTGACAGGCTGGAGAGCAGGGCTGGGGCACCCTGGCAGTGGTGGGGCTATATGAAGAGTAGCATGACCAGCAGACCAAAGGAAGTGACTATCTCATTCACTCAGCACTTGTTATGCCACATTGACAATACTGAGTCCAGTTTTGGTGTCCCACTGTAAGAGAGACATCAATAAACTGGGGCAAGTTTTATGGGAGGCCAGTGGGATGGTCAGGGCTGGAGCACCTGCCCTGTGAGGAGAGGCTGAGGGGTATGGGCTTGTTCAGCCTGGAGAAGAGAGGCTGCAGGGGGACCTAACAGCAGTCCCTCCAGTATCTACCGGGAGGTCACTGAGAAGGGAAAGCCCGCGCTTTACTGAAATTCATGGCAGGAGAACACAGCACAGTGGTTATAAACTGAGACAAAGGTTGGTCTGACTGGATATGCAGGGACAGTTTTTTCTGAGAGGATAATTATGCAATGACCAGAGAGGCTGTGCAGTTTCCATCCTTGGAACGTCTCAAACCCACCTGGGTACAGCCCTAGGAAACCTGATCTGAACTCAGTCTTGACGCTTTTTTGAGCGGGGTTTGCTCTAGGTGATCTTCCAAGGTCCCTTTCAACCTGAGTTATGCTATGACCTATCCTTAAAAATAGAAAATGCAGCATTCAGAAGTGCCCAGCTGAAAGCACATCTTACTCTTTCAATAGGCTGTTCCTCTTTCATCCTTCTTTACTTTAAAGGAAGCTACAGTTTTTGAATAAGGATACAACATGAGTCAGTTGTTGAAAAAAAAGATGTTAAACACATGCTATAAACAAAAATACCAAGATAGAGTCCATTCTCTATTCAGTTTTTATACTTCGTGCCCTTCCTTGTGAGAATGGTAATAATGCATAACCAAGGTAACAGCCACAAGGCCTTCATCTTCTCCTTGCCTATGGAGCTGGGGATAGGGCCCACGTGCACCTTGGTGAATGACCAGCAGGAACATTCACTACCCTCAGGTTTCTCATTTACAGTTGGCAGCGCAAAGAAACAGTCCTCTGCTTCCAAGCAACAAAATTGAACCAAAAGCCTAGCAGCAGGGAAAGCAAATGGAAAGTTATTCTTCATGCAAAGCAAATGTTAACGGTTACAATCTAATTATGAGAAGTACCCCGCTATAGTGAAGAAAGGTCTAAAAATTGAATTTTAAGTAAATAAAAAAATGAATTAAACAAATCGAGACTGGCCAGTAAGTGCTGTTAAAGAGTATTTTTACCTCTCTGGAAAGCAAAATGAAATGCTAACTAAATTAGAAGTTTCCAGTTATTTCTCCTTTCTCAGAATGATCTTGTGTTAGCTGAAAGAAAGGGCACAATTCAATAATCCTCAAGAATTACTGGCAATAGGAAAACTCACTGTTCAGAAAACAAGCACTATGTGTGATTTGCTTGGGTTTTTGTTGTGTTTGGTTGCATTTTTTTTTTTTTTTAAGAAAACTGAGCTTGTTCTCTGCAGAAGACTACTGAAGCTTAGAAATAACGATGTATGTTTCATTTCAAGACAAAAATGTTTGCTTTTCCTCAATATTAACACATCTGAAAAAAACCAAACTGCACTGGAAAACAATTTAGACCCTCTCCAGAATCTGCCAATTTAACTGTCTCCAAAATTCAGCATGACTAAGAAAGTATTTTTATTTCTATTTTCCCTAACTCCAAACTAAGTTTCCTCTGCATGTGTTTACAAACCATATAAAGTGAAATCTTTTAAACTTAGCTGAAAGGAACAATCTGAATATTAGAAGTCTGTATGTGCCCCCTACTACTGTTCTGTAAGGGGCTTGGTGAATGTTTGAGTAATCGCGTTTATGCCTTTTCAGTGGTTATAGAAATACCCTTGACTAGGAAAATGCATTTTTGGTATTTCTGAATTCAACCCGTTTCAAGAGACGAGGACTCACAGAAATACATTAGCAAACTAAACATAGATTTTTCAGTTCTCTGCCTGATTTTTTAAAGTATTTCCAGCATTCTTAACATCATTGCCTTAATTTAGAAGGCTCTGCAAACCAAACGTAAGAACAAAAATTTGTGCAGTTAAATACACATTTACCTTCTTCAACTGTCTGTACAACGGCCCCTGAAGAACTCCAATTTGTTGTAAACCCAAAGTTGCGACTGTGGCCAGGTCTCTGGTTTATACTGATTCTCATTTCACTGTACTGTTCCTGAAAAATAAAACATGACACTACAGTATCTGGTATCACAGGAATCTAAATGAGGGAAAGTTTATCCTCTAAATAAGTGAGGCTGCTCACAATGTGCACTTTAATCATCTATTATTAGCATCATAGACAACGGAAACTGTATTGAAGCCAGTTCACCAACTCGTTTTTTATTCAAACAGGTATGTTTTCAGTTCACATTTATATTTTCTCTACGCATATATTTAGCTGTGCATTTCTCTTATTTTAACTGTTTTGTAACACAATGCTATAAAATACACGTAATTTGAGGAAACTAAACCCCTAAATGGGTCTTCACGGATAGTCTTGTGAATTTGTGGAATGGAAACTGTGGAGCATCAATGAGAAATGTGAAAGAGCTAGATAACAGTAATTAACCTTATTTTTTTCTTGCACACCCTAAAGTCGGCATTATTAGTTTCCTTTAGGCTCAATGCTGCAACTAGGTTTACTTGGGTGAACAATCTTCATTTATATTTTGAGTGAAATACTACTAGCTTACTACAGACTTTGTAATGGAAGCCTTAGATAATAAAACTAATCCCAGAATTAGCTAGAATCCAGATCTTCCATTCTAGCAGACTTTCAAGATGCTTTAAACATCAGAATCCAAACCAAACATTATAATTTTAAACTACAGAAATGTTTGTTTGGGAAAACATTTTGGATCACTCGCTTTCAATCCCACACTATATTATGAACATGTGTCGCATACATTAACATTTTAATGTGAACTCATTAAAAAACAATTAAAATACCCAAATGCATGCTATTCACTTTATTACCATGGAACTGACATTGTTATAAAGGGGAAAAAAAATTATAGACTTTTTCTGTCAAATACTGGTAAAAGAGACATATTCCAGCAGTGCGTGCATGGAAGAGACCCCCACATGTACCAAATTTGGTGTACTAAACGAACATCTCCATTTTAGTTGCCTGGCAAACCAGTTTTCCCTGAAGGGTGGAATTCATTTTCCCCAAGTTGAAATATTTAGAAGTCTAGGTATCTAAGACAATTCCCCAAAGCTCCTACGTTGGTAGGATGCAACAGGCAGCTGCAGGGAGCACTGCACAAGCAGACGTAGTTAGCTAGAGTCTCTGGGCAGGGCGCAGGCAGAGGAGGCTTCAGCAGTACCCAAGCACTGGGTGCAGAGAACAACAACATTGCAAGGCAACATCTTGAGGTTTCGCCTCATGTTACAGAAGCGTTCCTGGCAAGACACTCCCTGTTACAGCCCAGGGTAGAAATTAAGTCTTCTCTTCAAAACACAGCTACTAGCCTGCAAATGCTCCCATACAACCCAAGTCCTCAGGTGAGTAACAATACATTAAAAGTGAATCTGCTACTAGACAGGTTAGCTCATTGGGCTAGAGCACATTTAAAGCTTTTGAATTTGAGTGTGTTCCTGGAAGTTGCTGCTGCTGTTATTTTTATTTCCACCATCCCAACCCGGCTCTTCCTCAATCCTATCTCTTGTCAGAGGAGTAACGTGACTTTGTACACTGAACTTCATCATTTGGACAGGTTGTCTCCAGAACAATGAGCACTCCACAAACCTGGTGTTATTGCCCTGATGACTAGTAAACTATATAAATCTCTCAACTCTGGCAATGATTTACAAACATGCCAAATGGAACTTGCATTCCTTCAGTTATAGGTTGTTTGAGGCACAGCACAAGCTTTTTTTTTTTATTATTAAATTTTTTATTTAAAAACCCACATTACTCATTTGCAGGAAGGACAATTTATAATCTCATGACTAATGACAAGGGAAAAAAAATGTGAACCTCGTACATTTTGTTCTCATTTGGCTTGCTTAGAGTGATACCAAGAACCCGTATCTAATCTATGTTTTCACTGATTAGAACAGCAATTCCTCTGCCTGTTTTTGCTACAACACAGATAAAAATCACTACTTCTTTCCTTACGCAGCAATCACAACTTCAAAAAATTATTATGATTTCATTACAATGGCCAAGGGATAACAGGAGTATTAAACTGAAATGTGTTCCTTTTCTACAAGTGATAGGGAAGAAGAATGGTTCAAAGTGTCTAAATTTATAAAAAGCTGGTGTGAGAAGTGATTTCATAAATCAGCATCAAGGTCTTATGATCTTAACCCAAGCAACTGGCACAATTAACTTTTACAGCAGCATCAGGAATGCGAAGAATTCATCTCTAATCTGTCAAAGGGTATGAACCATGTCATTAGATATTACAGGAAGGTATTGACAATTAAAGCTATTGCTGGTCATTTTTCATGTTAAACATGTAATCAGTTTATACATATTAAATAAAAAAACCAAAACACTGAAAGAAAGGATGAGCACATACAGAAAGAGATGGCGATTTGCTTTAAAATTCATTAATGAGAACACTAATTAGATTAATTTCAAGTAAATAAGTATTTTTTTAAAATGGGAGGACTCAAGCCACAACATGATAGTATTATACTAATGTTTAAGGCTGGCCTTTGAAAAGCTGATCTTTATTTTCCACCACCAGTTTAAAAGTGCAAATGAATGCTATAGCAGCTCAGATCGTTCATCTAACTGACTGCGCTAATTTGGAGAGTAACAAATACTTTGCAAGCATCAAACAACATTTACAATAACTATTTTGCATTAGAATGAGAAATAAAATTAAGCACAGAACATAAAGAAAAAATGCAGCAAAAGAACCAAATACTTTCTTTCCAAATTTTCTCTCTCCCCTGAATTAAATCAAAGGAAATAGTAGTTCTCTGAGCTGTTTTCTTACTAGCAAAAAATACTTGCTTTAGATGTAATTTTATTCATTTTTTCTTTTACTCTGCTGTAGCATTCAGTTACACTAAGCAATCACATTATTCCCACACTTACCAGGGATTTTGAGTCCTCAGGCTCTGGCAGACTCACATTTTCCGCAGAAGATGCAAGTGAAAGAGAACCAGGTGGGGAGCAATACTCTGGTTTAAGAATACTGCTTCCAACATCTTGGTCTTGGGATTTTACAGGTAGCGCCAAACTAGGAGGTGGTGTTGACTGAACACCTCCTTTTTCCTCCTCCTCCTCCTCCTCCTCCTCCCCTCTACTTCTGAATGCAGCGGAGGAGAGAGAGTGTGCCGAGTCTGGTTGTGAAAACGAACTGCTAGTGAACAAAGTTTGAGTCCTTTTAGCGTTTTCTACTTCTCCGTTGTATTTCTGGGTATCATCCATCTAGGACAAAAATGACAGTTTTGTAAATATGTGCTTTAAATAAAAAATCCTAATCTTTCAGCAATCTAAATATTTAACAAAAATCCTCTCCCTTTCATGCAAATTCTGGTTACTGTACCCATTACTAATTAACCACTTTAGAGAAGAGCAACCAATTTTTTTTTTTTTTCCGGAAGTGCTTGCAGAGTAAACAGTTCAGACTTTTTAAGATAAGTTTGTTAAAATCATCTGCTTAGAATGATTTGCATTCTTACCTTTTTTTAAGTTGAGACAAATAGGGATTTAGGAGGAAGCTATAGTAATTGGGGGGCAAAGGAGAATCAGCTTCTGTGTTTCAGTGCTTTACTGAGCAGGCAAATCTTAGGCTAGCATAAAATTTCTATTTCAACAAAGTCAGCAGAGCAGAGGAAACATCACCTATGTCTTTAACACTTAGTTATGCTAACTTGGCTTCAGACAATTACATCTAATGAAGGCAGATTTTTTGATAGGGAACACTAAGTGGATTTCCTCTAAGTAATAAAAAGATTATTCGACCAAATACACTTAATCAGCCTTATTTCTAGGAGTGCCTTCAACTACAGAAACATGAGTGAACATCTAAAGCCACAACAGAATTGCCTGCTCTATTAACAAAATCTTCATCAACCAGCACACAATTTTTTAAAGAACAATGAGTGTTAAAACTCTACTGTTCCCCCAGCTATCCAAGACCCCAGCGTTTACAGACATCGGGAATGAAGTGGAATTTTACCGTGAACGACCGTGGAAGTGACGAGATTCCTCTTGAGTGCACACCAAAAGGTCTTGGTGTAACCACAGATGTTAACCTAGAGGTATCAGCTTTCTGGTAACTTCTCGGGAGAGAAGCTGAAACCTGAGCTGACCCAGTTTGAGCATTCACGGAGTAGCAAGTAGACAAAAGAGCTGAGCTCTGCTCCTCTGCCAGGCTCTTTGGCGGAGAGGAAACTTCAGGAGCGGCCGAGCTCTCTGGCAGGTTCTTCTTGCGCAGTTGTGCAGCACACATACTTTTGCTGTCCTTACTGCTGTAGGAGGTATCTTCTTCCAAACGGTAATCTTTTGCTGCTGACCGCATGGAAGGTTCTTTTTCTTCACTAAACACATCATCATTCAGTGAATACATCCACCTGCGTTCATGTTTTCGCTGCCCATAGGAGTCTTGATCTCTGTCCTCCCTATGGGGACAGAGCACATTAAAATACTGAAGTGACCTGACAAACAGGCAGGCCTTAAGTCTTTCAACTACTGAGCGTTCAAAGTAGAGCATAAACTGAGAAACACATCTCCAGTAAATGAAAATGAATGGCATAATTTAAAAAAAATAATAATCAATATTTTAATATGTTTTTAAATCTACCTTCTTCCCCCTCCCCCCCATTTCAATACTTCCAAAACACTCAGGCACACTACCGGCACATTATCAGGTTGCCACCATGACAGAATTCTCTTTGCCAAGAAAATGATACAGCTATTCAAGTTACATATCCTCAGAAATTCACATTTTGTTTTAGGAAAGAATGGGAAGAAGGTAGTCCCATAACGCTACCTGAACTGATGCCTCTGCTCTATGAAAATGCTATACTGAACTCCAGATAACATAATAAGATGGTGTCCTAGAAGTTCAGATTTATTTTTTCTGCTATTCATTCCTTTGTCATAAAGGAACAACCATCACAGAGTAATCTTTACCACATAATTATTAAGATTCTGATGATACTGGACATTCAATTAGATTAGCATCTGTATTTCTATTCGAGAAACTAATTTTTGTCCTCACAAATAAGTAAAAGCAAACCACAAACCCAGAAACTCAAAACCACTCCATTTTAAGACTCATTTAAATTTCTTTTATGAATACATCCCATGTGCATATTCCCTTCATTTCAGTCATACAGGCATAAGAAAAATTAAAAAAAAAAAAAAAAGACTGTCACCAGTAGAAATGGTACTGTGCTACTCAATTTACACTTCTTACCCTTCAGAGAGAATCTTTTTCTGTAAATTCCCAGAGGGACAATTGGGGATAGAGAGGAAATCAAGTAAGAGTTTACAGCCCTGTGATATACACTAAAATTCTGGCTGTATTTATCCACAGTGGCTAAAAGAATAGCAAATACAGTGACAGAGGAAAGAGAAGTAGTTAAACTGGTCCAAGAATAAAAAAGCCAATTATCCAGTTCAACACTATTGTTTTAACCTCTCTAAAGTGGATGCAAATACTGACTTCTCACTACATTTATTTATGGATAGCAGAGTAAAACAACATTTACAGAGCAAAACTGTTTAACATTCCGTGAGAGCAACGTGTTAGCAGATCATATTCCATCCTTCAATTGCCTACACTTCTGCACTGTAATTTGCAACTGAAATTGTTGAGATCTCTGCAGAATCAATGGCAACTTCCCAGTAAAAGCTGCTGAAGAATTCAAGGGAATAAAATCGCTCAGATTTAAGTTCTTCAACATAATACTCCCATTAGGGTCATTACCTCTCCTGCTGCATTTCTTTCAGTGACTTGGTACTCCTTTCAGACACCTCAGAGGCTCTCCTTTCTATTTCTTCTCTCTCTTCCTTTTTCTTTTGCAATTCAGAAGTGAAGCTCTTTCTACGATTCTTCCATTTTGCTAGATCCTGTAAGAATAGCATAAACATATACAATCAGATTTTCTCAAGACCTCGTAAATCTACAGAGGCATCACATCACGTGCTACCTACTGCTCTGATTTTATTTGCATGTCTGCATCACGGCCACATTTTCATGCACCTTCCCCTGAAATGATAACAGGGGTCTTATATTTCATTTAGTGTTACAGGCTCACTGCCTGTTAAAGTTAACAACTGTAATTACTGGACTACAAGAGGAAAAGTACATGTTTTGTGCCTTCTCCCCCGCCTTAACATTTTCAATTTTATTCTAGAATATTTCACCCAATGACAAATAGTTCAAAACCAATGCAAATGCCACCTGTACTCTTCTGTTGTAGGCTTTGGCGTTTGGGATTTATTTATTTATTTTAAATCACTACTATGTTAGACTGATACATTAGCTTGAGAATAAGCATGCCTTAAATTCTAGATTGAAAACGTATACTTCCATATTTTCTTAATTTCTGGAAAATCACAACATGAACTGGCAATATTTGCCGTGAAATACCAGAGCTGAGTTAAGAGAAGTACTGAATATGAGAGCTGAGATGGCTGAGATGCATTAAAGACACAACTGTGAACCTCTTGCTTTGTGCTCTGTTCTTCATTTCAGCTTCCTGTTGCTAATCATTGTCAAGCAGAGATTTTCATAAAAAAGAAAAGGTCTTCAGATACTGTTGTGATGCTTTACAAAGCTACCACATCAGTTTACAAGCAGGATTTAAGGAAGAATCATTAGGGAACAGGAGCCTCAAGAATTTGCACGAGGAAATATTATTTCCGCCCTTCTCCCAAAGGATCAAATACTCAGACATTTCAATCGTTTCACAAAAAAAGTATTCACAAATTTTAGATAAAGCATGAAACTGTGGTCTAACTTTTCTTTATGTCCACAGAAATAAAACCTGAAGGCTTTATTACAACATACACAAGTCTTACCCTGAAGCATTAACCAGATACTTATGATTATATTTAAAATAATTTCAGTTCTGCATTAAACAGACACCCCCAAAACCACTAGTAATTGTATGAGATGGATTGTTTTAGAAGACAGCCCCAGAAATTGCTGCACACATGCCAAAGCCTATTTTCTAGGGACACTGAAGGTAGGTTGCACCCAGCCCTTCAGCAGGATGCATGAGGAGGGGTGAAAAGGAGTACTTACTTCTTGCCACTTTAGATCTTGTTCTTGTAACTGTTCTTTTATCCTTTGTAGCTCTTCGTAACGGATTTTGCGCAATGACTGCAGCTCCTCTGCGCTGACATCGTTCAAAGATTTACTCCTAGAAAGAAAAAGAGTACTCAGCTTTATCACATCTTAGCCATCATTTATGCAGTGAAACCTGAGAGAGAGAGATATTTATATTAGTACAACTGAGCGCTCTTAAGTGTTATTTCAAAAAGAGCAGGAAACACACAGGCAGCTGAATGAGCAAGACTGGGACGTGCTCTAGTGCCAGCACTCAAATCAGTAGTTGAATATTTGAGCAAATAAAATCAGTTTAAGGGAATATGCAGCTCTGTAGCAGCTCCATGCTGATCATTCACATAGAGCTCCTCGTACCCCGCCACTACTTCTGTTTAAGCTTGTTACTTTCTTCATTGACCTTGTTCCTTTCTTTGACCTAAAAGGTGTCCCCCCTCCTCGAGCCCAAAATACCATCCTTCCACTTCTCTCCACTAACAGCCCCAGAATCACCTCCGATTCATTCCTTCCTTAGGCTAATCATAAAAATCGTGTCAGTTATTGATGCATGTTTCTAAAAGGTAAGTTTGTGCACTGCTAAATGCTCAGTTCATCCATGTCATGGGCCCCACTAGCCTACACTACTCCTCCGAAGCCTCCCTGATGCTTTCCATCCAAGTTGGGATGGCTCACACAGCCATCTCTTCACTAATTTCTTTGACAAGGCTACAAGTTTCTCCTACAAACTCCTGCTCACTAGTTCCCTTTAATCTAAATTTCTCAAAGCTCACCTTTCATGCCTTTTTCCCCTCTCTCCACTGCTATTTTCTCCTTTATTCTTTCACACTGCTGTGATAAATATAACAGGACTTTTGATTTAGGTTTAGGAAAAGACTCCTTCCTGCTCAGAGCTGACCACAAGCACCTGAGACACCGAGCAAAATGCAGGTGTTTCATCACAAGGTTCAATGCTGTAATATAAAATGAAAGCTAGGCTTCTGGGTTTAATTTTTAATTTTTTCAAAAAATACTTTTGTTTGCACTTATCTAAACGATATCTGGATGACAGTGGGGTGTAACCAAGTTCTAACAGGACTTGAAAACATGGCACTTCTGATATGACAGAAAATCAGGTTAAAAACCAAAACTGATTGAGCACAGGGCCTTGCTCTAATCTGTTACATACCAAGAGAGCTCTGAAACAACAAACCAGTCTCTTTCACTTCCTCCCAAGAGGCCTAACTCACTTTCATTGGTAACATTAGACTTTGGCCTCTAGAAATAAAAGCCAGGGCATTAAGTCATTGTACCTGTTTGCTTGTCTATTTCCTGAATGGGAAGAATGCTAAATTTACCAAAATTCTCCTGATCACTATTGCAGAAGCTCTCTTCTTGTAATGTTTTTTTTTTTTTGTTAAGTTATATCATATGTAGAAATGGTTTTGGGTAACCAAACTGTATATAAGTTAACAAAATTGTTCCAGATGAGTTAAAGAAAACTTACATGACTAGGCTTTCCTTTTCTTTCTCTCAAGTTTCTATATCTGCCTGCAACAAAGTAGGAAAATCTAGACCTAAATGCAATATACCCTATGTGCCAGCATATCCCTATATTCATACCAAGGAGCAGGATGTTACTTTCAATTCTAGTCTTCACCTCAAAATATAACTAGTGCCTTGAGCCTTCTGAGTCTCCCTCCCCTAACATCTAACAATTTCTGAAACATTTCTTGCTTCTTCTGGGAGTGTTTAGCATTTACCAGGTTTTGCCTTGGGATAAAACCAACCAAATAAATAAATAAATAAATGTACATTTTAAAAAAATTAGAACACCATGCATTACCAAACACTTATCATGCCATCACACAGTAAGTGGAAAAATATTTCTCTTTGAGTCAGAGCACATCGTAAGCAACACCTAAGTTGTTTGGCACTAACAACTAACATGGCACTAACCAATAAGTTTACCACTGAGGATTCAATAACCTGGAGTATAAAAAATAACTGCAAAACATTCATCAGTCCCATGATAAATACCATGTCATGAATTATTTTTAGATTCTAGCTGTACAGCCTTTGAAATAAAATATTTACTAATCTTCCTTTACATTTCTGAATGTTTTAAAGCCTAATTTAAATACAGAACACCAAGTACTTCACTTCAGCAGGAATAAAATATTAGAGCTGATTTTCAAAGTGCCTGATAACCGTAACTTGGATACCCTAGATGCCAGAGAGAACTTTTTGCCAGACACATAGCTTTTAGTCTCTTACATTCGTTATGTAAATTGCCCAAGCACAGAACAACAAAGCAGCATGCACAAGTTGCTTTCAGCATGAGTTTTTAGCTATTGTGCATGCACAAAAATTTAAGGAGGCAAAAGTAGTGTTATGAACTTTCAAGCTTTTATAAAACTTACCCTTGATCATCAGAAAGCTTTTGAAACAGTCTGAGAAATCAGAAACCAAAAAAGAAAAGATTCAGTGTCTCAATATTCATAACATTAACACCACCAGTATACCCACACTCTCGCTAAGTGAAGGGGAAACTGAAAGCTTGAGGACCAGCCAGCATGGAATAGCACATTTGAGATCTGACACTAGTCAAAAAACACATCAGGACTTGCACGATGTGTAAGTCAGGCAGAAAACTTACAGAACAAGACTGCCTGCAAGTTTCCAGCGCTTCTGATTTAGCAATACTGCATGAATAGAGCCCTGTATTAATTCTGCATCACGTACTCCAGTGCTACTGAACAGCATGATGTTCAAAAGATACTCATTTCAAGAAATGAAAGTTAAGGCCAACTTGAGTCCCAACAAGAAGCCTAGCTTACAGAGGCTGTTTTCTTGTTACTTCAACTGTCTCTGATATGAAGTGAAAGCAATACTGGGAATGGATGAGAATAAAAGGCTTACATATAGAAGTTCAGCACATTAAGCGGAGAACTAAATTAATCCAGTGTGATTTGAGAGTATTTTCAGTATTCTTGAATATGAGTATTTTGTTCTATTGAACGAATTCCTAAAACGTGAAATATTTTCAAGCACTTAAGAAATATTCTTCAGTGAAGCTCACACTCTGTTAACAGTATTAAGCTTAAAAATTAAATGCAGCAACATCAGAGTATCAACTGGAACTCAGAAGTGTCTTAGTCACAAAGTAATGATGCACAGCTGGGAGAACTGCAACTTGCAATGCCGTATTTTCAGAGGTAAGGAAACATTCGAAACCCCACTCTCCCCCAATAAGTGCAAAATCCAAAGGAGAGCTAGGAAGTAGTTAAAAACAGTATTCAGTCAGAGAAGAGAAATTTTGAGTATACCAGGAAAGGATTAGGAGAAAGTATTAATCAGGACTGTATGAAAGCAGGGGAGAAAACACTGGCAGAATAAAATACGTCACAGTGGAATTTTATATTACATGGACACACACTTTGCATGCACCGTGACTTTGGGCAGGCAAACCAACACTAATGTTTTTTTTTCACCTCATCTAATCATCTCAAAACTATGGCAGGACAGTTTACAAGCATTTTCAAACTTCGGTGCACGCAAGAATATGAGAATGCCCATTCCCAGAAAGTATCATTAGAGCATTCGTGTGTTTCAGAAATTGTTTACCAATTATACTGGGGGGAAAAAAAAAAATTTTTAGCCTCCACAGTCATTTGAATAATCACTTCAGCCACGGAAAGAAACTTAAGCAGAACTTGGAGCCTGAAGAAACCATAATATATTTTCTCTAAAATAGCAGCCTAAAACTAGGAAACATTGTAATTTTGTTTTGTTGAAAATATGGTATTGCAGTCATGAGCTTCTATTCAAAGCAAATAAAAAGCTTGTCCAGGACGCCACGAACAAATAGCAGATTGCCACTCTACAAATGGTTCAGCACAAGACGATGCTTTTCTTAACAGAAAGGGTTCAACTGCACTCAAGCGCAACCTGTGCGGGACACAACCTGACCTCTCCACCATCTGCCGTTTCTTGTGTCTAACTTTGCTGGCCTCCCTGATCGCCTCCCACTTCTTCCAGTCATCTTCGCTGCATGGACCCGGGATGAAATTTACTGGCTGGATGTTGCTTCCCACCTTCCAAGATTCAATCTTGCGGGTCAGCATATCGTCCTTCTTATGGCGGGAAGACGGTGAGAGCACTCTGCCGTTGCTCTTTCTTTCCTCCGGTGTGTTTTTTTCAAGTAAACACAGGAATTTAGACCGGATCTCCTCTGGAAGACTCCACGGATCAGGAAAGAGTGCTGGGTGATACTTGTCTGGAGCGCCCGATAAAGGCACCTCTTTTTTCTGAGAGAGGATTTTACGGAAAATCATGTCATCCTTTTCCAAATCTGGAATCACAGGTTGGCCCTCTCTGGGTTGCAGAATTATCTCACCCTCTAGGCTAGGCTCCTGCTCAGAGAATTTTTTAAAATACCGGGGGTCTTGGAGAACAACTTGATTCACATGGAAAGCCCCAGTTTTCCGAACGAACAAGTCATCGTTTTCTAAATCTGGATACAGATACCCATTTTCCATGTCTCCTTGGTTGCATCCTGGTACAAAGGAAATATTCTTTCTACATTTTATGAGCCTAGGGCCAGAAGTAGGATCCATTTTGGTCTTTGTTTCAGAAGACAAGTAGTCAGAGTATTTTTGCAGGGCCTGAAGTAACGAAAACTGACTGAAGCATATAAAACAAAAGGAGGGAAGTAAAAATATCATTAACTAGTAAGAGACAAGCAGATCACAACGTATCGTGGTATACATTTACTTTAGACTTGCAGCATCTCCAGCAGTACAACTACACTGCTTAGCATTCACCACCACTAACCGTAGCACAGCACACGTCAAACAAAGGTATCACAGCATACCAACCTGCTCAGAAACAGCACGCTTACATGCTCACACATAAAGCCAGTAACCCTATACAGCATGTTACACTTTGCATTTACATGTTTCAGAAGACCAGTTACTTACAGCTAGATTAAAAGAAAAAAACCCAAACAAATAGTAATAACCAAAAAAGCACGACATCACAGGATGTGGTTTAATTTCATTTAGCTGTTGCATATCCAGCCATTTCTTTTTGATGCAGCAAGAGTAGAGCTCATGCAGGGATATCAACCTGGGCTGATCAGAAGCCTCCAAGATTTTTCCTTCTGCAATCTGTGACAATGAGCTTCCCACATAATCAGCAGTTGGCTTATAGCTCTGGTCCCTTCTGCAACTGCTGTTCCAGTCAAAACTTGGTCTTGGTTGATTAGCAACAATGGCAGAGCTTTGTTTGTAACCAAATTCCTCATCCTCAGAATCTGATTTCTTTCTACTGTGCAGCAGCACAAACACAAAGCAGAGGGGAAAAAAAAAAAAAAGAACACAAAGTGTACTCCTTGAGTAAAATGCACAGTGACAACAGTGTAATGGAAATAATATTTCAATTATTTTCTCAAAAAAAAACCAAACCACCGAATCCTGCTGCTACACTGGCAATAAAAATGAAAAATAAAAATAAAGTCATACAACTACACTTAATTTGTAAGTTTTGCACACAGAAGAGAAACAGGGGCATGCATGAAAACGCACCTGAACCCTTGAATCTCTTTATACCAGGGTTTGAAAGAGGATTTCCTGATTTTTTTCCATAGCAATTCTTCTTCTGGAGTCCAAAACTTAGGAAGAAATTTGTCAAAAGCAACCACTGCATTTGCCGCTGAAGAACTTAGCTTGCGAAAATAGAGATCATCTTTTTCAATGTTTGGGATGCCTATTTCTTCTTCCTCATCCTCATCAAAATACCCAGATAATTCTGAAGGAATGTTAACTCTTGGTTTGTTTTCCTCTTTAGTATCCAACTGCCTCTGCCTCCTTTGGTTACTGTTCAAAATACCCAATTAGTTAAGATATTTTAGGAGCGACTTGACATAAAGAATGCAAAAAGGCATGCTTTTTGGCTCAGGACTTCAACCTCGTGAATGAAGCAAATTAGTTCTCAATTCCATCACTGCAGCACCAGAAATAATATTAAAAAAATAAAAAGTTAAATGGTTATAAAAACATCCTGTTGCCTCCGACAAAAATACAAAGTTTGACAGAAAATGCATAACGAATTATCAGCTGTGTTAAAATGCCAATTAGAAGACTAACTTTAGGGAGTTATTTACGGACTGCAATTTGGGTAACACAATAGTTACTGAATCTTGGATTAGTATCTCTGACCTCAGTGGTTCAAGCATTGCAGCTAGTGGACCAGCTGGATAACTTTCTCGTGAGCAAGATTTAGGAGAGTCATTGCGCAACACGAAATGATGTCCAGGTGCAGCAGAGCTTACAGGGCTCTTTTTGACTAGAAATCTACGTTTTGCTAAGTCATCCATAACCACGTCGGGCAGCCTTCTTTCAGCTTCTGAATCAGAGCCACTGTCATACTCATAGATCATCTGGAGAGAAGCTGGATTTGTGAGCCCACACTCTGCTCTGCTATTTTGGCAGGAAGCTACGGGATTCCTTTCACGTCCACTGAGGTTGACCAAAACAGGAACAGAATGAAGACAGTGAAGTCATGAAGGCAATGATGAAACCCAAGAACTGCCCATTAATCTCATCCGTATGCACCAAGAAGCCAGACAACCAAAATTCATCACCATATTTTGGAAGGATTTGATGAGAAACTACAACCATAGGTCTAGCTCTCATGAACTTGCATTTAAGATCATTTAAATCCCCCCTACCTGGAGTCTGACCAGCATCAAAACATTACTCAAGCACCAGAAAACTAGTTATATGTAACAGAGTGAAAAAATAAAACCAAAAGAAAAAACAACCACACCAAAACTTCCCCCCATTAAGATATGGAAACTCAAATACTTTACTTGGTATTGCAGCAACAGTAGCTTTTCTTTAACTAATAAAGAAATCATTTATTTAAAAAGTCCTAAACAAAGTCTGTTTAACTAAGACTGCACACCAGTACCTTGAAAACGTTCCATCTGACTCAGTGAAGACAGGGCTTGCCCAGCTCCTCCTGTTGTCCTCATTCTTCTCTGTCCTCTTCTTCCTTAAGGGTGCTGGCACATACACCGCCTGCTTATTTTTGTTGGGTAAGAAGCGATTGAAGTCAGCGGTAGGTTTCGGTTCAATCACAGAAATCCTACGGTAAGACCTGTCATCTTTATGGGAGTCATGCATTTTGAAAGGCAGTTCTGAGTCTGTGTCACTGTCGCAACCTTAGAAGAAAGGGGAGAAAAGGGAAAGCACAAACATTATTCTCTAGACACACACTTAGAGCTAGAACTTGCAGCAAATTGTTCTAAAAATCAATTTAACTCCATATTCAAGACGTTTTGGCTGCAAACTTGCTGAGCTACTGACAGGACAGCAGAAGTATTTTTAGAAGTTTGTGGCAAAGCTGCGATAAGGTCCATTAAGCTGAGTTTGGTTTGCATGCCCCTGCTACATTTGTTCCATTCTTTCACTATCACTGCTCCCTGCAGGAAACAAAGTGCTAAACTCTAGATTGAATATGTAAAACAGCAAACGAACTCGCCACTCAAATTTAGTAACAAAGTCAAGTCACCAGCAAATAGTTTAGCAACATGCTCATCTCACTAGATTAACGCCCAGCAGAAGCCCAGGGTACGTCACATACGTAACACGGCTACCTGTTGCTTTGCTCAGATCAGAAATGCTCCTGCTTTGCTCAGATCAGAAATGCTGCATGTGACCTTGGCCCAATGATTTTGTGTTATTCACATGGAACAAAACCCAAAAGCTCACAGTTTTTATAACTTTAAGTTAGGCTACAAGCTTGTATTTAATTTTAAAGTGGGGAAAGAAACACAGGTTAGAGTACAGTTGTAGGGATCCAACGTCACAAACTTTCTTCTTGTTACCTTTCTTTCCATGACAACCTATCGAAAGTAACGACTTTTACTCTGTTTTTAACCTAGGTGAAAAAAAGCCCTACTGAATACTGAATACTCATAAATGGAGTACAGACATAGAGGTTTGACATATCCACGGAAGGAACAGGGCAACAGACTCTTGCAACTGTTCAATTTTAGGTGGTCCCCTCATGATCTGAATTCTAGCAACTTCTCTTCTTGAACTATGGAGAAATATCCCACACATACAAACAGTCTAACACGGCTGTGAGAGCAAAAGACCCAGCAACCCTTCCTAGGAAAATTCATGTGTGCATTCCTTTGTTTCTACCAACTGTTAAAGGTCAATATTTGCTTAAGCAAAATGCAACTGCGGCCGTTGCAAAACTAGAATTGCTTTTCAAGCCAATTTAAGTACTGGGCACCTGAAGTACTAGGTCCATACATTGCCTTCTCTCAAACTCATAAGACACATGTCAACAAAAGATTTAAAAGAGGAAAAAACCCATACCTTCACTGCCACCTTTCAAGGTTATATCTGATGAAAAGCTTGTGGAGGATCTTGAACCAAGAGAGTCCAAGCTATCAAAGGAATCGTCTCTTTTATGGCTAGCAGAAGACGAAAAGGGCTCCCCTCGGTCAACGTACCAAATATCACCGTACCCACTATCCCTGCCACTTCTGTTCAGGTGGCTGGACTCTTCAAGCGCCTACAAGAGTAAATTTTGAGAGGTCTTTTGCAATAATGTAAGTTGCAAGTGCTACTCATCAGTTTTTGCTCAAAAATTTTAGAAAATGCATTTTCAGCACACAAACGGACTTAACCAGTCTACTGCAAGTCCCTAAAAATGAGAAGCTTGGATAGGAGATGCAACACAAGGTCTTAAATTCCTCCTATCTTAGCCAAAGGGAATCAAGACAAGGCTTTTCACAATCTACCACATCAATAAGAACAGGTGGATTCTGAATTTTATGATTATATGTGTAGCAGAAGTACCAGTGTAAGCTACAAATCATTCCTTTTACATGGACTTTGATAGCAAGCAGAACAAACAAAGCAAATAAAAATGTTCTCCAAACTAAGAATAAAATTAAATGCCCAAGAGATTGTTTAGAATTGATTCTGTAACGTACAGCAAACTATAAAATTCAGGCTGTATGTTTATTATCCTTTTTGGATTCCTTACCTTAGTCAGCGCTTGTCCTAATAACTTCTCAAATGCTTTAAGGTTGAGGTATGGACCATTATAATGGGGGTTACTTTGAGCTTTTCTCCCAAGCCAGTACAGTGTAATCAAAACCTAAAAGCGAACAAAAAAACCCAATCAAATATAAAATTCATTGCTTTCCTCTCAAACCAGTATAAAAGCATCCCAGCATACTGTTAGAGATGTTTTCCACAATGAAGTGTAAAATCTTGTATAGTACATTAGCTAGGATCTCCACCAAAACCAATTAAACCTTTTACAATGCCGCTCATCTACCTCAAGCAGATATAAGTACTGTTTCTAATTACTGCATTTATTTGGGAAAGTAAGCTGTGTAGAGATCATTGTAAGATGGCACTAATTTGCATCAGATAAATGAACAGCTGAAGAATAAAGTAAACACAATAGCAACATAAACAGAAATATCTTAAAAATATTTAACCACAAATAGTGTGAAATTGTTTCAGAAAGCATTGAAGTAAGTGTGTCTTACATTTTTCACTCTTCTGTTGGTCTCTTCCGGTCTGAAGCAGGGCAAGGAATGAGAAAAACAGAACAAAATAAAAACTTTTAGAATATCTGACTTAAAATTGAATTATTATTTAAGATTTAAACAGTTTCAAGCCCAATTAGAGTCTAGTATGAAATATGCAACTAAGACTGTTCCATAAGAAATAAAAAGCAATCCGCCTTGAATTCACAGGCATAACTCCATACTATTTCAATCATTGCATATAAAGCAAGAAACTAGCTAATCTATTATAGTTTCTGGTTTAAAAAGAACTCAGAAAGGCTCTAGGCTTTTTTAATCAGCTAAGGTTTTTAGTTATCAACAAAATAAAAGTGGAAAACAAGCTAATGACTTTGGGAAATATAGCCTCTTATTAGCCAGGAAGATCTTCAGTTCCACATGAAAGCAGATTAAACTGCTACTTTTTTTTTTCCTGATCATATTATCTTTTCCAAAATATTTGCCTCAGACACAGAGAACACTTAAGCCTAAACAGAATTTTTCAGACAAAAAATGAACAACTGAAACTGGGATCTGGAGAGAGATGTTGTAGGGCTGGGTGGAGGGGTTTGGTTTGCTTCTGTGTAAGATACATGTTCCTCAAAAAAACCCAAAAAATAAAACAAAACCACACACACACGCACCCCAACCCAAACATGCAATCACTGACATTAGTAAACTTTTTAAATATATATATAGCCAATTTGTGGCACCCCTTGGAAGTGCACCAACGCACACTCAGTGGTGAGTCCTCCTGCTCATTTTAAGGACAAGAAGAAAACTTTTTGGATAGGAGCCTCCCAAATGTGGGGTACCACAGACTCAGTCCTCAGGTGTAAATATTCAGGGCTGGACTGCACACAGCAGCTGCACAACACTCCCGCCCACACTGCCAGCGGCTATGGAACGGCAAGCAGCTTACATACATCGAAATGATTTTCCAGCTGCCCCACACACTGTTGGTTTGGAGTGGCTCAGAGGCAAGGTTCACACACAGCATGGTGAGAGGGTTCAAACAAAAAACCCCCATGAATTAACATATGGTGGCAGAAAGACCTACGCAGAGCTCTGTAATAGGTCAGACCAACAATGTATGCTGTTTCTGGCCATCTAGGAACAAGCTAGTTAGAGGTTGCAGGGGAAAGGTAAAATAAACCATTCAGGAGACAGTTATGAGGTAACTAAATGACGACAGGGCCCGGTCAACATAGATGGCACTCTTCACAGAAATATGATATTCAGTGCGACATGACAACCAGCAGGAACAAGACCATCCCTCCTCCTCTTTCCTCCTAGCTTGAGAGTACCAACTCCCACTCAATGTGGCTGTAATTGCCTTGCATGTCCCCCCCACCACAAAGAAATCAGGCTGCCAGGAGCACAAAGTCCTGAGCCAGATCTGACCTGTGCAATCCCCACCTATAGCTTCCTTAACATCACATGCCAAAAATGTTGCTGACTAGAATACCAGTCACCTCTTTCGCATGGATAATGAGGAATCCTTCTCTTTCCATGTGAAATATTTACACTTTTTTTTTTAATAAAACCACCCCTTCCGAACACATTGTTCTTTTTTCATTAGGCATGATATTGGAGAAATTTTTCTTCTTCCTTTTCTTCAGTACATGGATTTTGTTTCTAGTGTCCACGCTGCAGGATACACCATGACCACAAACTAATGTGCTGATCAGAGACAGACTGGTTTCCCAAGGGGATGGAAAATTATTCTTGTGGTGGTGTCATTTCACTTCCCACATCTGACAGAGCATTCTAAAGGTTTACACTCCAGCTTCAAGGTCTAAGAGCCTTTCATTAGGGCAGAATGTCTTCTGTTAATTGCAATTATAAAAGCAGAGGCCATGCATGCCCTTGCTAAGGATGCCTTAAAGTTTGCTTCCAAATTTTATCAGCCTAGCAAGCAGCGAAAAACTCCGCCTTTAGTCAGCTGGAGCCTGTATCCAAAAGGTTGCCAGCCTTCACGTAGAACAAAGCTACGAGATTGAACATGATGGTGTCCATTTCTGCTTTCCTTGAGTTCTCTGGGATCGTTTAGGTAAACCATTTGCAACAGGAGCAACATTCAGCTGCCTTTACATTTTAATATATTTTCTATACAGGAATAACTGTAAATACACTAGACCTGCGTACTTGGGCTATGAACACTGCAAAACTTCAGACATTCAGGTAAACCAGTGAGCACAGTTGAGACCCAAGGTGGAGACACGGAGGTACTTCACACACTCAAATGAGACAGTACTCTATTCACATGTTTGCTTGGCTAACAATGGAAGCAAATGGACACGCCGGCTAGCCTTTGTTGAAAAAGTTTCTTCACTTGCATTACTGCTTTCTTTTTCTCTGAACTACGCCTATTGGTCTCTAAACCTTTTAAGCAACTTGTCACGATAGATGGAAGTCTGAGCAGAAGAAAAAAACAAAACAAGAAAACTCCAGCTAATCTAGAGCAATCAGTTCCTCATTTATATAGGCATATATTAATTCTTCAATGGCATTTAACCAAGGAAAAGAGGAGGATTCTGGATGGCTAGTGTATTGTCCTAAAATCTGTACAAAACAATAGGTATATAATCTTTTTGCTAAAAGAAAATTCTGAGTAAAGAAGCAATGCTGTTATCTTACTGCAAGGCCTTAAAAGTCACCTACAAACTTCAAAGATGCTTCTCCTCTGAGGCACGCCACTTGCAAACAATGCAGTTTGGATCCACTTGCTATCATTCTCCGTGTGAAATAAGAGCCTTTTATATGTACAACCTGGCCAAGCTCACAACGCACATATGAGCTTACATGCACAAGCCATTGCCCAGTTACCCTCCAGCATATTGCATTTAAAATAGCTGGGCAAACAGCTATTGGATAGAAGTGTGATACAAACTGAAGAGCTTTTAAGAGGAAAGACTTTTTCCTGTGAGCATCAAAATAAAAAAGCAAGATTTTAACTCAATTGCAGTAAATGAAAACACAAAATGAAATAATTGTATTAAATAGAAGTTCTCCTTCATAAAGCATCATCAAAATGAAAATACTACGCAGCACTATGCAAAGAATTCAACCAGGCTCTTGTATATAACACTGAACAACTACAGTTCATAGCAGGGGACAAGACAGGCATCAACTTCAAGCACAGCAAGTTCTTGCTGCTGTGAGAGGAGGCATGAACCTACCTTCTCTGGCAACCTATTACTACCCAACAGCCAGCTCCTGCTCCCACCTCCGCTCCCCTTCTCAAGTCCGGCTCTAAGCACACGACGCCGAAAACCTCAGTTTCTCACACTGTATTTGAAGAGATCAGAACATGGAGTGCAAGAACTTCAGCAATGTGGCCCTTAAGCTTTTTAAACACTGCTGAACAATTATAACGTTATTTTGAACATGTGTATCATTGAAGTGCACACACAACAGTGCTTGTGGAGACATTTGTCCTGTGAAAGCTATCCTAGGAACTGAAGGGGTATCCCACTTGCTGAAGTATCTTTATCAATGCAAATAAACTCCAATCCTACACTGGGCAATTGTCAAAGTAGTCCGCTTTTTGATATTTCCATCTAAAATCCTCACAGAGCCCAGTTGATGAAGACTATATTCTTTATGAGAATATTATTTTGTTAAACCTAATTTCTGACTCGAATAAAGGAATGCCATTACACTGAAAGTTATAAGCAGGCTGCTGCTTTGCTTTGGAGGGCACAGCCAAGGCTGCATCTTAAAAACAATCTGCTGAAAGAAGTGGGTTCCTGTCCAAATGACAATGCAACACCTCCTACCAAACCACTTCATGTTATTTCAAACAATACCTTCTCTGTCTTCCCAGAGGTTTTTATCTCTCCTTTCACTAACAACGCAACTTTGCTAAAGATGTCTGAACTAAGCAAAGGAAGCTGCTAAGGAGAGCGGTTAAGAGACTGCAGAAAGAATTTTAATCTGAATACGTCATCTGCTCTTGCCACAGTCTCAGCATTTTAGCATTCATTCTGAAGTTTAAAAGAGAAGTAACACTGATCCTCTGTGTTATCTAATCTAACCCCAATGTCAAACCCCAACTCCAAATTGCCAAAATTTTAAACGTACAACCTTAATTAAAAGTGTGAACCTTAGTTGTTGGCAGTGGCTTCAATAAAAGTTTATGTACAACTTCAAGATTAGCTCTCCTGGAAAATATCTACCAAACACAGCATGGAAGTCTAAAGGCCAAGAGATAACAATATGTGGGAGTTATTATAATAATTATGAAGTACAACTGCATGATTCCAAGTTGAACACTGATGCAAAAAGATGTGAAATAACCATCTGTGGAGAAATAATACCTTCAGTGTAAATCATCTCGTCTACGTCAATCCTTTAGCAAACAGACAAAATACAAATAGCACACAAATAGCTCTCCTTTGTTAGCAGTTAGAGACCAAATACCTCCGTTATGCTTGAACACAAAGCATATCCACAAACACTACTTAAGCCCAGCTAGCACAGACCAATGGATGTTTCTCTAATGAAGATGACTCTACAAGAATAAAGCAAATTGACAGGGCAGATCAGCAGGCTGAGACACAGCTCAAGGAATTTATTCTCAGCTCCACTTTTTGCTCCAGGTTAAATAGCCAAATTAGCGACCAAGGCTCTAGCCTGATAATACAAATGCTTTGGCAGCAGCTCTAGCTTAAGGATTTCCTGGTCTCCCTTTCCCTTTAGGCCACACTCCTGTTTGCTGCCCCCACGGTTATGCCAACACAACTCTGAATCATGCTGCGGTTCCACATTGTGCATCAGGACCAGAGGGCTGTGTCCACTTCTTTGTTTGGGATTTTCCTAATTTGGGGGTTGAAAATGTATATTAACTCATTCATCTGTTTTCCAGCATGCTCATACAATTGACTGTGTCAGCACCATGGTAGAGGCAAAATGTTGCCCGCAGAGGAACGGGCAGGGGGCTTGGTGCCGCTCCACATGCCGGTACCCTGAGAGTCTCTGCATGACGAAACCCCAGCCAGAGGCACTCTGTGCTTCCCTTTTATGTACTGACACTTAGCTCCAAGGAGCGAGGAAAGCCTGCTAGTGTTATTTTAATGTTCTTTGAGGTACTTAAAGAAAAAATTGTACAAGACATTCATATACCTTACAGTTGCCAGCAGACCACAGTACTTTAAGAAATCATAAACTAGACTTTAACCAATTATAAAATATAACCATTGGCAATGCTGACACACATACACCTCCCCAGTGCCTCCTTACAAAAAGAGCAGTGCATTTTAAGTAGGTTTAAGTTTAGGTTTGACTTATTTCAAAACTTCTAACAAAGAAACTTAATAGCTTGTATTTTGTTTTCGTAACACATTATATGACTTGGTTCCCTCACATTCTAATACATACTAAATGCCAGCAACTAACAACTTATGATGTCAAATCTACTCTGACGCTTCACTCTGTTATTTTCCACGGAGAACATCAATGTGGAGCTCAAGACCAAATCCAAGATACCAGAAGTCTGAGCAAAATTCTGGAAGATGATTTTACAGCATCCTGTTCAGAAAGCATGGCTTTCTAAGGGTCTGTTTCTCATATGGAAACATATTTAAAATACAGATATCAATCTATGATTTAAAAAACCAACCAACCAACCAACCAAACCAAAACCAAACCCAAAACACCTAGATCAGAGTATCCTCCTCCATTAAACGACAGTTATCTGCCAAGGAGAGGCCACATGGTCATGCCCAAAGAGATAAGAAAAATCTGAACCCATTTACGGGGAGAAAGAAGGGAGAGAGACACTCCCACTGATAGAAGGGAATGTGCCAGTGACAAATGCACCCTGCCCAGTGCCAAACCCTTCCCCTGGTGACGAATACTCCAGAAACCCCAGCAGCTGCCAAAGCTATCTGTTTTCTATCCCTTCCTCTGAACTATAGATCTCACAAACACAGGACTTGAACAGATTTCTGTTTAAAAAGACATATCAGTGCTCTCCTTTTGAACTTCCATCCACCAAGGCAGCGTTTCTACCTCCCAGATACCCCTTGAAGGACTTGGAAGAGCCATGCCCTGGCTTGGCGGCAGAAGCAGGTCAGCACACTGCAGAACAAGCCCGATCCTGAGCTCCTTGCCAAGCTTCACTTATGCTTCTGAGGAAGATGTTGGAGGGTTTGAAGGATTCTCCACCCCCGCCGAGGTATGCTGTGCAGGAGACAAACGGGGGCTGTCCAACTAGCAGCAGGCTTGCGCTAAATTTCAACCTCTTTGGCCACCTACTCAACTGCTATTAATATTGCCGTTATCGGATCTCACTGAATTCCCACGTGCTGCTGAGAATAGAAAGGCTGCAGTGGAAGATGGGGCTGCCACAGGGGTATAGAAACATGAGGACATTCCTCCACCACTTGGATTCTTAGCAAACTGATATTCAACCCTGAGAACCACAGTCCACTGCCGTGATTGCTGGAAATAAAATGGTCGGGCTATGGCCACAGCATTCAAGAACAGCTTTTGGAAATGCACCTTTCTATCTGACTATAAAAAGCACATATATTTTCCATAGCAACACATCCGCTGGACCCAATGCCACTCACATTATAACAGCACACGAAGTCAGGTATAAAATGACAGTATAAAATGAAGTGTTTCTCCACGCCCCTACAAAACCACTGGCTGGCAGCAAGGAGCTCTGTAGGCCCTGATGACTGAGCAGCTTGTCCCCACCCCATGCTCTCGCCCACTAATGACGGGGCCAAGGGGTGGAGAGGAGATGCCCATGAGGGGAAAGGTGGAGAGGGAACGCAGCCGGCCAACACCCTCTGTGGGAACACATCCCGCCCATCACCTCAGAGCCTGTCCTTTCATACTTCCACTTGAGCATGGTGTTTCCTTGCTGATCTCACCCATTACGCTTCCACGCTATTCTTAAATCCCTTATCAAAACCAAAACAGGCACTTCTAGAAACGTGCACCAGCCCCAGCAAGTCACCGGACACTCACATTATCCATTTCCTCACACTCTTTTCCGACCCCTCCCTGGGTGGTCCGTCTCTGCCAGCTTCTTCATATCTCAGTCAAATCTACAGATTCTCCCAAAGAGAAAACTAATATTTAGGATAGTGTAGGGCAGAAGGTATAACTGTCAAATAAAACCAGAAATAAAACCCCCAAAACAACCCCCAAAACCATCCCCAGAAAAACAAGCCTGTGCAGAGGAGCCTGGCTGACAGTCTGAGCACTCCTTGGCTCTCGTCTCAGGGGTGGGTAGGGGAAGAGGGATGGAGCATTGCTGCAGCAACAACTTGCACAGAAAGATGAGACTGAGAGGTAGCAGCTTCCTGCTCAAATTTTAAGCTATAGCAAAGAAAAATCAAAGTATTTAATAATTAGTGTAGCTTTGTTGACTGGTCCCTTTTTGAGTCTTTTTCTTACTCCATTCCTAAAACCCCCTAAAAATCTCAGTGGTTTTACTTATTACAGGTGCTTAAACTGGATATTTCTTCTACTGTTTTGTTTGTTTTTTTCCAGGGCAACTCTAGAATTTTTCCCCAGTCTGTACTGGTTACTTTAAATTCCAGGTCTAGACTAGTACCTATGGAAAAATAAATAGCAGGCATTTTGTTTCTGAAAGCTACCAGACACATGCCATATTCTTTGGCCATGAAGCATGAGAACATCCATTGACTTTTATGAGAAATTATAGACTCTCTGTGCATGGAATTAGAAGCTGCAGAACTGACTCCAAGCTCACACAGAGTGTTAGGAGTTCTCAGATGAAATCAGTTTGTTTGCATTCAAGAGGATGTTTGAATTTCAGAGGTGAAAGTAGTTGCTTTTCAAGAAAAAAAGAAGACCTACTTAAACACAGCAATTAAGATAAATGGATAGATAGCTATCATATGACTATTTACACACCCTACAGATTTTTTATAACTTCCAAAGCATTGGTCTTTAGAACTTGGAGCATATCACTTTGCTGGGTCACTCCAACTCTGCTTCTTTTACCACCCTGTTGCCTGCCCTCCCCCCCCCCTTTTTTTTTTTAAACCTGTACATAATTCAGTTGACCATGGCACCAGGGTTATAGTAAATGTTACCCCTTCTGCTTTTTATACTTCCCCCCCCCCCCTTAAATCAACAGACTTGAGCTCATCCTGTTGATCATCTGAATCATCACCTACATTAATTTTTCTTGCATTCAGTTTTGAAGATCCTTTCCCTTCATTCCTCCCCCCCCCAAGCTAGACCATCTTGTGTAAATTTTGTAGATTAATTTGAAGAGAAATCCATATGGGGAACACACACTTATGCTAGCATTCTTTCCAAAAGGAACAGTTGGTATATCTGGGGAGTCGCTCTGAAAAATAAGTATCAAAATAGGCAATTAAGTGCAATGCTGTAAGTTTTTAGAAATATATACAAGACACACAAAGGTGCAGCTGTTAACTAGCACAGAAATGGTTCAACAGCATTTTACAAAAAAATATTCTGTGTGAAGTATATTATTTGCTTTAGCTAAGCTGCAGCAACCATGGCAACTCACAGTTAGCATTTCTTCAAGACAACACTGAAATTCACTTTTTTATTGCCTGATGCCTCTTTAGCATTATTAAGTATTTCTAAAACTGTTCTCATTTTCACTCCCACTCTTACATCCAACTGAAATATTTCAACATCCCCTCCCCCCACATGCAGGTACCAGAGGTAATTTTGTAGAATAGCCCTCACTACTGACTCGTTTATTCCCTCTAAAGCACCTCTCAGACACCTCTGCACCAACTCAGGGCACGGATAAAGAAATTACTGCAAGGTAAGCCAGGGTAAAAAATTTTCCATCTACCAAACACTCCACAGCAACTGCCTGCGTGCACTCTTTTACCCTTGAACCCCCAGGGATTAATACTATCATTCAATTCGGATAAAGCATTCAAAGGTGGTCCCTTGGGAAGAGCTAGGATTTGGCAAATTATACAATTTTGCTTGCTCAGAAAGACAGAGAGGTTTTTATAGCCTATATAATTGGAGAGGAGAAAAATAACCCGAAAACCCCTCCTGCATTCAATCTCATCCCTTGGTCCATGCCCAGAGAAAGATTTGGTAAATGTAATCCTCTTATTTTTGTGTCAAGCAAACAGGTGGTGATGTACAAGTGCCTCGTGTATATGAAAACAGCCCACCACAGCTTATAACACTCCATAGTGACTTCAGAAGGTTTATTTCATTTCTCATGCTGTGTAAAACAAACACACCCCCCCCCCCCAAAAAAAAAAAAAAAACCAACAAAAACCACCTCATGTCTATGAGGTGTTACTGCATAATTCATACTGGATATTTGGCAACGAACGTATCTGCTGATAAAGAAAAAAAGATGACTGACAGTAACTTAATCTGGGTACCGCTATGCTCACACCTGTGCTAACACTGAGTTTCACCAGTCAAAATAGGTATCTGCTCAGTCGCTATTGTTCTAACGCATACACAGAAAATAGTTCAGCGGAGAGGTGACTCACTAAGAGTTAACAAGAGAAACTACAGATGCCCTATCCATGGCCTGTGGGTGGGAAATAATCCTGATTTCAGCCCACTCCAGTCACCATCTCTGCAGGGGAGCCCAGACCCATAATGACAGGTATAAGCATGAGGATGGATATATCCTCTCAAGAGGAGACAGACCCCCTGTGTTTTGGGGGTATGTGGGATATGCAGCCCTTGGGACTCACTTGCAGAGATTTCTGACAGCTCATTTTTCCCCCTAGAACAATTCCAGTTTAGTGCTGGCCAAACTATTGTACAGGACGACAGAACTGGGGCAGTGTCTACCCCAGCCCCTCTTTTTATTCTCAGCTTTTGTCATATTATTAAAGAACGAACGCTTTCACAGTTTAAAGTGGGGTTACTAGAAGCAGAGCTTTGGGGAAAGTGTCATAGAGCTAGGATTTTGGAAAGAATTTATATTTATTTATAGAGATGGACAAAGTGAAGATGACAAAATGGAGGTACAAGGTAAGCACAGCTTATTCCATGATAAAGATTTTGGAAACAAGTTAAAGTGGTGTTGGAATTTGTTCTTAAGTAGAAATAAATCACTACTGCATGACTACATCATTTAGTTTAGTCTCTGCATTTGGAATAAAAACTTTAAAGGACTACTGGGTTTTCTCAGTAATATTTTGGCAAAATATTTCACTAGCAAATAAGCACTGAAGAAATTATAAGGCTTCCTCTTTGAAATTTTGCCATATTTTCTCTATGTTTCTTTGGGTTACCCTAGCAATCCAGAGCACAACCTCATCACTCATCGCACAGAGCACAGAAGTATGAAACACAGACTGAACCTGACTTCTGTGCTGAAGTTGGTTCTCTATTAACTTAGGTTGATGCATGTATGCCCAACAGAAGTGAGGCCCACAGATACAATTGAATTTTATTATTTCCTATGTTTTTCTTGATCTGCCTTCATTTTTTAAGACATATTTAGAGTCAGGAAAGAGCACTTCAATTAATACAGACTCAAATGTTAATCTGTTCACCCTTGCCAGAAAAGAATGCTTGAAGATTATGTATTCCCTTGAACCAACTCTCCCTGCTGAGCGGAGGCTTCTCTGCTTTTACCCAGAAGACATGGCATGAAACAGCAACAGCATTTAAAACAAAACCAAGATACAAAAATCAAGTAAAATTCACAAAGCAAAAATGTGCCCCTTTGTTATGGAGAACAGACAAGATCTAAGATTAGCAGGTATTATATTCCATATTTGCTACAATTTTCACCTCTAATCCTTAGCTCCTGCAACATCCACACGTAAGGTGGCTATTTAATGATGCAATTATTCAGGTTCCTTCAGATTTATTTCTGTCACGTTTGAAATTACTAAATTCAATTTGTTGCTGTCAATATTACTGGATAAGTATGAGCTTTTTTTATGAGTTTATTTGGGGAAAAAGAGTTTGTCCACTCCAGTGGACAACAGTGCTTTAATGCTACCTAGAGCAGCCAAGTCAGAGGGTATTTTTAAACGTTTGCTCAAAACATTAAGCCTTTTGAGCCAGTTTTCTGGCCAAGTTTTTAATGTTGGAAAAATAAATGCTTTGTAACTCCAAAGTGAGAGAATGGGTAAAAGTCCAAATACTTGCTTTGCCAGAGTGTTAGAAAGTCTGTGTGGGAGGCAAAAAGGGGGAGAGAAGGTTAAAAAAAAAGTTAAGCTAGTCTGACCATATACCTTATATACCTCTGAAGTTGGAGAATTTACATCAATTCTGTGTGTCCCAACCTACTGAAACCAAATGTGCTATTAGTCACTTGAGAGTTTCTGTTGTAAAGTTAGAGGAATCTGAGAATAAAAACTTGAACAAAATTAATGATATGGGAAAACAATCCCAGCCAGGGAACTATAGATGATCTCACACCTCTCTTTCACTGGTACTCATGAAGTATGTAATTTGTACCACAAAACTGATGACTGAGGGAAAAAAAAAGCTTAATACACCAATTAAGACACCATCAAAATGCTCCAACAAGCTATTACAACTAAGTCTGGTGGTAGGGAGTGGAACAAAACGATCTGATTCTGCTCCAAGTGAGGCATGGCAATATTCCCAACATCTTTAATGAATGCATGAGTAAATGCTAAATTAGGAATCTTCCTTCTCAAGAGAAAGAAGATACTATATGCACCAGCTCTTGGAAACTACAGTTAGCCATCTGCAGAATTTCACTAACTGCCTAGCCAGATGAAGCACTGGAGAAATAGGCTTCACGGTGGTGGTAAGCTATCCTTCCCAGAAGTCAATCAAACCACAACACAAAAGTAACTCTTGAGCTCTGTAAGAGGCTATTCTACAAATCCTTTCCCCAAAAATCCTCAACATTTCTACACAAAGACCAGGCAGCCAGATAAGGTTAACAGAAACCCTGAGACTCATCTAGGCATCCTTAGCTTCTGAAGACTAAGGGTCTCTTGAAAACCTTGCGAATGGCAATCATTACTGCATTAATAATTGCAAAGATTAAATCAAAGTAACGGTTAAACTGCAAAGTATGTCATTGGCACCAGTTTCGTAAGGGACAGTATGCAGGTTGGGTTAGTGAGTGCTAAATCCAGACCTGCTACCTTGGAAGTGACTATGGAAGCAGCCCTTGTGATCAAGTTTTTAAGCTCTATTTGATTCAGAAATCTCAACAACAGTGCTGTCGCTATATTCACTGTTTTGCAATTCAGCGAAAAGCCAAGACCTTATCATCCCCCAATTAAGGCTGATAATCTAGACAGGATGAGAAATGCAAAAGGCAATTTGCTAAAACTAATCGGATGTTTCTCCTCTTGATTACACCTAATTCTAATGTAGCCTACCTGAAACAAATTATAATTGGGGAAGAACCATGCCAGAAGCCATCTCAGAGGTCTCATCACCAAGGTGCATATTGCAACAGTGAGACTCTTCCAAGGTCTCCCCTCCTCCTTTTCACCTCCAGGCTAACAGAGCTACAAGAAATCAACTCAGTGCAACGGAGGAATAGCCGGTAGCATCCTCCTATGAGGAGAGGATAAATCAGTCTCTACTGATGGTTTAGGACAAGGTTGTGAAACTGCAGCAAAACTCAGCTGCTCCTTGACAGGAAGGCAACGACCATAAAGTACAGGAGAAGAGAAGGATGGAAATACCTTCACCCTTTGACCCACAGAGCCCATACATGGGAGATAACCTTGAGCATTATCGTCAGTTTGGTTGCCAGACAGCAAACTGTTGACCACATTATCCACACAACACTGAATGCTTTTGCAATATACTTTCACTTTCTTGCTGCATAGCATTAGATGGGTGCAGAAGGCCATGAAAAAATAGCTGGAGTGCTCTTAACATATTATCCTCTCTACTTTTCAGTATAAATGCAGTTTCATGGCACAATTAACCTGCTGTTGTAGATGTTTTTCTAGCAAGTGAAGATACAAAGACAAGCAACAGTTTTCATGATCAAGGAAATACTTTTATGGCAAAGTAGTACAGGGTACAAGTTTTCTAAGATACTCAAAAATAGCTTATACTGCAGTGTAAGTTATGCAAGCTCATCTTTAATAACATAAATCAGTACTATCAAAAACTGCTCATGATATAACAAAACAGCCATCTGTTTGATGCTAATTTATTGGAAGACACTGATTCAGAACCACTGCAGTAGTCAGATATTTATTGCTCAAAAAGAAAGAAGAATGTGAAGTCTTCTGCCACACCACATTTCTCTTTGGTTGGAAAACAGCACATGGAGTACATGTAAAAGTATGCACCCCGAGAATTTTTTCAGGTAGGAAAGAATCTGTGGAAGCTTTTGCTGGTGAAAGAAATCCAAACTGTTGCATGAATGCTGAACAGAATGTCAAGTATGTAATTATTTGAACAATTATTAAAAATAACATAGTTATTACTTAAACCCCTGAGGGAAAAACCCTAACAGACACAGGATAGGTACACACATTAACTTTTTTGTATAATAAAGTCACCAACAGAAACTAGGCAATGTTTCAGAAAGGAAAGCCAACAGGAAAAGAACAACAAATTAAAAGCACAGAGGTATTGTTCTTTGCAAAGAGAAAAAACTAACTCCTGTCAAAAGCACTCCCAAACTGCTTCTCTTTTTAAGCACCGACATTGAAATTTTAGCACTGATGAATGCTGATAGCATAGAAATCAGCAGATTGGATGTGAAGTAAACAAGCCTTTTAAAACACGTAAGTGCACATTTAAATTCATTCTGTGCTGATTTACAATGTATGAAATCCCAAATATACTCCTTTTGAGTGTCATACTAATTCCCCTCAAAAATATGTTCACTAACACGCTCATGATTCCAGAGCTAGTTACAGAAATAAAACCTGGTTTGGAATTCTGCTTTCTTCAAAAAGGCTTTTATTTTTGGCTTACATAGAGGATTCTGTGTTTCACAGCTACAACTGACCCTTGCCAAAGTGCTTTCACAAGTTGACGACCGGCCAGGGAGTACCACCAGTGGTAAGAAAGCTTTAGTCAAACCAAAAAGCAATTCTTTATGAAAAATTAAATGTATAATTATGCCATGAACACAGTATTGCAGTACTTACTCTCTTAAGTAATTAATTTTATTGCAGGTACAAAGATTAGAATGGACTGCAATATGCTTTGTTTAATGTGCCAACTTCTTTTTCTGCCCCCTCTCTTCTACAGGGCTTTTAAGTTGACCATCTATACCCAGTTTGTCTTATACTCTTGTCTTTGTCCCTGTATCTTGCTGTGTTGACCAACACTTAAAAAAAGAGCCCCATTTTTCAAATCCTGGCTATAAACTAATTTCTGCTATATCCTCCACTGCCAAGGAAAGTAGAAGGTAATTTTTTCTAATAATTACCCACTAATTATTTTTTGTAAGGATCAGGGCATTACACACTTTAATAAACAAATGCATGGAAATCTCTACAGCTACTTTTTGTAATACCATTAAAGACTAACCTTTTATAACAGTCACCTGCCCTCTACTTCAAAGCGTGTACTCTCTGAGGCTGAGCTGGTGCTGCTGTTTGTTTTTTGAGTTGCCTGGCAGAGATGTCTGAGCAATGGAGAATGCAAACAGTGAGAAAGCATCTTCACTAGGATCCCAAATTAGCTGGAGAGCTATCAGAAGACTATTCTGAATGATAGCAGTGGTGGCACGCGGATCACCTACGGCCAAGGAACTAGAAACTGAGAGGACACCAATCCCTCTTCATTTACAGTAAAAGCAGATTCTAGAATATATTACAGGTAAAGATTAATCATAACACAGCTGTTTTGAAACTGAAGGGAATCTTCATAATTAAACATAAGGCATTAACAGAGAAGTCACAGTACCAAGAGCTGAAGTAACCTGAAGTAATTAGCTGAAGTACCCTCTCATGGATGAAGGTAGAAAAACATTGTTTAGCGGTTTTCTTCCACCTTTTTCACTGCTCCTTAGTTCAGCTTGTAAGAAGCCCAGCCTCTCCTGCAACTACAGATGCACAAGTAACAGAAACATATTCCGTTAAACCTTGTGTGCCAAAACCTACATGCAATTAAGCTTGGCCAAACAGTTTCTAGGAGCTTGAACATATTTGCTTTCCTGACAAAAAATTCTGCAAACAAAAGCCCCTTCTATAAGTAAGGTACGCGTGCCTTTGGTACATGTCCATCAAAACGATTCCTTCCTCAGGAGACAAAAGTGCGTTTCTCTCTCCCCTCTGACTGATCAGACAGCAATACGCCATTTTTACATGATGGAAACCAAACAAACACATTCCTGGGCAACAGGAGACAAGAAGAGATCTGCAGTGTTCACTGCTTCCCCGCCTCTCCTGAACCGGAATTAAGCCAGTATAGAAAACTTTCGATTCAGGCTCATCTTGGACCTGAACAAAAAACCAAAAATCTGTAGGCAACTACAATTCATAAATGCAAACCATTTTGCCACATAAGATGTTGTACTTGAAAGTGAGAAAATGCATTTTGGTGATGCTGACAATAACTTGAAATGCTTCTCCAATACTAGTGACCAGGTGAGATCCATTTCTCTGTCATACTTAATTAAAAAATAGCAAAAAAAAAAAAGCTTGATTTTTTTTCACATTAGCTTTGAATCAAGTTTTGCTGCAATTTCTTTTGTCCTTGCTACACTGTCCTCTAACAAGTTCTGTAGAGGAACATGGTAATTTAGGCAGAGCTCAGGTTAGATAGCTACACCAGGCAGCATGGTACAGAAATACTAAAGCTCTTGTGGAAGGGGAAAAATGGGTAAAGGAGACAGCTGTGATGTGATGTTACTCCAGCAGGACAGTCACAGGTGCCTTCAACAGATGCTCCAGATGCACTGTGATGGGACACAGCTCTGGGTCAGTACTTGCAGTATTAGCAGAAGAGGCTGTTGTTCCCATGGCCTAGGTGCTAAGCCAACCCAGCCCACCTTATTGTGCAGACCTACCTCTGATCAAGTAAAACAAAGGGAAGCTGTGTACTGCTTGAACCAGTGGACTCCTTTCTTTTTCACAAGCTGTGCTACCTGGGAAGAAGCATTCACTGTTTTTTGACCGACTTCTACAAAAGCATTTTCACTTACGCGATCATACTTAAGCTGCTTGAGGGAACCAAGCCTTTGTCTTTGATTCTCCTCACGTATCATTATATTCAATTTTTATTTCTGTTTAGACAGTATTTCATGCCATTGCAGTTTTTCACTGTAAAATTCATCCTTTGGGAAAGTATGTAGGGTAAAGGCTTAAAAAGTGTTAAGAAGTGAACTTTCATGTACTAAGTTCATTCTTAATCTTAAGATTTCCTATCTCTTCTCAGCCCTATTTCAGTTCAAATTTGAGTTCAGTGAAGATTTCACAACTGCTCAGATTAAGCTCCAATTTGAGAATGGATTTTGAATCCTCTTTAGATTCAGATTCTTCGTGGTTTTTACCTTGCCCAGCTTTCACCACCGCCTTCTCTGCCCTTTCACTGCAATGCCCCATCGTGTAAATAAATTTTCTGAGAAAACCAAGAAGCACCAGTCAGTCCTTCAGTCCAGCTCTTCTCCTGATAAATCTCACGCTGTCCAATAAAGGAAGAAAGTTTATCAAGCAACTTTGGCAGGTGCCTAACACAATATAAGTGCGAAGTACCTGCCCTAATCTATTTTGAGGGTCTGAACCAGCACAATCTCTCAAAGCAGTGCTGGAAAGGCAGGTGATGAGCTGGACGTGTCCTCCTGTGTCTGCAGCCTCATGCACAGCTGAAGAGCAGCTGCTGTACACTCATTGCTCACACCATACCCAAGCAAGCACAGCTTGGGAACACCTGCTTGGGTACCATGTTTGGTGCCATCAGTCCCCAGATTCATAGATTTCAAATCCGACCTGATCAATGAAAAATAATACTTAAAACAGAAGTAATTTACTAATGCAGCCACATCATTTTGGTGATGATCACCACTCTAGACTGACTACACCACCTGGATAACTGGAGGTTTCTGTATAGATTACTTAATAGCTAAACAAACTAGCTTGCTGAATACACTCACGAATTATTCCAACAGTATTAGAGAAGAGTAAATTAAACTAAGGAATTTGGTCACAGCTCCAAGAAGAAAATGCTTCAGAAAGACAAAGTGTTATTTATAAAAAGAAAAGTGTCCTTTCGCAGGAAAATTTTTTTCCCCACTTGAAGGAACGAAAACATTGCAGTGAAATGGCAAATACTAGTAAATAACCAGTGCTCAGTGACTTTTGTATGATTTCTTAACAGCAGTCAACACTCAACACAAGAGGCAAGCTCAGATTTCAAAGAATACAATGTTCTGCACAGAGAAAGCAAGCATTCTGAAGGACGAGCACAGCAGAGGAGTATCATTACTGATGCATCTTATTCTGCACTTATTCAATCTGGGTGGGTGCACCTTCTGCATAACCATCTGATGTGTGATCTTACAGTTACATTACCCATGCCAAAATCAGTAACAAAACCTCTTTAATTAACTGATCTCTTCAGAGCTAAAGTAGGTTTTAAGTAACAATGCTGAATATAGTATATTAAAATACATGTGCCAGCTTATTTCAAGAGAATTTCAGCCATTCTTATTTATAATTCTTATGAAACGTTTACTAAAATTTCAAACGGCTTGATGAAAAACCATCAAATGTTAAATTACTAAGTAGTCATAATAATATTTTTCCCCATGACTGCACAACCTGGTTACATATAGAAGTAGTCAGGCACTGGGCTAGACTGAGAGACCTACCCCAATTTTATTCATCTTTTCAGATATCTTTGCATAGAGTGTTCCAGGCTTGCTAAAGCTTAACAATGGTAGATTGCCTGTTTGATTTAGTAGATCAAATTAATTGCCTCCATAAAATTTGTGTCTGATTTTTTCCTTAGTTTTGCTTCTTCAAGGAGGTTATCATAGATCTACAGAAATGAAAAGCAGCTTTTAGCTGGATGTGACCTTTTCAAAACTACACAGAGGAACATCCACATGGGGCCAGATCAAAACTCTATCTAGCCCAGGATCCCATCCTCCCGTGCAATCCCAACTGGTTGCCTAAGGAAGAGTAAAAACAGAGCAGCCAAGATGCTTCTCCGTTGGGGGCTTCCCAAGCTAGACATGGTTTCCCTGTACTAAGTAACTCTTATGAGATTTCCCTCTGTGAACTCCTCCACTACTACTTGACCTCAAGTAAACTTTTATCACCCACAGCATCTGTTGACAAGAGAGCCTATTGAACCAAACAATGGGGCATCGATTATTTGTACAACATGGGACACAGCGACTAGCTGAACCACTTTACCCATGCCATCTGCTAGCGGTTTTTTGTTTGTTTGTTTGTTTTAAGCTTGCTACTTTGTCCACCTCTTCTCTTCAACTGTCATCTCTCTCTCCAGCTCAGGACTTCTAGTGTGTTTAACTAAACCTGCAGCAGAAGGTATTCCTACTTTTTGTCAGAGAAATGCCATGAGGATGAAGATCTTCCAGTTCCACAGATCTGATTTTGGGGGAATTTGGGGAGGTGAAGTGGGATAGCAAGGAAAGGGAAAACGATCAATGCACAAAGCTTCACATGGTATTTAAAACACTGGCAAACGCCAGATTACCTGCAGCAGCACAGTGATGTGCCATTGTTTTTCCTACTCCTAATACTTCTTAACAATGCTTGGGTTTTGTTTGTGGCTGGGTTTTTACGGGGGGGATGTTGGGCTTTCTTTGGGTTGTGTTTTTTGGTTGTTGTTGGTTTTCTTTTCTTTTTTCTTGGACTGGTACTGAACACTGAATAGATACCTCCAAAAACCTCTCACAAAACTCCTAATCCCATTACCTCAGACCTGAGCACTATCAGCTGTTCCAGAACTCATAATTCCATATACAGAGTTGGAATTGTTCTGGTTTTCCTTTACTCACTTAAAGTAACCCAAGTTTTTCTCCTATTTCGTACATGAAAAACCTCAGTTTATGAAAAATTAACCTGCAAATGGCTATTAAAAGCTGTTTACTAGGGTAGCTGACACTGGTAAATTTGGACAGATTAGGACTAGTTTGTGGAATTGTGCAGCAATTCCCTAACTGCACAGATCTCTGATGAAAATACATCGCATCTTCAAGTCAAATCATAAATATACTGTGCCTTCTGTTAACTTGGGAATTTTTAGCTAGTGCTTTACCAAGTGTATCCCTCACCCCAGAAAACGATCACAGCTGAGAGCATCTTACAAACACCAGGTCACAGAGTTAAAAAGAATACATTACTGCGCCATAAATCTGACAAGCATATTTCAGCGTTTATTCACAGGGCACAAGTGGCTCTCTGTAATTTAATAGCCTTTGCAAAAGCAGAAGTATTTTGAACTTACCCTCCCTTTCCCCACCCCAGTTAAGTATTTTATCATATTAACGCATTGGAATCCACGTCAGTTGATGCGTATCTGTGCATACTGGGTTCAAAGGTGTGTACGTGTTTACATTCGCAGGACTTTTTCTAGAAGGGAAAGAGGAAGTACCATCTGCATTAGTCAACCTTCTTACTCTAGTCCCAGCAATCGGCCGCAGCTTTCAAAATTTTTCTTTCTGAGTCAGTTTCTGATACTGCGCTCCCTCCCTGAGCAGACAGGAGTGTGGGGAGGGCACAGATGATACGCCAGAGGGTAGGGCTGCTGGGAGGACCAGCTCTGCAGGAACCTCATGACATTCAAGGAGGACAAAGTCCAAGTCTTGCCCCTGCAATGGACCTAACCCCTGTGGTAGCAGAGCAGGGTGGGCAGCCAGGCTTGGGGGTCCTGCTGTGCTGAACGTCAGCCAGAAGCAGACCCCTGCAACGATGGCCAACAGAACCCAGGGCTGTATGAAATGGAGCAAGGCCAGAAGGCTGATGGACCTGATCATCGCCCCCTTCCTCTCCGCACTTGTTATGCCACATCTATAATGCTGACATCTCCAGTTTGGTACCTCCCAGTACATGACAGACAATCGTAAACTGGAGCAAGTTGAGTGGAGGCCACCAAGATGGTAGGGGCTGGAGATCCTGAGTTTGATCGTCCAGCTTGTTCAGCCTGGAGAAGAGTTCTCCAGTTAGGTTTTCTTTCATTGTTTCTGGGGTTTTTCCTTTTGTTTCTTAAAGACAACAGATCTCTATCATTTAAAAGAAACACAAAAAGATCATGCCTTTGTGTGGTTAAGCTTGGCCGCTACCCAGCACTCCTCATTCCCCCCACCCCACCCCTTCTTGTCTTCTAACCATGTGGCAAGACATTATTTCATTTAACTGGTTTCAGTGACAAGATGAAAACAACCCTGCAACCCTCGACATGCGCTTCATAAAAACATTTGATTTTGTTATTGCATTACCAATTACGCTCTGTAGTACTCACAGCAGAAAAACCTGTTAATGCTACTGTGAAGGATATTATGAGTGCCCCAATTAAGCAGTAAAACTAATAGAGTTGAAATCTCTGAAAGCAGTGTAACAATAGTATTAACCACAGCTAAGAAAAAAAAGTGGCCAAAATTAGGGTTTTGCATGAAGTAGGATCCAGAACTGTCAATACACTGTTCAGCTTTACTTTCCCTATTTAGAGAGTATGGTTAACGAACTCCTGTATCCATGGAAAACTTAAAAGAAGTCAGATTCCCCCCAGTATTTAAATATAAGAGCTCTTCCTAGTGAGTTGTCTGTCTACAGAAAGGCTAACTGAACTTCAGGAATTTAGCGGTAAAATAAAAATAATAAGATAGTGAAGCTGTATACATGTTCTATGTAATTGATATTAAGGTAACACCAGCTTATCCTTTTTAGAAGTGCTTCAATTTCCAACCTCAGACACAAGCACTTTTTTTTTTGTATGAAAAAAAATCACCACCAAAAAAATGCAGATTTTCTCTTTACCTTCTTTCATAACTCACTGCTACTCATCCAAATTGCCTTCTTCCCTCTACTGCATTGTTTTATAAACTCCATTTAATCCTGGGATGTTAGAGGATTGACATGCATGCTTAAAATGAATACAGGTGCCTAAAGTTTAGATGGATTCCCGTGGGAATCCTAAGAAGTTACAGATATTTCTCTTAAAGCAGAAGAGCATTGAAAAGGTATTGCAAAGGCTTTTAGGAATAATGGTTTTGTACCTACAAAAGTTATTCCAGAGATACTTTTAAAATGTAATAGGAGCAAAAATGGAGACTTTAAACAAATCAACCCCTTCCAGCAGAAAGCTACTGTAACCTCCTTCACCAAATCGTTCCGTTTTGTAGCATAACTATTTAAATTCCAGTATAGGGCTATAGATCTGTGTTTAACTAGAGATACCTGAATTGCTCTTGATACAACTAACACACACTTATGTTATTTTTTTCCAAATTTGTCCATGCTCCTCCTGTAGATTTGAAGGTACAGGCGTACAACACCAGCAGCTTTTCATTCTTACAGCAGAATAATCTCTCAAAATAGATAAATGGCAAAATCAAACACTCTCAAGAGTATATCCCATAAAGGGAGTGTAAATTATTAACCGTTAAATTATTCAACAGAAGAAATGAACAATTTCAAACATTTCTCCTAACGACCAGAAACTTCACAGATAAAGTAGAAAGATTGAACAGCACCACACCCAACACACTTTATAGACTTTACACTTTAGAGTTGGAGGTAAATTTCTTGTAGGTATGGTCCAAAGTCTGCAACATTTTATTGCCTACAACGGTTTTACTGGAATGATTTAAAGCTTAGGCAAGTTAATTCCATGAGCGTGAATATTTTATGCTAAGCACCAGAGTTTCACAAGACTGATAAAATACACTCTTTTCATTGTTTTACCTCTACATAACTGTCATCAGTATGACTAGAAGTTGAACACACAAAATGCATTACCTTGAAATTAGTTATATCCTATGCAAAACAAATACATCAATTCCAACATTTAGAATACAGCTATGGAAAGGAAGATTAGCTGCTATAAATATTACCTATTTCTATGAAAATGCCCATAACAAAAAGAAAATTTCCACACTTACAGAGTCAGAACATTTCTAGAGTCACACTGAAGTGAGGGTGCTGCACTTTTCCATTTCAAGTGTCACTAGGAGACTCAGTTACCACACTGAAAAGCTATTACAACCACATGTGTAAAATGTGATTTCCCTGAATATTTAAAAAAAGTAGAATGCATTGTCCTAATTAAATTTTGGCTAAATGGTTTGCATTTCTGCTTTCAAGACCCACAAAATGCTGTCTTTTATTCCCTTCATCTCAACCCGGATTCAGATATAGTTTTAGACCTCTATGCTCAAGCCTTTTGGGGTGATTGACTCTTCAGTCACACAGGTATAAGTTCTGGACTAACTACTACCATGCTTCTTGCTCTGAAGCACTTGGCTTTCATCCAGTCCACAAATTTCTATTCTACACAAAATAAAAAGGCAGGAAAGCAGGAAAGGGTGGTTCCGTGTTGTGTGTTTTGGTTTTTTCTTTTTTTTGAAGCTAAATTAGAACTAAGTTTTTCAAATCATTAAAATGCATGTTTCTTGGAAAAAAATCTGCCCAGCAAATTCAGGTTCAGCTCCATCATGTGGTCTTACGCATGAAATTCTTGAGCAAAAAAAGATTCCAAGAAGATACAGTAACTCTGCAAATACATTGGATACGGAAGAAGACCTAAGTATGAATTCAGTATTATCAAAAGCAAATACCAGTTCTGACCTACCTGTCCAAAAATTGACAAGTCTTCATTTTCAGGGTATTTGACTCTGCCTCCTTTGAACAAAATATGGCAGTTCTCAAAGCAGAAAATGGGATAGATGTCCTAAAGGAGTATCTTACCATTTTACCTCAAGCGGGTAAGTCGCATGCCAGACAGTTCAGAGCTGAGCACTAGTGGCAAAGCAACCCTAAAAAATTCCTCCAAAGACTGAGGTGTGCTACTGCTTTCATGATTAAAGCTCTGGAACCCCCAAATTTCTAAGACTGCTGACAACCATCCTCCACTCAGAAAGGCTATCTTTTCAGTAGTTTCTATGCAGATTGCTTTCTTCAGTGATCTATTTGGCAATGATAACATTCAACACATAATGAAGGCAAAGTGAAATTTCTGTTTTGACCAGGCAGACGAAATGATCCTGAGCAGGAAACAGGAAACCTGGCATATTGTGCAGGACTAGACAGGAAGAACATAAAATTCATGAGAAACTGTCAACATAAATAATAAAAAAAATTGGGGGAAAAAAAATCTCTTTTCTAATTAGAAACTAAAGTCTACAGTTATTTTCCTACCACATGAAGAACAGGAAGTTGCTAAAGGACTCAACAGAGTGCTGGAAGAAGCTATGTCTGCATTCAACCCCTCTCTGCTACTGTTTCACTGCTATTTTCAGGACCCTTGTTATATCTGCACATTTAGTGGTTGCACCAAAAAAGACAAGGGAGGCAATTTCATCACTGAAAGGAGGTGCTGGCGTCATTGTAATCTGATTTACAGGATAAAGAAGGTAGGTACTAGAGGATGCTTTGTGTTTGGCTTAACTTGGTGCTAGAAGGCTTCCTTTTGACAGTCCCTAAAAGGAGACGGGTGCTTAATAAGGGACAATAGATGGGATATAGCAGATAGTGATTCTGTACATAAGTTTAAAATAGTTTATGTTGGTATGATTGATATATCGTTCATTCTTATCTAATTGTAAGAAAACCCGATGAAACGTATCCTGCTCCTGATGGATAAGGACCTGCAGAACATATGCTTACAACTGCATCGCTTAGCAACTATTCCATTTCATCAAGCTTTATTTTAAAAGCATCTCATCTCTGAACAGCCTTTTTGTGGTATTTTAAATTCAGAAAGTGTTATCTCTGAACTGAAATAGAGAGCCTGTCCCAAAAATTCAGCTTCTGAAATGCTTGAACACGAGGATGAACATGACAGATAACAGTTGTTACTTCTTTCCAGTTGGCTCTAGTTGTATAGAGTTTTATTCTAAAGAAAGCACAGCATTCACGTTTTTCTAGGGTTGTTCTTTGCTTTAGGAAATTATGAAAAATAATTGAGCTAAATGAGCATTAAATTGCTATGTTACAATTAGCCAAGAGATAGAAATGCCAAGGCTAGATTGAGACCTCTGATACTTCATCTCACATATGTGCTCAATCCTACTTCAGCAACACTTCTCTGACAGGGTTCTTCTGTTTTTTTAATAAGATTTACACTTCATTGAACATACAAGATCAATAACGAATACAAGAAAAAGTACAGAGCAGCAAAAAGTTGAAGGCCTTATCCAAATAGCAAGTTTTGCAAGGTGCTGAGATATTTCCAGCTATCTTTGGAGACAATTTTTGAGTTTCATTCAAGACCTACTCTAAATATAACACTGTGGTAATAATATTATAGACGCCAAATATTTTAATTTGATATTTTATTGAAGAATGAAATTAATATAGTAAAACTTAAGCATCAGGACTCAGGGGCTCATGGTAGCTTTAAAAAAGCTTGCCATTTAAGATTAAGGCACTGAATTGTTTCAGAATTTTTTTGCTTAGTTTAATATTAACTCACCATTGTTTGGATTTATTATTAGTATTTAATGAGATTCTTTAAGCGGATACCTCATTTTACAGAATTAGAATTTTTTTCAGATGAAAAAATTAATTCGCTTGAAAGACAAGGCAAGTTTTAATTATGCCACCAGTCTGATTGTTCAGGCTGCCTCCTTCAAAACTGGTAATTGGGGTAACAAATTCTGTTAGAACTGAAACTCTCACTTTTAACACCGTGGCATGATTTTACGAAAAACTCTTCCACAGCTGGGAACAACTGGGTGTGTCACCTCTAAAAAGCTGGGTAAGGAAGTACTTAACATTTTAAAATAGTAACCATGCTGACAACTGAGAGTCACTAAGCTCATATTACATTCTTACTGTGATAGAACTAAAAAAGAATCAAATGAAATATTAAGACAACCTTGGCATTAGTATAGAAAAAAAGCCAAGGCTGCTGGGCTTTAAAAATAACATCTCCTTTGATTAAAAATAATAAAATCCTAGGCTAAAAGAAAAAAAATCAAATATACTGAAAGAACTGAAGAGGGACACATATGCATTTACACAAGTATCTAGCCACAAAACAAGACTATATGCACATGACTGCCGGACACAGTATGTGAGGAATAAATCCATCTGGATAATCTTTATTGGAACACATGACACATTACTGCACTATATCGTTGAGCAATAACTTCTGCAGATTTACAGAAAGGCTGAACTATAAATCTCAGACATTAATCCACACTCCCATTTTCATTGGCAGAAAAGAAACCATCCATGCCACACCAGTATATTTTTCCACATCACCCGACAACTAATCTCATTGCTGATCTGGCACAGCATAGAGTTTGCAAGGCTTTAAACAGCAACCAGTAATTTTAACCAGCCCTCTTCACACAAACTTCTACACAATAAAATTTCAAGGAGCTTTTTCTCTGCAAAAAGGATAATCGCATAATCACTTGGAACTTAGAGTCTAGATATTTAAGAGGATTCTTGCCTCTCCTGTCCCAGATACTAGCAGGAATTACACAGGAGGGTTTCACATTATTTTGGTTTTTTTTACTGTAACTGAGATGATACATGGGCATACAAGTGAAAGTTGCAACCTCGTTACCAGATAGGAAGATTATTTCTTAGTACAGCTTATGGCAAGCCATGAGTAACAGAGGGTCTTCACCTTAACTTAGGTGATACAAGAACATTACACCACGTACAAATAGAGTTCGGTACTTCTTAGTTGCTTGACATTATTGTTGATGAGACAGAAAGATCGAGTGCTATCAGCAAAGGTACACTGAAAGGCAGCAAGCATGCTCAGAAATGAGGTATGAGGATAAAATTTCTCCTGCTGGAAAGGGAGCCTGCCCAGGTGGGACAGGACAGTGCTCTGAGATGTGAACAGCTTAAAGGCATATGACTTCCCACAAGGCAAGATGGAGGAGGTACCACACGGAACTGCCAGGCAGCAGAAACAGGAGGAACAGAGGAAACACCTCTTCATCATCCTCAGAGGAGAGGCATTCCTCCTGGAGGACCTTTCCAGCACTAGAGGCATCAGAGCAATTAGACAAGTCTACAGAAGGCCAAGTGTGACAGGGACAGAAATGCAACTTCCCAGTCAGTGTTAGAGACTGGTTTTGCTCTGATGTGAGATTCAACTCTCATCTCCTCCTTAGCAACAGATGAGGACCCAGCTTTCTGATAGTACCTTCCTCTTATCTGTTTTCCACATACAAGGAAAACCAGGCATTTTCTTATGCCCAGCAGTACCTGTGTACATCCTAGCAGCACCCTGTTCTCAGCCATCCCAGCCTGAAAAGCTGAGTGTTTAAGCAACAGTTTATTGAATCTATTTTGGGTAGATAAAAAGCACATGCTAACGGCAGTGCAACGACAGAACACAGCAATACTGCCAAGGTGTCAAAATGCACACTCCTTCAGGCACATGTTAATATTACCCTGCACAACCTATCGCAGATGGTTTAAGATGTGGGCAGTTAGCCTCTGGTGATGGCAGCAAGATGGATTTGCTTAGCAAGGTTAGAAAACCCCAAATCAAATGCAATCTTTTCTAAAAATCAGCATATAAAAAAGTTTTCCCTCTTTGTGACAAGAAATTATTTACTTTTAATGCTGAGTCCAAGGGTTAACAGAGGATAATGCAAAAGACAGACATTGGTATCAGGTATCAACATGAAACAGTATTCCTCTTCTGATGCCTGGCATCCTGTAAGTTTTGAAGAAATCCAGCTTGAAGGTATGAAGTAAGTAATTTCTAATAATAAATTTAAAAGATCAGATAAAGTGCCTGATCAGACAGCATTTCTCTCCTGACACACATATGACTCTCTCTGGAAACCCTCTGAAGACCAGCTTGCCCTCTGGGTAATCAAGTGACACGTAATTAACTTTTCAATGGAGCGAGTCAGCTTCCCATAACTTATTTCTTTCATGTCTTGAAATAAAACTTCCCTCGAATCCCTCCCCAAGCTTCTAAACATGTCAAAAGGTGCTAGAATAGGTTACCACTTTACAGTGTGCTCAGATACAGAAGTTTTGAATTACTCTGTAAGCATTTTACACACACTGTGTGACTGTCATATGATACAGAGCGTGTGGAAAATCAAACTTATATTGAAACAAATTAAAAGAGCATGGCTATGCTGCTGGCAGCTCTTTTGACTTTAACCCAGACTCATTGCACTGCTGCCCATAAGAAGTGCTCAACACCTAAATCTGGGTTTTTGAAAAACGTTAATTTATCTATTGCCAAGTAGGTGTGATGTAAAGCCCCCACTGCCTTATGACAACTTCAAATTCCAGCCTTACTCTCTGCTCCCAGAGCAGGGAAGGAAACTGGAAGAGCTGAAAGGACCCAAAACCCTTTGGTTACAGACCCACTGGATGAACTTCATGGCTGACCTCACTTGGGCACCATGGTTAACGCAGGGACGAGTTGGACAACATACCTTGCACAACAGCTTGCTAACTCGACCTCCCCTGGGCTTCAGCTTGTCGGTACTGACACTGCTGAAGACCAGCTCCTGGCAGCCTCCAGCCCTTTCCCAGCTATACCCTTGGAGCAAACCTCCACCGAAATAACTCTAGCAAGGGTTCTGTGAATAATTGAAGTGTGGCAGAGGTTACTAACCCTCCAGCTTTCAGCACGTCATAGGAACCAGTGGGGAGAGTACCGGCGCCCTGGAAAGGCGCCAAGCCCCTAAACATCACATTAGTGAGAAATTACGTTTCGGGTATGAGTCAAGGATTGGAAAACGCAGTGGCATCTCAGGTATCAGACCTCAAAACGGTAAGAACTTTCATTCTGAAACCCGGCAGAGAGTATTTCAATATGCTACCACCCAATCCACTTACAAAAGATTTCATTTTAATTAAAGCAGTTATGTGTCATTTCACAATACTTTTTCTTCCTTGTATTTACAGGATTACTGCCTATTGCTCTTTGATAAAACTGGTAATTTAAGACAGGAATCAATTCTTAATATTTAACCTGACAGGTTTCCAGCAAAACTTAAGGCTTTTTAAAATTTTTTTTTAAGCCTCAACAATAAATTCACCTTTTGTACCTATACAATAAAAACAGCTAATACTGTAACAAAGCAAGATGCCCCAAGACAATATTTTTCCATAACTCATTTATCTTAAAACACCTGTTAGGTGTCTATATATTTAAGCTCCACCTGAACCTCTCAGACACTAGTAATAAAACTCGTGTTAGGAGACACAGCAGTCCTGAAATTTGAGAACCCACTAATTATATTTCAGAATCAAACAACCGCTATTGCACAGAAAAACTCTCTTCTAACATGACAGTTACCCTTTGTGCAATTCAGTACTTGGTTTCTACTCACACTCACCCCCTTGACAGGAGATGTGACATTCGGTGACAAACAGCTGATTAAAATTCAGAGCGGCAAGACCAGCGGTTCTTTAGGAACACCGTATGGCAGCCCCAGAACCATTCAGATAAGTATCAGAAGTATCACCTCAGCCTTTCAGATTCAACATCAGTATTGTTAAATCATAAAAGGGAAGCAGTGCTTTCAATAGCGTTTAACAGTTAATTTTTCTCCAAGTTTAAAATAACCTGAACAGCTTCTGTCTCATAGATTAAATGCTGTAAATATTCATTAACAGCTAGTTTGCTTGTAAGGCATAATACTACTACATTTTTAAATTAAATATGTGCAAATCTTATCTCCAGCCTTAATGCTTAAGCCCTCACCACAGTATTCAGAACTGCTTGTACCAGATTAAAAGAATTTTCCATAGGCAAACATTAAAAAAAAAACAAAACAAAACACGAGACTGAAACAGCTTAGAGGGAGAAGGGGAGGGAAAAACCAAAACCACAAAACTCACTTGACTGTAACTCGATTGGACAAATCCTGAAGATCTCCTGGGTGAAAAAGCTGAGCTTCTTTCAGTCCAATATTTTCGCACGCTTTCAGAAAAACATTTATATTATCCTGCGAAGAGAAGTAGAAAGCAGTTGCTTAGTTAAAAGCACTAAGCAGGTTTTGCAAGATGATTAGTGTGAGCCTCTAAATGTCAAAGTCCAGCTCACGGAAATAATACTGAAAAAGCAATCTTCTGGATCATAAACGCAGGTCGTTTCTCATGCACACAGGCAGGCTGGTTTGCGATCTCCGTGACTGAGGGTACGTTAAAGATTACCTGGCATAAGGCAGTAGCGAGCCAGTAGGCAGCAATCTCCACTTTGATGTCAGCTCTGCTCAGCAAACAAACGCCCTCTTCCTAGCTTTGCACGACAAGCCTCACCTCTTGCCTTTAAAAATAACTCCAGCTACTGACATTCACCACCCAGAAACTCTTGGCAGGGGAGGAAGAAGAGGAGGGGACGCGCTGTTTCTATGCTCACAGACCGATGAGGGAATACTGCACCTGGAGTCTGGGTTTGGTTGCTGAGCAAAGCTCCAGAGAGACAGAAACTAAATCATATTCAGCTCTACTGCTTCCTTACTTGGGGGGTTTTCTCTCCTTTTCGTTCCTCCCCTTCCTCTCCACCCTCCCCAGCTCACACCAATATATAACAAAATATAGGCGCGGTGTATTACAGCACCCACTCGCTGCACCTGCTGCAGATCAACTGACTAGCAAGAGCAAGGTTAAAAAAAAAATCCAACGATCTAGAGAGAGATTATACAACTTGTGATCTCTTTCCACTTCATAAACAATAGGCAATAGGCAAGAAATTCCTTCTCGTTAAAGCGGAATGCTATCAACAGCAAAAGAATGTGCCCTCTTGAGTACTTGCCCCCTTCAGCTGGAAGCCACAGGAAAAGGTACACAAAGTTACTTAATCTGTAAACTACGCGCAGTCCTGTCATTCAAAAGGTTTGTAAGTCAAGGTACTGGCATCACAGCTTCGTAATATGGAAAAGCTCCACTTCAGCAATTTAATACACTTTAAACTTTTTTTTTTACATATACTTGCTGGATGTAACAATTAGTTCACTACATTAAAAAAAAATCCACACAGAAACCAGCAGCTGCTTCTAATATAGACTTTAAAAAGTAAAACAAATACTTTTAAAAAGTAAAGAAAACCCAAGAATCCCCACAACCTTCCGTTTCGAAGGTCCCTTGGATTCTAGTATTTTGTATTGGTCTGTAAACATGGCTTCACTCAAGGAAAATATCTGAACAAGGTACTCGCCGTGCAGGCTGCGGGCTCCACGTTACAACATCCAAAAGATCGCAAGTGCCTCATACTGTGAAGGTTATGTCCCAACGCCTAAGGGGGGCTGTTCCGCTGGGGCAGGGGAAACATCATGACAATGACAATGGGGGACATGACATGGCAGTGGATGAGCAGAGGGGGCTGGGAAGGACCGAGGACACGCAACCTCACCTCAGTCTCGGTACCAGCTCCTGCAGCACCCAAGGGGCTGCCTACACAAGCAGCCAAGGTAGAGCTTCATGCTGGGGATGCAAACTCAGGAGGGGCATTTACTTTTCCTTTCCATGCAATGCCCCTACAGGGAAAGCTGGCTAAATATGGCATTTCAGTCAATTAATAATTGGGTGTCACATTAGCACCAAACCCCCAAGGACTTGAAAGGGCGTCATTTCTTCTGCATGCAAGAGACCACAGGTTACAGTCCCATTGTGAGAAGGAGAGGAACTACTTGTTAAACAACACACATGCAACTATCAGGTCAGTATTCAGGGGCCTGGGGAATCCAAGAAACAGGCAGGTAAGGCAACGGAAGAAAGCAGCAGAGCAGAAGAAACAAATCCTTGCAAGGTAATGAACAGAACTGACACCAACACCAAGGCAACATGCCCTGATCGGTCTGACCAGGCACCAAAATTCAGAGTAGACTCCCAAACCCATGGGTTACGCCAACTGAACTGCAGAGAATGAGCACATTGTGCAGGTAAACAAGGAAGAAGACTCAGATTTAGAGAAATGGATGCTGCCTACACTCTGAGTGTAACAAAAACAAATCAGAGGAGTTTCTCATCAGTGGCTGCTCAGCTGCACAACCACCAAGCTGCTGAAGTATGAGAGAATTAGTTCTGAAGGTGTTGTGGCAATTAAACCTATTAAACATCAGCCTTCTGGTAAATAACACTTACAGCCCCTGAGAACATCATCACCGAGATGAGTCAAGACCTTCCGAAATGGACCAGAGGCAGTGGGAGATAACATGGGAGGTGGAACCCAGCTAGTCACAGCACTTCCAGGTGTGCAGGATAAAACATGGTTAAAAATCTGCCTCACCCCAGCTCCCAAGCCAGCAGTTCAATCACACCTGCTATATCTCAGGTGACTGCCCCAACACCAGCTTTCCTCCGATCAGGGCCTGGAATTCACCCCCAGAGCATCAAGCAAGGCTACCCACAAGGCTGTTGCTCAGGTTTGGGTATCAACACAAAAAGGTATAGTTTCAACAAATCAGCACTTTTAAGTACGGTCCTTGCCAAGTTATTCTTGACCATCTCTATTCGTCATAGTAAATCACAGAAGCTACAGGTCTTGAATAGCTAGCAGCTGTTTTAAACCCTGCCAGGATAATGAACCTGAAAATGAGTTTTAAGTAGTACCACAGAAATAAGCAGGGGGAAAAAAAAATGACAAGCTATCAACCTTGCAATTAGATTTGTCATTAGAAATGTGAACATGAACATTGTTCGGTGATGAATGTGCTCAAATATAGAAGCCATCATGCTATTCCTTTTACCAACATGACTGTATTTCACTAAGACTAATGGTCATTACCACTTCAGCTTCAAAGGATATACTGCAATTTAAATCTCATCGTACTCCACCAAAAAGCTTCTTTTTAAACATTCAGAACTCAAAAGCCAGAAGCACTACATACCAGGCCTATCTCCTGGTGACCACAAGTTACCCAAGCAGCATGTTTGGGGGGGAAGAAAAAACAAACCAAAAAAAAAAGTTAAATGCCTGTGTCCACAACCCGCCTCTGCCACCGAGACATCGTCGTTCTCTGTAAATGAGGGCAGGCCATTTAAATTTAAGAAAGATACAAATACAGCAGAGTGGAAGAGAAAGGGGAATATGATGATGAGGGAAGACAAGGGATCTATATAATGGGACCTGGAGAACTTGGTTCCATTATACCAATAAAATGGAGCACAAGAGACAATACTGCTGCCATCTACCAGCACAAGGGAAGCAAAACCAGAAGGGGAGAGAAGAGCTTCCCAGTCCAAAGGCAAGGATCCATGGTCATGCAGATCAAATACGTTTATGCAGAAAACATAAGGCTTCTAACAATTAAAAGAGAAAGATCCTGAACTAATAAGGATAATGCCAGCAAAAAAACCAAATAGGTAGTTTTAATACAGGGCTCGATCAGTGCATTTCTGTGAGCATCTGAAGTTGGAATTAGCATCACAGAATAACAGGTTTTAAATCATGAAAAAATAAAGCCTGACGTCTTAACCACAAAATTCAAGTGCAATTCATTTCTGGTGTGTTAATACTACTTCTGAGTGCTTTGGTAGGAGTGGGTGGGAAGGTTGGAAGGAGACTGGGGGGGACCAGTTTTTGCCCCAGACAGTGTGCGTGATGAAACAGCAGTGCATTTCAGATACTTCCAGGGCGACTTGAGTTTCCCACACACCATAGAGACTTATATTAAATGCACAGCGCAGAACACTGACTAGGTAGAGCTATCACCATTCGGCATTTCATTTTTGCCCCCAACTTCAAAGTAAACTGTACCCAAAAACTCTGCGAAGTCGTAACACGGGAGAGACGGAGCTGGCAGTGGGAAGCAGGTCATCCATGAGAGGCATTTAAATACCACTGTTCAGGGGAATGACAATACCGCATGCTTTCAGGCATGCACCTGCCTTTCTGGTCCCTATGGGGTATCACTAGCCACAAAACCTTCCTTCTGTCTGTTGCTAAGCATCCCCTAACATTGAGAAGGAGACAAGATGCCATCCCCATATTGCAAGTCAGACTGTGGTCTGTGTCCTCCCTCCAGCGTCCTAGCAGAGCAGGGTTGCCTTTCTCACTCCTGCAACCTCATGGACATGAGTGGAGAGTGCTAGGTCTTCCCTGTCCTTCCTTGCTGGACCTCAGCACTGCTTGTGCCCCTAGGCAAGGGGCAGAGGGCTGCACCAGGGCTCTGCACCTCCAGCAGGTGAATGGGGTGGGAAGAGCAGGGCTGCCACTGCAAGGCTCATTCCCGTATCTATCCTCCAGACCGCAAAGAAGAAAGCAGCCAGTCACTGCATGGGAAAACACAAGAACGTGGACACCTTCTTTAAAAAAAACATTATTAAAAGAAGTGATTAAAAAAGTCTGGGGGGTCACAACTGGCAGTGGTGCTGTGTTTGCACCTCTAATCAGCTCCTAATATATGTCACCAAGGCAAGAACCTGAAAGTTGATGCTGCACTATGAAAAGACAACCACACAGCACTGGTGAGGTGGTGGTGGTGAGGAAGTAGATAGGTTCCTCTACACCTGAAAAAACAAAACCAAACAAAAAACCACAAAAAAACCCAAACAAACCACCAGGGAATAAAGAGCACTTTAAAATGGAAAGAAAATCATAGCACGAGCAACAGGGAAGTGAGGGAAAAGACAAAATAGAGATGCAGGAAGGATCAAGAAAGTTGACCTTAAGTAGAAAGAAAAAAAACCAAACCCAACCTGAGAAGTGACATACAGGGCGTAAAACACAAAAAGAATTTTAAAAATCTCTAAAGTGAAAGAGCATGAAGTGAAAGGTAATTAAGAAGAGAGGTCTCCATATAAGAATGTGTAAATACCATCTTATTTTGACTACTTATGTGCAATGCGACATCACACTAAATTCAGCTCGTATATTTCAGCTGCAATTTAATTAAAAAATAAACCCCTCATTATCATTATTATCTGGGTGGGGCAAGAATATTAATTTAAACAACTGTGTAAATACATTTGCTTTCTTTAGGGTGCAGTCATGCTGTGTGGTAAGCCTGTCTTCTCCCTAGTTAACTGTTTCCCTGAAGCCCTACGCATGCACAGAAACACAGCGAGATCTCGTAGGCATACAAGTTATGGCACATCTTTCAATTCACTTGGCACCTCGGAGAAAAACAATTTAATTAACGTGGTGTTTTTCTGTTTTTCCTGGCTTCATTGGCCAATAGATGAAGACAGTCCTCCAGGTTGTCTCCTACTCTTATGCAAATACCCACGGTTTCAGTTAAAGCCCTTAGTTCTACTATCCAAGCTCTGTTTTTTTCAGAATTTTTTTTGCTGGGGGTGTTTTTTCAGGGGTGGGGGGGATTTTAGTTTTGTTTTTTTTTTTGTCAGAATACAAAGGGGAAGGATGGGAACAGAATTTCATAATAGCACCCTATGCTTGCAGGACTGTGAAGCATATTTGCATGGAAGTTTTACTGCATCATCCAGACCGTGACTTGGTGCCAGAAGCCGTTTTCAATTTCCAGGCTCCCTCCCCCCCCAAAAAAAAGAAAACCCCCCCTCAGTATTTACAGTGCCTAGCAACAAAACCTTCTGACATTTTAGGAAGAGAGACTGAGGCATTTTTTTGGCTACAGAATTCTGAAAAAAACCATTTGAATAGATCATATTTAACAGACATGTTTCTTAGTACTACATATAGGAAGGCATTTGGAGTAATCTTGAAAGTTGTGCCTCCTTCAGTTCCGCACTCACAACCCCCCCGTTAACGGCACACACATTCCCTTAATTAAGGGCCTATTTCCATTACAAAACGAGGTATTTTTTAAAATTAGAAAAATGTTTTTCATGCAGCATTATACTGACCACTAAAGCTGACTCAAATCAGTGTACCACAGAATTTAGAGCTGCATTTTGCAGCAGCATCACTGCACAGCTCCGCATTGTTTATATTCTGAGGTGGGGTAAGGGAAGAAACCTACAGCAGGAGCTCGTTGGACAAGTTGGGTAACTTGCTGCTCCTCCGAGGTACGTTTCAGTGTTTCGGTTATTAGAGTTGGCTGCGGGTGCAGGGTGGGAGTAGGAGGGGTGAGGGGGAGAACAGGGAACTGGGCTGAATCAACCTTGTGGTCTGACCACAGGCCTGTAAGTCAGGAACTCCTAATTACCACCTTTGCCTTGCACCTGGGGATGCTGGGTGCCCATCATCCACTCATCCTGTCTGTAGACTGTGATCCCAGCTCCTACAGCTCTGTTTCTCTGAAGGCTGCTAACGGGTGCAACCGTGAATGAAAAGGAGGAAGAGGAGTTGGTGGAATAGCTAAACTACTTTTCCCCTCCCTTTTTGGGCCCAAAACTAAAAATAATAATTAAAGCAATCATCCTGCAGGCATAGCTTGACTTAGAGTGACCTCAGGGCTTCTGTTTGGTAAATTATCCCACCTATAACAGCATGCACAGAGCACCATATTGGCTAAGATCAGAACTGGTACTAATTGCTTTGCCACTCCCTCTCTGCACCCTTCATTGGTTTTCCACATTAAGTAAAATAATAAATTACTGTGATCCCTGACACTGGGATTCTCTGCCCCAGCTCTACACACAAATACAGACACCAACACTTTAACAATTCACTTCCAGCTTTCCTCTCAAAAAGCAGGTGTTCCTGCTGCCAGAATGCAAGAATGAAACTTTCTGCATAAACTCTCCCATTACCTTGGTGCGCCCAGTATCAATAACTAAATCATAGCCAGGAAGAGGAACGTTCCCCTTCACCCTTGCAATTCACGAGTCTCAGGGTTCAACAGAACATGGTTTCCATAACGGAAGGAGCCTTAGATAAGAAGCATTTTGGTTTTGGACTAAAAGACCCATCCATCCCCCAAATCCCAACTCCATCTGCAATGGCAGCAGCCAGTCACAGACCTCTGTAAGACCAAGGCACGTGTTGAAGGATCTTCCTCAGAGCTTGTTCCTGGCACTGCCCACCGCCACGTGTAGTGGCCAACAGAAGACCTCTCTGCCCAGCTCACTTCACTGCCTGCAACCTCTTGCGGGACTGAGCTCCACAGTTTCTTTCCAACAGAAGTAATGGGATTAGGGAAAACACGTATTAGAAATTAATGGGGTTTTTTTTGAAGCAGGACTTCCAAGTTGACAGTTTTCAAGGTGCTTGACACAGGCAGGGACCGACTATCCCCAGTGACTCGAAATCCCTCCCAGGTCCATGTCTCTTACCATGCTACAGCATAACCTTTGCTATGACATTACAGCCATATATTACAGCAACAGTATGTACAACAGTATGTACCAAATGAGCCTTTTATTGGTAAGAAAGAGGGAGTATCAGGTTGTAAACTGCAGGTGAATTTCTGGATGTCACTGCTACCAAATAAAGCCAGCTGGAAAGCAGAAGGGCAAAAGTACAGCACATAGGCATCCTGGGCAGACATGCCTTGTCAATCAAGAGAGCTCTCTGTACTTCACAGCTTCATCCCATTTTGGAGAAGACAAAGGGAATTTAGCTTGCCCACTCGCAAGCATTCTTGTTGTAAATAAGGTATAGGCCTTGGAAAGCCAGTATGGAACAAATAGCACAGGCTATTTCCATGTTTAGACAAGCCTTAACTTTCCCACCAGTTCCTTGCATTCCAGGCAAAGTCAAGGGGGGTGAAAAAAAAATAATAATAAAAAAAATTATGCGCTTTTCACCCCGAACGGTTTATACAAAACAGACTTCACAAGTTAAGTGTGTAAAATACTCCAGTGCCAAGTCACCCCACTACACAGAACTGGAATGACAGTAATCCACTTAAAGGCGAAACTCCCCTGAAGACTAACAAGTAATAAAAGAAGTAAAGACCTCTTGTTCTTGAAACACAAAGTTTTGGCAGTTTGCGCCTCCTGCCCCCCACCCTTTTTTATTTGTATACACAAGTTTTTCTGTTTTGCTCACACAGGTTAACAGTCTGATATAGATGAAATTCAGCCCCTCTGTACACAGAGCTTGAAACAGAGCAAGTTGTCTCAGATCCTCAGTTCACATAATCATAGTCTACAAATCAGGGACGTAGTACTTCATTCTTCCTATAAAAGAATTTGGAAGTTTCCTCTAACTTTGCTTCCTTAAGCAGCCAGACATCTTTTGTTTCTCAGCAGGACTAGCATCCTACTACCCTGCTTAACACTTGCTGCCCTATGTGGGCTCATCCCACAGTGTAGAGAAGCTCCCCCTGCACACCTGGATCAATCTCCCTAAAAGCCCATCTGAACTCCTGCATTAGTGCCAGGCCTCCTTGTGTTCCTCCCCAACCTCATGCCCTGCAGAAAGCAAGCTTGGTCACCGCAGCGGCTCAGCACCCTGCAAGCAGCAGCATTTGGTGTTGGCATTGTATTTAACACCTCTTTTACATACAGCACCGGAGGAGGGTGATTCAGCACAGGCACTCGGGTGCGGAGGTGTTCAGACAGGCGTTAAAAAAGATGTGGTATGAGGATTTTGTACCAAACAGGAGAGTGAGCGGCATACCTGTACGGCTCCAGCACTGATACCACAGGAAAAGTTATCACCGCTGCAATTAACATCTACTTTCTTTGGAGACTGTCATGAATTTTAGCACCGCACATCAATAAATATTTGACAAGCCAGAGGGGAAAAAAAAAAAAAAGCACTGTAGCATCCAGGTTATAAAGATTTAACACAGATAAACACCAACTGCCGCAAGAAATGTCAAAACCGTGCTTCCTTAGCAAAGGCAGGTGAAATCAGATTATAAATGTCACAAGTATGATTTAAGGTGTGTACCTTTTCTACGTGGTTGACATTTTTTTTCCACTTAGGAAGGAATGTTTCTTTACAAACACAGGAGTCATCAGTTACTTAAGGAAATAAGAATAGCATACAAATGACAGAGTGTACCCACAGACTACAGCTGATTAAATTGATAATGGAGATTTTCTGCAGTTTGTTTGGCAACTGTATTTATGTATTTTGTGAAGCGCTGGCAAGTTGAGGCAAAAAGGGTCATACTTTTTCAGAGCTTTGGTTTAGACTAGGAGGAGGGATGAAAAGTTTCCACATTAGAAAATTCTTGCTGCCAATCATATTACTTTACAGTTAGTTTACAAGAATTTTTCAATTAATTAATTGTCATTTTGACATCCTGTCCCAGTAACAGGCTGGAAGCATCAGCCTGGAAGACATGATTTCATTTAAAGCATGCCCCAAAATACTACTTTTGATTTGCAGAGATCAACCAACAGGCACGGCACTTGCTGTCCCCTGACTAGATATCAGGATGAGCAGTTGAACCGCCATTTCTTGGAGTCTGCACCCACATAATTTCTCCCCACTTAGGTCTCCTACATACATTTCACTTCTTCATCACCCACCAAAACATGTCAAGTTCAGTCCAGCATCTGGGCTTCATTCTGCCTGATCGAAGTCTTGAGCAGCTACTAAAAATGTCACAAAGAGTTTGCATCAACCTCCCCTTTCCCCACACCCTACATTTCAAAGTGTTTAGACAGCAACAGAAAACAATTAAAGGAAATTCAGAGCTAGGGCTGAAATGTACCATATGTTTTCAAGCAGAAGGGCACAAAACATCAGCAAACCACTGCCGAGATTACATACTCCCACTATCAGGCATTGAAAGACTACAGAACAATGTCATCTCTAGCTATTAATAACCATACTTCCTTTCTAGCACACAACCCTCTTTTCTTAATTGTCTAGCAGAGGTATTTCCATACAAGCCACATTCCTTTTTCCCATAAGACAGCAAAAAGTACCAGAAGTGATTTATAGTTCGACATACATTCCTATCAGGTCTTGCATCACTCCTGACGTTTGTTATAGTTTTAGGTTCTCAGAACTCAGGTCAGACATTTTTTTGTTTGCAGTATAGTCTACGAGAGAACTAGACTGAGTGTCAAAATTTCACCCCCACCCTACTCAGACTTACTGACTGACCTCAGGAAAGCCACTAAAATGCCCTCTGCCCCTTCTCTGCTATCTTCAGATGTAGAACCAAAATCATGGTGAAGGCCTATTTGCAAAGTGCTCTGAGATGTAACATTTTAAAAATATTTTTATGTAGGCGGTAAGACTTAAGTTCTTAAGCATAATAAGGTTTCTAAAACACTTCATAAATTTCCAAAGACCAAAAAACATCATAACGTTCTATTTTATTTTTTTTAAAATCGGGATTTTCATCACCCAGTTTGCATGCCCATCGTTCTCCCAAATTTGAAGCAACATGTGCTTAGGAGTTTGAAGTAGTGGCAACTGAAACTTCTGAAAATTACACCAAAACACACACACGCTCATTTCCAACTGCACTTTTTGTAGTGCTGACAAAAATCTCACTAAAATTCATTAAGTAAAAAATTTAACACATTGACGGTTACATTTGAAATACCATGCTGTGTCACTTCTCAGGTGAAAAAATATTTTCTCAGACTAGTATAAATTCCTTTATGTCCGGGAAACTTGTTTGAGCACTTCAGCTGGACCACTGATCAAAGAAAAAGTTTCCCCTCCCATGTAATTGTACTTGTCAGAACAAAACTAGATACTTAAGGTGTATCCTAGACAGTTGTTTGGTAACAGTCAGGTATAAGTCCTCATCTGGTTTAAGCACTTTAAAAATCTGAAGGTGTTACTGCACTTACTTAAAACGATGCAGTAAACATACCCCTACACATTAAAGTACTTTTCAGTATTTAGTAAGTCGATATCATTTGCCAGAGCAGACTGGATTCAAGCTAAGTGTAACAGGCTGAAATATCTAGAGGAAAAGGCAAAAAGCATGTAGAACATAGTGCCTCAGATTGCTTGTTTGGTTTGGGTTTTTTTGTTTGTTTGTTTCGGTGTTCGGGGTTTGTGTTTGTTGTTTTTTTTTTTAACTATAGTAAAATATCATTACTTAAAGTTACACTGTCCTTCCTGCCAATTACCATTTCTTTATTGAAAAACCTCTTGCTTCCCACAGGAAAGAGGAAAATAAAGCTTATTGGAAGTTTTGTTACCTGCAGCATAAAAAGGATATTGAACTAAAAGAGGAAGATAACTATGATGAGGAACCTGACCTAATTTCTGCCAGCTGAAATGTCCCTGAGCCTGCATTAAATATGTGGGCTGCCATTGAAAGGAGAGCACAAGTCCTGGAGTGTATCCACTTCCATCTTCTATCCCTTCCTCTTCAGCTGTAGACATATATAGAAGTTAAGAACAAAGGTCACAAAGAAACACTAATTACTCCTGAAAAACAAAAATCTCCACTCACACAAGCAAAGATTATGCCAAGTAACTAGAAGTTTCTTAATACTTGTCTTCTGAATTCCCCAACAACTTGCTGAGCATATTAATCTGGAAAATGGGTGATGATGCTTCTTTGACTTTGTTTACATGTTGAAATTGTCAAATTTTCCGAAACAGACGTGTATCATCCTGCGTCTTGCCTTATGAAAAGCAACACCAGACTAATCGGCTTCCAGGTGAAAGACACCAAATAGGACTCATGCGATTTCACTCTCTGCAGCAGCATGGCATACACGCTCACTCTGTACCTCTGAAATTACAGTCCAAAGACAAATCAGAAGCCCAAGACCCATATCAGGCATGAGGGAGAGGGAGGGTGACAGAGGCAGGGCTCAAGGCAGAGCCCACAAACACCGTGCTGGCTATGATGTGTTCTGGTCCTCGTCAAAAAAGGAACTTAAACCTTCAGAAGAAAAAGCAACTCTCCACATCACTCAGTATTACTCTCTCATCACTGCAAAAAGAACCATCAGGCAAGCAAACAGAAGATGACAAATGGTTAATCAGCTCATTAGTCAGCTCTTGACCAAAATTTATGAGGTTATTTCTTCTGAGCATCTTTGGACACTGTTAGTTGCTGCACAACCAGTAAGCTCATCCAGGTTTGAGTGTTTATTTTTTGGTGTGTGGTAGCAAAGCAAAGAAAACAACAGTAGCTCTAATGTAACTTAGTTCATGTATTTGTGTATTTGCCCTTTCTCATTTGCCATGAGGAACAGAAAGGAGGAGTTCTCTTATACACATTTTCTCATGCCAGACAAGCTACCATTATTACCACTTACGTAGCTCAAACTAGTCAAATTCACAGAGTCGTTGTTCAATATTTAAGAATCCAAATTATTTTTAAAAAATACAAAATGCGAGAAGAAAGAAAGCATCGACCAATATAAAGGCTATACTAAACACAAGGAGACGAACAGCTGGAGAAAATAAATAGTCGGGATTTTCAGCATAAAGAAATAGACTTCAGATGTAGAGCTGCTTTGAAAAAAAGGATTCTTTTGTTAAATTAAAATAAAACCCCTCATTAATGTTACCACCAGATTTTTAAAATTTAATTGGAAAACATAAGTAATTTGATTCTGAGTAATCTAGAGAACGAACTTTGTGGCCAAGTCCTAAATAAAACATACAACTGAAATAATCTCCACTTTGCAAGTGTAGATTTTACCAGATAAATTGTTTTAAAAGTGTCCTATAATAAAGTCAAAATGTCATCTGCATGCCATTCCCCTGCAACACAAAAAAAGCCCAAACTCACCCACAAAACAACAACAAAAAAACCCTACCACCCTGTCATGAAAACTTTCCCACAGAAAAGGAAATTTTGGCCAGCTCTACTTGATGACAAGAGATAAGGAAGTACCAGGGCGGTTCCATGGTTTGCAAAGTGTTAGGCACAAAGGCTCAGAAAAATATTCTTTAATGGCAGCATTTTTATCTCCTCCACCCTGTCTTTATCTCCCCTTTCATTTTGGTATAGCTTTCTTCCATATTTCTCCCTTCTTACATTTATTATTTCCTACTTTCCTGGTATAGGAGGTAGATGCCAATGAGCTCTGTAACAAAGTGGCTCTCCCCCACTGTTTGAGGTGGTTGTCTTGGTGCAAGTGGAATTAATAACTTCTAATACGTTAAAAAAGTAAACTATAGAATGTAGTGGTGTCATATTAGATTGCACTAAAGAGAGGGAACGTTGTTTGAGTAGCACTTGTCAGAAGGGCATGTTGGGCCCTGGCAAACCAGAAACGTAAGTGTTTGAACAATCCTGCCTGGAAAACTATCAAGACACTCTTCACCCTAAAGGAAAACTAATTCCCCGCTAGAACAAAAAAATCCCACTCTACAGTATTTCAGATGCACATGTTCAAACCTGAGACTGCCTAGAGATGTGCAATTTTATTCTCTTGTGAGAAAGGGAAACAAGAGTTCACAAAAAAAAAATCCTCTGCCAAAGCTGAAGAACTTAATGAAGATGACATCTGGCACTAATAATCATCCAGCACTCTCATTAAGAGAGTCAGAATTAGCAACATCTCTATTCGTTTGAAATGAAGGACCAACTTTAAAAAAAAAAAACAACCGCTAATGGCATTTCATTTACAATTCTGAAAAACCAGTAGCTTTCTACTCTGCCCTGTGGTTTGACCACAGTCCTCACACCTCTGGTGTGATGAAACACTTCCCAACCACAGGGCAAAGCGTTGCACTTCCATCTGACTCACAGGAGCTGCAAGGAAAGATAGATGGTCTTCAACAACCAAATCGGTACGTTGCAAGGCAAGGTTCCCATTAGCTGCCACTCTCCAAAGGAGATAATGATTCTAACTCTAAATTTGCTTCACCACCTGGTCTCAGCTGGAAACTCAGACTAAAAATTTGCCTTTGCTACAGAGCATAATTATTTATCCCAAACAATGAGCAATGTATTATTCTGACAGATAAGTCAAGCTTGCATATACTATACAAAACTCATTCATCTTCCCACTGTCTCCCAATGCCTTATGACTTCCATCCCTGTTCATGATTCTCTCTGTGTTCAGCCAATGGGGTTGGAAACGTGAGGTTTCTGGGGAACAACAGCGCTGCAGCCAGAGACACGCCTCAAAGTGCTCCTCAGAGCCTTGTTGGAAAATATGTTGTCAGACCAAAGTCCTCCCCCTTGTGTGATTATATCCAAACCATCTCATGCTGGGATTCAAGCTGAAAAGCCCATATTAAGAACCAGATTTTCTTTGGGTTTGCTTTTGCTAAGCATTCATTTTATTTTTACCATGCCCCAACTACTCCAAGCAAAATCATTTTGCAGGATTTGAACCCAGCAAGAATTATCAGTTTGAGTAATTTACCTTAAATCCCATCTCTGTTTCATGTAAGTATGGACCAGAAAAAGTGAATTTTTAAGGCAGACTACACTTTCACTACTGTGCATAATGAAACCCCAGCTTCTACAAACCTCTGACCTTTTGGTTACCCTTACCATGTCCCCCAGAAATGCCAGAGGGCTTCAGGAACTGCTACTCTGTGCCTGTTTGCTTGTCTGCTCTGCTGTACTAAGGAAAATATAAGAATTGCTCTGCATACAAACTGTGTATTTTAGACATTTCGAAAGATAAGTAGAAATTAAATCTTCATCTTCCAGAAACCGTTTTAGTGCAAAGGTTTTAAACAAAAGGCATTTTAAGAAGTGGCCAAAATTAAAGCAAACAAACAACAGCTACGTCCCAGCTAACTCCCTCTGGGAAACCTACGGGAACATTATCTCCAAAACCTGCTGTGCACTGTTAAAAATCAACCTGCAGCAAGTGCCATCTTTCTGTGACTACAGTTGGAGTTAGTCCTTTGCACCCTGCAGATGGCATGCCTCATTCCTCAGGACACCGCTTCAAGGGCTGCGTGGACGCTTCTTCGGTCATTCATCTTTGACCACTGCTTCCCTACCACAGCTCTGGTACTTGCCTTACCTCCAGTGAAGCAGTTCAGTTTTCCAAAATGGAACATAAATGAATAAACATGGCCAAGATGATGGCTAGATATCACCCAAACCATGGGAGTCATGTGCCTCAGATGAGGAACGGATCAGCAGAGCTGCAGCACAGGCTGCTAGACGGAGATCAAGTTATGGCTGGGTCCAACCCTCCCTCCCAAAGAGTTTTAACAAACCCTTCCATGCAAGCTGCAGCCCAGCCTTCCTGCAGCATGCCAAACTGGGGATAAGTTTAATCAAATTTTTTAAGTTTGTCTGGCACCAATTCAGCATTTTTTTTTGTTAACTGAATGCCAAGTTTCATTTCAGTATTTCATCATCAAAACACATATAAAACACATCAAAACACATATCCATTCCACCATCATTATTCCTGAACCACTGTGATCCACACCCAAAATCACTAGACAACAGTATCATCAAACTAAAGGTGAAAGCTAAGGCTTATTTTCTGTTGTCTAATGTGTGGCTGGAATTGAGGCAATCCTGCCAATACACAGCCCCTATTATATTTTATGAGAAATAAGGTGTCACAAAAGCAAATAAGCCATAACAAATCAATAATGCATTTATTTCATTAAAGAACAAGTACCTCAGTTCCCTAACTCAATACAAAAAAAAGAATAGCACACAATATTCCATATAAAGCCTTTTCCATGCGTCAATACAAAACAAGCGCTCTCAGTGACTATCTTCAAGTGGTATTTTAACAACAATACCTCTGCATGATGTTAGTTTACAAGAATTATTCACCTTTCTTACCCTTTCCTTTATTTTTTCAAGACTTGTAAGAACTAGAAACAACTTGAAGGAATAATAATATATTACAAGTAGGATATGAACTACAAACCTAATGCATACTCTGAATTTTTGCATCTGGAAACAAAAAGTACATGTAAAAACAAGAGTTTTTACAGTTATGATTCAAGACTACACTTAAGTCACCACAAAAATGGAATCTAGTCTATGGTTTTCTGGTTTGGATCAGCTGGCTACTTCAGAGGCCATTTAGGCAATCAAACTGCTGATAGAATAACTGTGCTGTCATCCCCCAGAATGATTTTGGTTTCATTTGAATTCTTTTTTGGATCCCTCATGGGAAAAGAATGTGCAGCACTCATTATTCACAAGCCTAATACCCTGAGCTTTTCTGGGACAAAGGCAACTAATACTTTCTACATTCATTTGATGTGGAAATGCACGTTCTCAGCTTATGCAATAATATATGGCATGTTAGCCCAATTTTATGACCTCTGGCCAAGTTAACTACACTTCTTCTCTAATGAGATACACAGTTAATCAGAAAAAGCAAATGTTTTGTTGGCTCATCCCATTAAAACGTATAAATACAAATATTTAGAGGTGTTTTGCATTCTACTTGTATTAAGAGATCAGGTAACTTTCCCTAAAGTTGAGATTGCACATTTACCATAAAGTGGGATCTTCCACTTGTTACAGGAATCATGTTCACCTTGGGTCCTTTAAGATGAGACCAATAGTTCTGGTGACAGGACTACGTGACCTAGATACCCTAGTAACATGAATAGCCAACAAGGCTTTCATAGGAAAAAATGATGAAGAAATAATTATTTGAATTCATCTACCCACAAAAGGGTTTCTGATGCTCAATGGCTACAAAATTTATCCTGCAGTCTCTGACCAGCAAATTTGCCAGACAGCATACAGGAGATCTTTTCAATTTCCTGTGAAAATGATTACATATATCTCCTCCCTTTCCCCCCCAACAATGTTATTTACAGCCAAAACACTGGCAAATCCCTCAACTGAAGCCTGAGGAGAGATCTTTGCATCATCAGAGTTATTTTAATGTAACCTAAGCTTTGCTGTGGGTGGGGAGAAGCAGATTCTAAAAATACTCTGGTTACACAGAGCATTTCCAAGCCTGCCCCTTCCCAAACAGAGGGACATCTGAAATGGCTTGTGAATATAAAATAGGATGGTGGCCTTTAAATAAAGACAAGTAACTCTATATAGGTTTGCGCACAGGAGCTGTCAGTGCTTGATATATCTGGGGATGATGAAGCTTCATGCAGTTACAAGCTGATTAAAATTACAAATCCAAATCACAGAACAAGTGACCTTTGTGGTCTAAGACAATGTATAAATGGTACTATTTTAAACAAAAATGGAAATGGAACTAAAATCTTGAAAACTTAATAGGCTTTTGTAGCAAGACAATGTAATAACAATAGGTAAGAGAGTGCTCATTAAAAACAAACAGAACTTGGCATCATACCCCAGATACTAGATTTGATGTTATTACTTACCAAGCCAGCTATTGGAGTTGACAGACGATTGATCTTCTTAACGATGCCAGGTTTGATCTTGTTAATCAAGCTAAAAAGAAGTCATATGATTTTCTGTTACACAATCAACTTTATTTAAGCATGAGCATCAATGCTTATTAAAAAATACTTTGCATGTAGTCCTAACTTATACTGATTGAACCAAGTAAATTTGAACCTTTTAATGCCCCCTAATTTTTTTTTTAAACCAGTTTTCCAAGAGACTGTAGAATCAAAAACGGGACAAGCCACACACACACACAAAAAAGAGATTTCTGAGAACGGCAAATTCAGAAAGAAGAAGCAAAAATGCCTGGGCAGGCATAGACAGAAACAGATCTATGTTTCTACTACATGGGTGGTGATATTGATCAGACTCAAACTTCCCATTTAAAGATTTTCTTCATATAAAAGTTCTGATGCAGAAGATGTCAAATATATATCAGAATATTAATTTTCAGAGTTCAGTGTGAAAGCACTGATATCGCTGTAAGCATAAAAAATCAACTCAGTTTTCATAATGCTATCAAACCCAGTATGATGTGTGCAACCATCATTTTTGGTACATACAGTTTACACGTGCAAGTAACTTTCAGTCTCGGCTAGAAGAGATTGCACCTCAAATCACTCTTACTTTATATAAAATTCACAATTAAACTGGGAAGATAGGACAGACTAACGCATCACTGTTGAATGCACAACCCCATATGCACACCTTGTCCTGCAGTAAGGATGAGGAACAGGATTCCTTGCACCCTCACACAGGGGTTATCTGTCATGGAGGTAGGGAGATAGTGTGGTTCACTGAATTACACGCTAGACCACAGGATCAACAGAGAACAGGGACCTCAGGGCACGCTGCAGATTTCATCTGCCTATATACCTTTGAGGATTTTGGACTTCCTCCCTCTTCTTGTTGCTGCTTGTCTGGCCAGTCCCTTTACCCTGCAAATCATCAGTAAGTTTTTGTGATCTGCTCACCTCAATGGAGAGTCAGGACCTGGTTTAAAATTCTATGTGGGAAAAGGCATGTTTTGCTCAAGCAGCAAATTCATTTTGAAAATAAACAAAAATAATAGAGGTTACCTATACACACTGGAGTGGACGATAGATTTCTAATCGCCTGCACAAGAAATAATGGCTGCAGGTCCTGAGACTTTTCAACCGCATTAAGTTATTTAGTAAAACAAAATATATTTGATTACTTACCCCCCTTTCCCCCCCCAAAAAAAGTGATATGTTGAGCCCTAAATTATTTTTTTTTTTAGTTTTCCAAATTTTTATTTGCTTTATTGTACCTCAGAATGGGGAGTAACATGTGATTGAGAAAACTTCAGTGACTTCTTTCCTCTAATGTATACACAGGAAATACTATATAATGTAAAAGGCTTTATTTTGCCACTACTGATCAGCCAGTCAAGGTGCATGCTTGGTCATTAAGTGGGCCAAACAAATCAGCTGGACCACAATAGGAACAAAGGGTGAAAGCAGAGGTCTTATCTGCTATCGTTTAAGTCAAATATACCATCTCCAGAAATAAAGTATCTGTGGACATTACACTAGCCATGTCACAGGCGAACCAAGGAAACACGCATTGTCAAGTCTAGTTTGTCTCCACTATTTAAGATCTCGTGCTCTACTGACTTTAGTGAAAACTGGACATCTGAAAACCCTTCCCTATCTTGCTCTTTTCTGTTTCCACAGAACTTCTATGAAAAATCACTTCTCCTTGTACTTCAAGTATGTCAAATTTAAAATTATGACACAGGATGACAGCCATATGATTTAGTGCAACATAATGAGGCATCTTTTGCTTTAAAGAAAGTTGCGTGCCTCCTAAGGCAAGCTGCTCAGCTGAAGAAATTACAGGATGTTTTCCTTGCATATGGCTATTAATTACAGATAAATTTAACTGATTTGCATTTGGCAGATGGAGGCTCATTCTTTTGCCAAATAAGTATCAACAATGAAGATATCAGAGGATTAGAACGTATCAGTTTGCTGCCAATTCTTAAAGACACTATTTAAGAGTTACAGCTGAATACAATACCCACATCCCTCTAAATACATACCTGGAGCAATACCTTCTTATTAAAAGTATCAACTTTTTTTAACATTCAGTCTAGTTAACATTTGATTACGTAACTTATGAAAATACGGTGTCCACCTCTACACCACCACTCCATCTTCAAAATAAATCAACTTCTGCATATCAAAGATAACTGCAAAGCAACTAGCAAGACAGTCTGATGGGCAAAGCGCCCACAGGAGAAAATAAAGGTAAGGACAGAAAACACAGTAATATTCACAGAGGGAAAATGTAGGGATGTTGACTTTTTGCATTTACTTTGGTTAATTTTAATATACAGTAAAAAATTTCCAGAGAACTGTACCTTCATAAATAATTTTCTGAAAGTTAGCTTGGCTGAACTGATTTAAAAGTGGCTCTGAGATTTGAGATATTTTAAATGTCCTAGGTAATTCTCTAATGAGATTCCTCCCTTGCTGGTGTTCTAATGACATTTACACCTGCCAATCCTTCAAGTACTAGGGGATTAGGACTACTTCCAGTTCTGGAAGCCTGCTCCAGTAAGTACAAAACCAATTACAAGTATGTGGAAGAGACCTGACGAGTGGACATTTTACACCTCTGACTCAGTCTAGCAACGAAACCAGACAAGTTCCATTATTGCCAAGCCAAGCTTTTTAGAGAAAGCACTCCAGAAAAAGCTGAGGTCAGAGTTTGTTGTTGAAAGCAAGAACTAAGTCAGTCCAGAAAGTACTGAAACCTGGACTGCACGTCCACATACACGGCAATGTATTTCTACACTACGCTGAGACCCAATCAATTTACTTTTATCATTTTAAAGTGCTTGTTTAAAAAAAAAAAAAGTGTATTTTTAAGTATGCTAAGTGCCATCCAAGAGATTCTACATTATTGAAATACTTGAATGTAACCATAATTCCTCTACAAGGCCAAATGGCTCCTCTCATGTGTATATTACTTACTAATACTGCTCTTCAGTATATAACATGAAATCAAAGGTCTGCCTGTTAGCTTTAATTTACAATTTTGTAACACTCACTTCAGAAATGAACAACTTTTAAAAAGAAAACTTATGTGGGTGTAGAGTTCTGTGGATGGAATATGTAGTTTTCAGGATTTAGAGAACAACCAGCATCCAGTTTACAATCCTTTCTTACAGGTGCGTGGGGATGGGGGACAGAAACCCAAACCCCAACAACAACAGGGGGTATAGGGATAACCAAGTGGTTTCATCTCAGCCATGGCCACACCACCTTGCACAGACTGAAGAGAAATCCCAGGGATACCACAAGCATTATAACCAATAAAACTAATCAACTGGCCAAAGGATCAGCATGGTCCTCTTACTAACATGAGCATGTAGGACAGCACATGAAAGAGATCTTAAGAGATGATGCCTGAAAGCTGTTCTACCTTCCCATGACAAAAAACAGATATGAAAAAAGGAAAAAAATTACTGACTACAATATATTTTTGGTACTTCAAAAAAAAAAAAAAAAAATTCAAACAAGAGGCCAGCAAGGAAAGAGGCCAACTGATGTTAACATGAAACATTTTTATATAGGTAAGTCAATACTCACTCGCACAACAGGACCCCATTTTCTAGAGCTGCTCGAAAGTCTTTGGTTCCAAAGCTTTTCCCAGTAACTGTCTGTAAAAATAAGAATTGAGAGTTAACTGGACACACACAGAAAATCAGGACTAGCAAGAATATCAAAGAAGTACTAAAAAAAAAAACCCCACACTTTTTGATTTAAGACTTAGGTCATACTATTTTCTTATTTAATTTCAATAGAAATAAGTTTTTAAACAACATTTCTTTATGCCTCAAAAGAAGTCAGATCCAACATCTTCAAATAGTTTCTTCTACTGTAAACCAATCTTCGGCTGAATTCTGTGGGAATACTTATTATTTTCTGAAGCAATACCAGCCACACTGAAAACCATAAAATAAATTTCAAACAGAAGTGCAAAAGAGAGAAAATGTCTTTTATCTCCTACTTCATATTACAGCATGTATACTCATGATATCCGGCACAAAGTATTTTAATAGGGGTTTTTTTCTTTCCTGCCACTTGCACCTAAGGCAGTGTGACTAAAAAACCACTCCAGCAAGTCTGTATTACCATGTGCACATCAATTCCCATTACTTGGCAAGTGGCAGTGCTGTTCTAAGGGGACTACTTTTTATATTCAGAGCGAAAAGCAGTGAACAAGGACAGTGTCTTATAAACAACTTAAGACACCCAAGGCCAAGAGCATCGCCTACAGGTTTTCAGCAAAGTTGTTTTCCACACACACACACAACCAGATTTGCTCCTGGCATTAACTCCCTCCATCCCAAACAAGACCATCAACACAGCACCCTGCTCAAGTCTAAATTCACTTGGGTTCTTCCTACTACATCTCACCTCTGCCCATGGCCCTCAAAGCAATCACATTTGTCAGATTTCTTCTAAACAGCCAGATTAGTAACCCACACACAAGTCAGAAAAGGAGTCAATATTCCTAAAACAGCCCAAAAGAAGGTTTTACCCCTGTTGGATATGACATGAATTACTAGGAAGGGTATTTATTTGAGCTTAGAGGTCACCAGGTTCAGTCACCAGCTAATTACGAACCTGCCTTTGGGGATCCTGACAGTCCCCGATACTGCACAGGACTTCAGGCACACAATTAAACATGCTGTGGAACCTGCATGCATCCAGACCAAAGCTACTGGTTACCACAGTAATTAAAGAAATTAATAGTGAAACAAACAAGCTGTGCTTCGTAAAAGAGCAAAGGAGAGGATGCAGCTCTTTATGTATCTGTTACATTACCACCATATTTTTTTTCTCCTAAATTGCAAACACCAGAAATGCTAGAATTTAAACAAGTAGTTTTTAATGTAAGTTATTTTTTAATTAAAAAACTGTAACTTCAATCTCCCTATTGAGCACAGTTTTAGATGTTACAAAAATCACCTATAGGGTTTAAGGTTTTTTTTTAGGATTTAAAAAATAAGGAAAGAATTATGACAAACCAACCTAACAGAAAAATTTTAACTTGGGGGGGGACGGGGGGGACGGACAGGACATGACACGACACACCAGCCCCATTACTTTTAACAGCAAAGGATGACAGTGATTCCCCTAGGAGAAGTTAATTTTATACAATATTCCTTTAACACTCTGTTCTTACAGAAGAGCAGATGTTGCATTTTAGCAATATCATCTTAGCACAGCATCTGATAATTACCCTTATCTCAAATAAAATATGGCCTTTTGCTTCCAAATTTGTATATAAAGCTGTTATATTTAGTGATAATAATTTTGAGGAAATTAGCCAACGTAACCTAACAGCACTGAAAGTTTAAATATAAATATTTGTGTCCCCTAGGTAACAGAGGATATGGGTTATATATTAAGCCCTTCATTCTGCAGGCTAGAAACTTGAAGTTTGCAGGTCATGCAGCAGAACTGTAACGTAATAGGGGCTGTAGGACAGGGATCTAGTTTTACAGTTACGTTTCAAACACCAATCAATTCTTAGAGTTATTCTCATTCTGTAGTTGTTGCTGACATCTACAGTACTACACAGTCCAAATGTTTGGTTTAATATAGACAGTTTACTGGTAAGTCACACATGCAGCGGATAGTGAGACGTTTCCTTCACCTAGAGTTGGGCTCATCCTAAACCTGCAATGCCTTACATACCCGCAAACAACCCTCGCACTGAAATTCCTTAAAAAAAAAATATTAGAACTTCAGCATGTAGCTAAGGAGTTCACTCCTCAAAAAGGATTCTCAAAAAGTCAAGGAGCGTGTGTCACTGGAGACACGGTAAACTTCCGCAGAGAACACAAGAGTGCCATGCTCCTGTGCATAATCATGTTTTCGTGGTGCATCTTGTGGGCTTTTGCACAAAAACCCTCCCAACACCTCAGTCTCCAAAATGATATGTGGAACATTTTTGACTACCACAAAGTCTTCAGGCACATGACCTTAGGCAACTAGAAGCCATCCTTGAACAACATGAGAGTCCAACTTGAGTACAAGGTTGTAAATGCTACTATTAAGACTTGCAGACTTCTTAAAACTACATTACACTGGAGGCATTTTGACTAAGTTATTTGTGCAGCCTCTGTGGCAATCAACACTGATTTGATATACAGAATGGAGCTGTCAGACCGATCTTGTGGCCCACAGATTTTGACAACTACATGGTTTGTTGACATTAAAATAAAAGCATCAGTACTGCCAAGATAGGCTTCATTAATATTGACTCTTAAAGGAGAACTAATAATTAAGTAATTAAGAGGTATTCTCAAGGAACAATTTAACACTAGTGGCCTGAAACCAAACTGTTTTCCAGGTTACACAACACCTTGAATTTGTTGATGTCACAAAAATAAGTACTTCATTTTAAACCAAGCTTTCAGAGACAGAGGACTTTTCTCATTACAGACTTTTATCCAGCTTATACCCTCTGCAAGGCATCAAGCTCAGCTGTAACTATCACAGCCTGCTTAGGAGCTAAGTGTCATTAAAAAAAAGGAGAGCCACAGAGCCGCTCAGTGTTCTCTGACTTTTAAGAACCCGAGTAAGACAAAGTGAATACCACCCTGACATATTATACCTTCAAACAACATCTATGATTTGTGAGTCACTGTTTATTCATTAAAACTGGTTATACTGGGTGTGGTACTCTTATGTAACAGGCATAATTGATTTTGGACAATTTTTCAACCACTTAGGCCATGTGAGCCATCAAATAATAAAGGAAACACCTTGCAAAAAGTGATTTTTATCCATGTTTGAATAACATATCTTTTCAAATTATGTCTCTTTTCTCTCCTTCATTCAGTGGAATGTGTTCTGCTTCTTTCTCTGCTTTTCTGATAGAAAGAGAGCAATGACATAATTAAAGGCTGTATCATAAAATCACATTTAATTGCTGCTACAAAGCAGTTTGATTTCATTTTTGTAAGACAGCGTCCCCTAATACTTTGGTAACTTGCAATTGCCAGGTCCAAGCCATTTACTTCAAACAGTATGCAAATCAAATCTCGACTTAAATTTAGACATTTTAAAAAATGCTTACACACACAGAGAGGGCTAATTTAATTTCAGGTTTGCTGTAATTCCTGTAGGAGTGGGCACATCAAGAAGAAATAACTGAAGATCAACCATGCTGAAGATGGCACGACACCAAAATCACAACAGACAGAACAAAAAGCACATGGCACAGAAGAATACGCTAATTATAAGCCTCAGTACCAAATTTAACATCAAGTACATTTCTTCGGCTTGTCCTAGTAGAGGCCAAATATAGCTGATCATAATAGGCCTTCTTTGCCTTAAAAGCTATTCAAAGTTGAAAGATTTTTCAGTGTTAAGAAAAAAATACTAGAGGAGTCCATGTCAAGTTGTTTCCATGGTTCATACTGGTTTGAATGGCTTTAGCAGAAAGATGGCTCTACCGCAGGATGGTAGATGTTTTCAAGTGGGTTGGTTTCCTACGTATACCACCACATGCAACTCAAAGTCCAAGGGACTGGCAGGTTTCTCAATTTAACTTTGCTGCGGTAGAAGCACCAAAGCTAGACTCTCCCGATCCAATGCAATACTCACACCACATACACAGGCGTGCTGGCTAACTGATTCTCCATCGCAAAGGTGTTAGCTGCTCCAAAACAAGGAGGCAGCACCACATCATACCTAGCCTGTGACCTGAACGATGTCTTGCTGCAGAGGAGCCATGTACTCACCATCCAGCTGGCTCTGCAGTTCACGCTGGCCAGTCCTGCTCTTTCCATCTCATACAGAGCTCCTCTGCCACCACCCTGCATAGACTACACCAACCATGCAGGGACACTATGCACTGATTTGAGAGAAATGCTAGCTGTACCAGCGTGAAGCACACAGCTCCCTGATGTAGGCTTGTAGGTTAGGAATGGAAGCTTCAACAAAGATACTGAACCATGCATGACAGCAACAGCCTTAATGCAGGCTGACACAAGGATCTCATGGGGCAAGCAATTAATCAGATGGCAACTTCAAGGATGCTACACTGATTTATGAACTTCAGGTCCCCAGCTCAGGCTGCAGCAAGAAAAGCCAAGTTTATCATGCTGAGAGAAGACTGCTCATGTGCTGTAGGGAACTGGGACAACAATACAAATCTGACACTGCCATATCATCCCCACTACAGAGTTTCAGCTATGCCTGCCAGTTGTCACAGTGCCTGCCTTGGCAGATCACCTCACATAGACATCGGTTTCTGAATTATTACCTTGCTAATGGCCTTTCTTCCCCCACCCCAGTTACCAAAAATCTGGATCAGGCTACATGGCAAATGGCTCCATCCTCACATACTCCCAGTGTTACGTATCTCTATCTACAGCGTTCATTTAGCTCTAACCACCCTCATCCAATACATCACTCCACAACGATACTGCTACTGTAAGATGCACAAGGAGATATATAGGCTAAACCCACAGCCAACAAGCAAGTGTTCAAGATACTCCCAATGCATCTGTATGGTTTGACAGGGCCTGGAATTAGATTCATGACTGAGGACAGTCAACCATTGGAATAATCTCCCCAGGGAAGCGGTTGACTTGGCCACATTGGACACCTTCAAGAGTTATCTGAACAGGGTGCTGGGCCATCTGTTTAGACTCTGCTCTTCCTAGAAAGGTTGGACTAGATGATCCCTGAGGTCCCTTCCAACCTGTGATTCTGTGATTTTATATGGTACTTTGAGTCCACTGCATTTTATATACAGTTGTTAGTAACATGCTCTACCTCAGCTTGACAGATTTTATCTTCTAGAGTCTGTCATGAAGGAAGAGTAACACAAAAAAAGTAACACCAAAGCTGGAGGAGTTTTTCCCTCTCCTGTATTCCTGTAGGAACTGGTGGTTCTTCTGGACTGTGACAATGAGTAGCTGCTTTCTGGGATGCTTCAGATGTACTACCCAAAGTCCTGACTCCCCCTTTCATGGTTATTTGCAGTCCTGTTTAAACATCACGCAGGAGACGAGCTTGTCCTTGAATAGCGTACATCATACCTGTCAACAAAAATGCTACCATTACACTTCGGCATAAGGAGCTCGTGCTGTTTGGCCTTTGCAGACTTTACATCCAGTTTTGTCTTCCCCACTGGTTCTTGCTCTCTGAATTTATTTTAAAACCAAAAAACCTCACAAACAACAAACAAACCAAAAACCAGACTAAACCTTCTACCATGGACACGATTTGCTCCAGTAGTCAACTGATTTGCCCAAATCCTTCCCAAAGGACAGATGGTAGGAACCGTATTCAGAGGGTTGCTGCACACAATCTTGAACATACCAGCGGCAAAATCAGGCTCGCCACCATCTGGGTAAGAAAGCCTTTAGTGTCACAGAAAACAGCCCAACCATGGTGGTTAATAGCTTTCTCGAAGTCAAATAGTGGAGAAGAGTGGCTCATTTCTGAAACAAGCAAGATCTGTCTCCCTGAATCTTGGCCCCTGGGAAGATATACAGAGCGGGCATTCATATCTTCCAACCACGGGAGAACGCTGCTGGTGTTTCATCTCTGGCAGCAGGAGGGACACCAGGCCTAAAGCAACCAAGGTCAGAGAGAGAACCATGCTGCTATCATTCCCTTCCAATCACAATTTAATTCATGGTTAATTAATGGTTTAATTGCCAGTCAGCTGTCCAGCATGAAACTTCGGACACTGCCCAGCCTAACAATTTCACAGGAGTCAAAAGCAAGGCATGGATTTCTACAAAAGGAAGCTCCTCATTTTAAGTCTTTACACCTCATTGCTAAAAATCCTTGACAGGCACGACTCCGCTAAGGAAGAGAGCTGGGGTGGCTGGAAATAAGAAAAGTATATACCGAGAAATCTGCTGTGTAATCTAACTGCACAGCAGAAGAAAGATGGCTGAAAAGGAATATTTTTGCCATTGGTCACTTATGCTGGTCCATGTGAATGTCCCCCTTTGTATCTATAAGACTTTTATTCTTCAGTTGGAACAATTCCCGCTCCATTGCTCAGTGCAAAGCTGTATTCTCCTGTTTAAACCCCATACCCCAAATCCCTGGGCATCATTTCATTTCAGAGGATGTTGCAATTCTTCAGTCTTCAGCCAAAACTGCCTTTGATAACAAACCAGAACAGACATTTATAA